>NC_067154.1:1980549-2304503 GCF_903995435.1 Acomys russatus | reverse complement strand
ATCATCTTGGTCATGGAAAGAGGAGTACCGAAAGGGAAGGAAGTCAGGGAGCTCGAAATCAAGGAACTAACTGGAAACCCAGGCAGATACAGTGACTATAAGTTACTTAACTCACCCTGTCTCCTTTCCCTTGGGAAACGTGGCCTGGTGCGTGGAAGATGAAATGAGGCAGGTGGAAGCACTGACCTTCCAGCTCACACAAGCTCACCACACTGTAGGAATCACAGCAACGGCTGCTTCAGCCCCAGCGTGCGCTGCACACTTCAGATGAAAGATGCATTCGTGCAACTTAGAAGCTGGCCATGTATACTGCACGCCTGTTCATTGTCATGAAAGTGGAACAAGCTACAACAGTGGTAAAATACTTCATTCACCCACAGAGCAAAGAACTCGTTTAAGATATACCAAGAATCTCGAACTAAAAGTGAACAAGTACACTACGTTGGTAACAGGCAAAGCAATGTGTGCACGCACACCCACCCACCCACCCACACACACACACACACACACACACACACACACACACACACACACACACACAGACACACACACACACGTGTGTGCACATGCGCAGTACTAGTTTACTTAAACATGGATTTGACCATTCTCTGGAAGCCAAGAAACCTAAGAGCTTCTACTATGGTTCTACCCATTCTGGAATCATTTTGAATTGTTTTATTTTGTGTTTAAAGACACTGCAGAGATCGTAAACCTTATACTTCCGTTGTTTTAACCACATCCTTTTTGCTTTTTAATCTCTTCTTGGAAATCAGAATAAAAATAGGCTACAGAAAAGCTCTCATCCACTTAGATTTCTGCCTTTAACCTTTAAATAATCAAAATGACCTGGGTGGAGAGATGGTTCGATGGTTAAGCACAGCAGTGGTTACCATCTGCACAAAACCTGTGCAATGAAGGGCACAGAAGATCCTCTGAACCAAGCCTCAGGGCTTAGTGTTGACTATGACAGAGGCACCCACAGTTGCTTTTGTGGGTACAGAGAGCTGATCTAAAAGTTACACAGAAGAACAAGACCCCAAGTAACTTGAAAGTAAAGACAGCCTAAGACGGAGAATTGGCACTTCTTGGCATAGCAACTTCCCTCAAAGTCTCAGAATCAGGGTAGAGCAGCCTGCATGAGACAAGCAGTCACAGCAGCAGCTGCAGCAGCAGCAGCAGCAGCAGCAGCAGCAGCAGCAGCAGAGCAGAAAGAGACCAGGGATAGACAAGCCAGTGCAGCAAAGTCGTCTTTGTCTCCAGAGAGAAGGTGAGAAAGGGGAATAAAAGACTTTGGCACAGTGGTTCTGACAGAAACATTTGCAATCCCAACATTGGAAACCTTTCTGTTCTCTGTCTTTTGTTCTCCACAAACGTGGACTCAAAATATATTGTAGACCCAAATGAAAATATTATCCTATAGAGCCCCCACAAGGTAGAAAGCTGTGATGTGAATTGACAATCCTTTAAAATGCAAAGCATGTCGAGGGTGATAGCAAATATTGGTCAATCACTATATTTCTCAATATCTTAAGTGTCTGGTTAAATCAGGTTTCAGATGTTGTTTCTTGGTTGTCACAAGGTCACAAGCAAGTTCCAGTCTACTACTCCCACACCCAGAAGCTCTTCTTACTACCATGCCTTCCCATCTATAAGGCATGTATCTAGTTTCCCTGGAGCAAATTAAACCTTATTACCTGTTTGGCCACAAGTAAGAGAAAAGTAATTAAAAAAATTAAAAAAAATTAATTTATTCTTGTTACATCTCAATGTTTATCCCATCCCTTGTATCCTCCCATTCTTCCCTCCCTCCCATTTTCCCCTTTTCCCCTTCCTTATGACTGTTCCTGAAGGGGATTACCTCCCCCTGTATATGCTCATAGGGTATCAAGTCTCTTCTTGATAACCTGCTGTCCTTCCTCTGAGTGCCACCAGGTCTTCCCCTCCATAAAGAAAATTGGGACAAGACAGTTTGGCCATAGCTGTGGAAAATGACTAGGGCTAGCTAGCATGCATGTAGAACTCTCGGGTCCTCTGCATCGAACTCTTGACGTGGCTGTGCATGAGGTAGTGAAGGGAAAGTCTGTATGCTTGCAGTGATCCTAGGATGCTGTGTATGCTGGAACACGAGAGACTGTTCTGGGAAAACTGTAGGCAATGAGTTGGGATGTCCTAAAAAGAGGGTGTGCGTGCTGGGAGCGGGATCTCTAAGGCCTCCAAAGGTGAGATGGGGCTTCACAGTTTCCTGTATGCCTTCCTTCCTTAGTAGCGGTATGTGTCATTCTTATGTTGCCTGGCCACACACACACACACACACACACACACACACACACACACACACCCCATACCTGATTCCCCTGTGCTGAGTGAGAGTGTTTACTCTGTACCATTATATACTGAAAGTATGAAACTTAGTTTTTGAGAATACCTTGAGCCTCAGAACTTCCTTTCACTTCTGTCCTGAGAAGCACCAAGCTATAAGTAAATGGAGACATGTGAGTTAGAATAGATACACTTTGCTGTATGGGGAGCTTGTGGAGGCGAGAGAGAGAATGATGTGGCTTGAATTTGAAAAATCCTGCCCAGGCACATAAATTTAAATGCTTGGGGCTAAAA
Organism: Acomys russatus; assembly: GCF_903995435.1. NCBI lineage: Eukaryota > Metazoa > Chordata > Mammalia > Rodentia > Muridae > Acomys > Acomys russatus. Next base: position 2,301,890 of record NC_067154.1, on the reverse strand, counting down.
TTAAAAAGCCTTAGAAGTGTTTGTTCTTCGAACCCAGCAGGCCAACAAAGTTGGTAAGGCACCTGCCCTGCTTCCATATGAGCACCTGGCCTCCTGGTGAGTGTGACATAATAATCATTGGGCCTCAGCTACTGTGACAGACTGTGGTTCCTTCAACTGTGAGCTAAGCCAAGCTCCTCCTTTCTTGGTTGTTTCTTCTGTGCTATTGGGTCACGGCTATGAGACAAAGCAATAGAAGGAAGATGAAAATGAAAAACAACTCAGGGTTGTTGGGAAATCCAAGCAGGGAACAATGAACCTGCGCACAGCAGAGATTTGTAGTTACATTTCCAACCCTGGAAACCGATTGTTGTCTCTGTCTAGACCTTAGTCACTAAGAACTCACCCACTCATTCATTCCCCATGACCATCACACACCTCCCATACTGCCCCATAACCAACATCTTCCAGAACTCAGTGTCTATTAAACAACCTCTTCCTTCACCCAGCCCCTTGCAACCTGGAGTGCCTCATAGGCACTGCCTGGCTGGTCTATTTCATTCTCCCAGTTCACACTTGCAATCTTTCTTGAACCAATTTCTATCAGCATTTCTACCAACCACCCTCTGGTAAACAAAATCTTCCCTGACCTAAAACCTGACTACCAGCCTTCTCTCACCCAACCCTCTCTTCACACAATCCCTGGTGAGCAACATTTCTCCAACCACAGTCACTGGGAACCGACATCTCCTAACTCTTGTAAACAACCTCAGTTCATCTGGTCCCTGCGAACCAACATCTTGCCCAGTCCCATATAGCCAACACCTCCCTTTATCCCATTACTAGCATACTGGATAGTTTTTTGTCAACTTGACTCAAGTCTGACACATTTGAAAAGGCAAAACCTCAGTTGAAGAACTGCTTCCACCAGACTGAGTGCATGCATGGGGTCTTCTTCTTCTTCTCCTTCTCCTTCTTCTTCTTCTTCTTCTTCTTCTTCTTCTTCTTCTTCTCATCCTTCTCTTCCTTCTTCTTCTTGTTGTTGTTCTTCTTCTTGTTCTTGTTCTTCTGGTTCTTCTTGTTCTTCTTCCTTCCTTCCTCCTCCCCTCCCCATCCTTCTCCTCTTTCTTCTCCTCCTCCTCATCTTCTTCTGCTGCCACTGCCACTGCTTCTTTTCTTCCTCCTTTTCCCAATCTTTTTGAGACAAAGTTTCTCTGTATAGCCTTGACTGTCCTGCAACTCTGTTTGGACTCACACTCAGAGATCGCCTGCCTCTGCCTCTGGAGTGCTGGGATTAAAGGTGTGAGCCACTACTGACTGATTAGAAGGAATTTTCTAGCTCACTAATTGATTTAGGAGGGCCTAGCTCACTGGGGGTGTGGTGGGGTCCTATATCCTTAGACAGGTGGGCCTGGGCTGTATAAAAAAGCTATCTGAGCCAGCAAGAGGTGGCAAACCAGAAAGTAGTGTTCCTCTGTGGTCTCATGTCTTGGCTTCCCTTGATGACAGACTATAATCTGTAAGCTAAAGTGATCCTTTTCCTCCCCAAGTTGAGTTTGGCCAGTGTTCATCACAGCAACAGAAATCAACCTAGGGCAGCTGGTAACGAACATCCCCCACCACCTTGTCCTTCATAGCCAACATCTCCTCTACCTGATCCCTAATAGCCAACACCCACACTCAATAAATCCCCAGTAACCGCCATGTGCCTTTAAGTGGTCTCGTTGCCAACATCTCCCAACAGACTATGCTAAACACCTCTTCTCACCCAGAGCCAGGTAACCAACACAGACCCTGCTACCCAGTCCTTGGAAACCAATCTCCCCACATCCAGGCCCTGGTAACCAAGAACTCATCCACCCGCTTCCTGATGACCCTCGCATGCTGCCATACTCTTCCAGGTACATCTTTCTCCATTCATCCTCATTGAACAACCTCTGCCGTCACCAGTCCCTTACAACCAGGTTCTTCCTGATCACACCTGTCACCTTCCTGACTAGCACTTGATCACCAAGGTCTCCTCCAACTAAGTCCTTAGTAACCAACATCTTCTCCGGAGGAGGCTCTGGTATCCAAACATCCCCACAGCATTGCCTTATTAACCAACATCACCCTCCTCAACTAGCACCACCCAGTGTTCAAATACTATGACAGTGAGAAGAAGGCTGTAAACTCTGAGTTCCCTGCAAGAAATGAAACCCTTTAATCTGGTTTTATGTTGAGGTCTTTAATCCACTTGGACTTGAGTTTTGTGCATGGTGACAAATATAGGTCCAATTGCATTTTTCTGCATATAGACATCCAGTTAGACTAGCACCATTTGTTGAATATGCTATCCTTTTTCCATTGAATAGATTTGGCTTCTTTGTCAAAAATCAAGAGACCATATGTGTGTGGATTCATTTCTGGGTCTTCAATTTGATTCCATTGATCAATCAGCCCATTGTTGTGCCAGTACCATGCTCTTTTAATAACTGTTGCTCTATAGTACAACTTGAGATCAGGTATGGAAATTCCACCGGAGGATCTTTTATATAAAACCAGAGACACTAAATCAGTTAGAAGAAAGAGTGGAGAAGAGCCTGGAACACGTTGGTACAGGAGACAACTTCCTGAACAGAACTCCAACAGCCCAGGCCTTAAGGTCAACAATTAATAAATGGGACCTCATGAGGCTGAGAAGCTTCTGTAAGGCAGGAGACACTGTCAACAGAATAAAGCAACAGCCTACAGACTGGGAAAAGATCTTCACCAACCCTACATCTGACAAAGGTCTAATATCTAAAATATATAAAAACCTCAAGAAATTAAACACCACCAAACCAAGTAACCCAATTGAGAAACTGGGCTCAGAACCAAACAGAGAATCCTCAACAGAGAAATATTGAATGACTGAGAAACACTTAAAGAAATGCTCAACATCTTTAGTCATCAGAGAAATAGAAATCAAAATGACTCTGAGATTCCATCTTACACCAATTAGAATGGCTAAGATAAAAAATTCAAGTGACACCACATGCTGGCGAGGATGTGGAGAAAGAGGAACACTCCTTCATTGCTCGTGGGAATGCAAACTGGTACAACCACTTTGGAAATCTATCTGGAACTTTCTCAGAAAACTGGGAACTGGGCTTCCTCAAGACCCAGCTATTCTACTCCTTGGAATAAACTCAGAAAATGCTCCACCACACAACAAGGACATATGCTCAACCATGTTCATAACAGCTTTACTCATAATCACCGGAACCTGGAAACAGCCTAAATGTCCCTCAGTTGACGACTGAATAAAGAAACTGTGATACATTTACACCATGGAATACTACTCAGCGTTAAAAACAAGGAAATCCAGAAATTTGTGGACAAATGGATGGGACTAGAAATGATCATAATGAATGAGTTAACCCAGAAGCAAAAAGACTCACATGGTATATACTCACTTATAATTGGGCAGTAGCCCAAAAGGCATGTCCCACGAAAGTCTTCACTTACCAGGAGATTGGGATAGATGTGAGGACATCCTACTGAGACTCTAGGTAAGAGAAATATAGGAGTTGGGGAAATAGAAGGACCCAGAGGGTCCTAGAAACCTACAAGAAGAACATCGTGATGGGTGGGTCGGGGCCCAGGGAGGTCTGCTCAAACTATTGCACTAACCAAGGACAATACAATAGTAAACATCGAACCCCTACTCTGATCTACCCAATGGACAGGACATTCTCCACAGTTATGTGGAGAGTGGGGACTGACTCTGTCATGAACTCTGGTGCTCTGTATTTGACCACCTCCCCTTGGTGAGAAGGCCTGGTAGCACTCAAAGAAAGAATAAGCAGGCTACCAAGATGAGACTTGATAGCCTATGACCATATAGTGGGGGAGGAGGTCCCCCTTGGTCTCAGACCTAGGGGAGAGGAATAGGGTGAAAGCGGGAGAGGGTGAGGAATGGGAGGATACAAGTGATGGGATAACAACTGAGTTGTAATCTGAATAAATTAATAAAGTTAAATAAAAAACAAACCCTTTAATCATGCATATTTATTTTGTAAGTTACAGTATGGTAAAAATGCATTTATGCAGCTAATAGGTAGGAACTGGCAATAAAGGATTCCTTTCAACACACTAAGATCAGTTTTGAAATCTCTGGAGCTGTCAGTGTCATCTGGCAAGTTTGTTAAGATCTATGTGCACACTTCTAGCACATTCTGTCAATTTACAGCCTTGGGCAGGGTGGAGTGAAGACAGTTTCCATAATTGTCTTACAAGTCTAATGAGGCTTTCATAATCAGGATGAAAATAAAAGAGTTTGTCATAGAGACAACTAAAAAGAAAACTACAGTTTCATTTCCAAATTACAATCACCACCATCTGTAGTTCTATGCATTTGGCAGGCAAATTGTTCCTACCTCTAGACACTGTACAGTAGGACTGGGAACCCTTTTGTTGCTCGTGTTTCTTATCTATTTATTTTGACTTACTTTTTTCTGTCTCTTTTTGTTCTCTCTCTCTCTCTCTCTCTCTCTCTCTTTCTCTCTCTCTCTCTCTCTCTCTCTCTCTCTCTCTCCAAACACTCTTTGTGTATGGTGTATGTTACATGTTTCTTTACATATATGTGCATGCTGGTTAGCACACACATGTTACGTGTGTGTAGGACAAAGGTTGATGTCGGGCATCTTCCTTGGTCACTCTCCATCTTATTGTGTTATTTTTGTTGAGTATTTTTGTTTCTTATTGGATTGGAAACTTGATACAATAGTATCAGCAATAATTGTGACCTCTAGTGTTCAGATCATACACAGCATTTCTTAACACAAAAGAAAACAAAAGTCTTTAAACACAAGCAAGCTACGAAGCAAGTATACTGGAACACTTCTTTGCACTCATGCTTTTGCACACCTTTTGGGCAGTGATGGGCTGGAAAACTAAGCTATAATTCATTTGCTGGCCATTTAAGGTGACTGCTAAGCTATTGAATGTCCTTTCTACCAGTTCCTCCCTTCGCTCACTGCATGCTAGCTGAACTGTGCATGAGCATTTCTTTTTATGCCACCCTGATAACTGACTACACTGTGTTTCTCCTCTAACTGGATTCCACTTTTTCCCTTAAGCTCCCCCCTCCCCTGCCAATCTTCCCCTCAACCATTAAGACTCAGTCTGAGTAGTTTTTTCTAGTGACCATAGACAGCACAGAGCACAGAGAAGTCCTTTCCTTTCTGCTTTGGTGTGTGGAATGTCCACACACTCGACACAGGCTCCTTTAAGTACTGCCAGCCATGGCAGTGATCAGCTCTATGGCTTGGCCATACCTCACATTGGTTCTTCTCTTCTTGAGTATTATCTTAAATCCTTAATATGTTCATTGTTGATGATTATCAGATAGGACCACTCCACCTTATTCTTTGATACAGGATCCATTATTGCACCAAGAGCTCATCTGTTTGACTATATTGGCTGGCACATGTCTCTGTCATCTCTTCTTCTCAACACTGGACTTAAAGATGAGTGCTTGCATGCTTGTCTTCATGCCTGTCTTCAGCATGGCTGAAGTCCCTGAGTCCCCACACTTGTTTGACAGGCACCATATTGACTGAGCCATCATCTCCCCAGCTTCTGCTTGTTTGTTTGTTTTGAATTGTCTTTAATTTCCTGAACACATGAAGTACCCCATGCAGTGTCACTGTTGGTGTGCAGTAAGCATTCCTACAACCTACTCCCCGCCACATGAAAACACACAATACAATATTAACCACGCATCAGAGGTCTCTTGAGCATCACAGCTCAGACTGAGTCCTTTGGTCAATTACCTTATAAATCCAGTCCTTAGAAACCTAGATCACCATCCAACCAGATCCTTGTCTCCACGACTCGCTCTAATCCAGGACCTAGGAACCAACGTCCTCATACCAGCCACTAGTAAGCAACCGGTCCTGACAATCAACACCTGGTGATGAAAATCTCCCCTGGCCACTACCTGATGAACAAGACTCACAAATCCATGGCAGCTAAAATCACCCCTCCCATAGCTGGTACCTGGCAACCAGCTACTTGCCCCATCTGATCCCTGGTCACCAACCCCATCCACACACTCTTTGGTAAAGAAAAAGCATCCCCTGACCCATAATATGGCTACTGACATCTCTTATCTAGGCCTTTGTAAACAGCATCTCTCTCCAACAAGCCCCGGTAAGCAACATCTCCACATACAGTCCCAGGGAGCCAGGACCTCTCACTATCCAGTTAATGGCAACTAATGCATGCCCCTGCCCCTCCATCTCTCCTAGTCAACCTCAAAGTACACCCAGTCCCTGCTAACCAGCATCTCTGTTCACCTTTTTTATCTAATGTCTTTCCCTATCCCATCCCTCTCCAACTCATAGCTCCTTCAGATACCTTTGTAACTAGGTACCCAGAGTGCTAACATTTTAAAATATTTATTTATTTATTTATTATGTATACAGTGCTCTGCCTGCATGTACACCTGTGATAATCATGTCACATTATAGATGGTATGAGCCAACATGTGATTGCTGGGAATTGAACTCAGGACCTCTGGAAGAGCAGTCAGTGCTCTTAACCACTGAGCCACCTCACCAGCCCCCATCAGAGTGCTAACATATTTTTCCTCATTCAGTTTCCAAGTCAGAGTCTCCCATAGTCTCCTCAAACTTGATAACTTCTTAGAGAAGTCCATTGAACTCTGTCAAGTCCTATGTTTACAACATCTTGCTTATTATGAGGGAAGTAATACAACAACACACACACACACACACACACACACACACACACACATACAAGTGAGGCAGAGGGTAGTGTCTCAGTGGGTCCCAAGCAAAGGAACTTCTCCCATGAGATGAGCTGTACCACTCTCCATCCCGTGAGTGAACTCACAGACACAGAAACTCTCTGACCCTTGTTGGTGAGGGGCTTTCATGGAGGTTTCATCACTTGAGCTATTACTGATATGTTTGATGGGACACTGGACTTGGTGATGGACACCAGTCTCTGTTTCTCTGTTCTCTGAGGAGGTTGGGGTTTGAAGCTGAAAGCTCACAGCTGCTATTACTCTTCAAGCTTTCTGGTAAATGGTCCCCATCTTGAAACAATCTAGGCACCAGTCACCTAATCTGCACACCAAATCCAATCTTCTCCCTCTGGAGAGGTCCAGTGGCTTGGAGAGTTGTGTCCTAGGAATCTAGGAACAAAGATCAGATATTCATTTTTCTTTGTTATAACCAATATGTGTTATGCCTCAGTGTGCTGACTGTTCTCCCATGTCAGCTCTGTGCCACTACACCGTAGTCTTGTGGTGATTGTTTTATAAGAAGAAAAGGGTTACTTTGGCTCACGGTTTTGTAGACTTCACTTTGCGGTCAGTTGGCTTCCATTGCTTTGGGCCTGTGGGAGAGGCAGGGACATTCTGGTGGGAGTGTGTGCAGGAATAAAGCTACCCACCCCAAGGCCAGGACACAAGAGCCAAACTGGGAGAGCTAAAGGCCCAACTGCTGCCTTCAAAGGCATCCTAGTGATCAGAGACCTGAAGACCTCTCCTTACACTCCATTACCTCCAAACAGTGCATGGCGAGCTGAGGACTGAACCTCAGCATGTGTACCTTTGGGGTATATTCTCTGTGTGAGCTAGCATATCCCCACCGCCTTTGCTCCTAAGATCTGTGATGAATCATCAATCTCATCACAGGCTAGCACATTACCAGGCAAACATTTTTGCTTCATGATGAATGTAATAACTACCATTGAAAAATCTGCCTGATATTTAGAACTCAGTTACAAGGGTTTATCTTACTTTAAAATTCTGTCAATTTTTCTGAAACAAAGGCTATTTGCATGTATTTTGAAGCTTTACCCGTGGCCTATTGAATACTAAATTTGAGTATTGATAGTGTTTTTGTGCAGATGTTCCTGTGTCCCCTTGCCTGTACCTTGCTCTTTGGAAAGCATTGAACTCCAGAGGACATGAGGAAGTTCTCTGGGATTTTGTCTGGGTTTGTATTAATTGATTAATAAGACAAGTGTGCTCAGAGGATCTCAACAGTATGTATTCTGCTATGAAATGTGCCCCCGACCGCACAGGCTCTAAGTGGTGAGATGTGACTGCTGCCACCTACAGTAAATTTAGCCTCTGGGATCCTTCTTTGGTATTTGTGATTTTTTTTCTATGAAAATGGCCAAAATATTTTGGCCAAGAATACACATTACACATCTGATAAATTTTAAAATGTAATGCTTCTTCATTTTGAAATGCGATGATGTCTCTTTTTTTTTGGAATCTTTATCATGACTTGATATTTGTGATTGTGACACTTTTGTATTGTAGAAAATTTGAAAACTTAAGGTACAAAGGAAATTAATATACAATCCCAAATGTAATATTTAATGTATTTTCTATGCCTTTAAAAATTTCTGTACTAAATCTAGCCGAATGGCCAGTATTATCTGAAGGATGGTAGGAATCTTTATTAAGCTTGGGTTGGCTAGATGGCTCACCAGATAAGGATGCTTGCTGCCAAACTTGATGACCTGTGTTTGATCCCTAGAACCTATAAGATGTAAGGAGAGAATGAATTTTGGCAAGCTGTCCTCTGACTTTCACATGCTTATGACACACACACACACACACACACACACACACACACACACACACACACGTTTACATTTTAAAATGGGGGTTGTCTCTGACAAGGACTTTCCTGCATGCTTTTTGGTCACTTCCCCCTGGCAGGCTGCCTTGCCTGGCCACCGTGGTCAAGGCTGCATGCTCAGTCCTGGTGTGACTTCATGTGCTCGCATGGGTAGGTGGAGCAGGAGACTCTCCTTTTCTGAGGGGTAGAGGAGGGGGACTCTGGGAAGAGGGAGGGAGTGTGGGTAGGACCAGCAGGAGAGAAGAGAAAGGCTACTACTGGGATGTAAAGTGAATAAATAAATAAATTTTTGAAAAGTTAAGCTAAAACACTGAATATGACCAACCCACTTTACATTTTTTGTGTTTTAAAATGATCTGAGTCAGAACACGTGAACCTTGGAGTTTCTACTGTCCACTTGTGCCTTAGGAAATACGTGAAAACAATTGTCCTAACGAACTATGGACTTGTCTTTGGCAATGCTACAGGTGTAATCTGGAGCATCTGTACTGATTGGTTTTATGTCAACTTAACACAAGCTAAAGCTGTCAGAGAGGAAGGAGCCTTGATTGGGAAAGCGCCTTCACCAGAACATGCTGTACCTCTGTCTCCTGGGCACACCACTCCAGGTCCAGCGTCCCAACCCTGGAGAGGGAGGCAGGAGCACAGAGGTCTTGCTGAGAGAAGAAAAACTGGCCTGGGACATGTTTGTGACAGGCTGGTGAGGGAAGGGAATAAGGGAGGATACAGATTTATAGAATAAAAAGTAGATTATTGAATCTACTAGCCTCAAATATTTCACATTGGTATTGTTGATTGATGGAAATTTAAGACTATTTTATTCAACTTTTGCTTTATGTATAGTATATTGTATGTTGATAGAAACTTTAAACTGTATGTTGTATGTTGGTTGAAACTTAAGATAATTTTGCTCGATGTTTACTTAATGTATTATACATGTGCAACTCATTTGAAAAAGTGATGTACAGTTCTAATCTTATGAAAGCTAATTGTTATAACCTGTTCAGGATGGTCGGAGATAAAAGTTGGTAGTTAGTCACCTGTAAGTCTTATTATATACTAAATTACTTAATTATAGAATAAGCTTTATTTAGTTTCTTGTATATGTTTTTAAAAGGAATAGATAGATGATGGATAGGATAGTTAGATAGATGGTCTTCAAACACTTCAGAGATCCACAGAAAATGGCATTTAATAATAAAGGGCTTTTATGACAGAGAGACACATCTGCTTTTGGCAGCACCTCTAGTCTAATTATGAGGGCATCAAAAAATGATAGTGGCAGATAGCAACTGGACTGAAAAATTGTACTTATCTCTACTGCTGATGACAGACTGATCATCCACAATGATCAAGTCTGATACTGAGAAATTGTCTGCCCAGCATTGCAGAGACTAGGTGGGCCAATCCTTCAGGATTCCTGTTTCAGAGCAGTCTGTCAGATGGTTTTGAGCCAGCGGGCTGAAGACTGGATGCCCTGATGATGGAGAGGAATCTGTGACTGTCCAGGAAGTCAGCTCTCTCTGTTCTGTCTATACTTTTGGAAGTTGCTTGCTTGAACTTCATTCATATTCGATAATATTTCCTTCCGGGGTCTCTGATGGGGTTGAAGACTAGATAGCCACAGTGTTACTATTTTTGAAAAACTCTGGACACTAGGATAAGACTCAATAAGATAGGATAGATAGCAGGATAATTTCTCCAAGATTGTCAAATATAAACGGACTGGTCCTTGTAGATGTGATTTTTACTGAATATTCTCATAATTATTTTTATTTATATAGTTTATTATATTTAATAGAAAGGGGGAGATATAGGAGAGATAAACATGTTTTTGTGTTGATCGCAAATGTGGGATGGGGAACAGACTAGTGAGAGAACAGGATGTTTATTCCCTTAGAAGTCAAACCACTTTGTGGGGGAGCTTGGATATTGCCAGCTGAAAACATCCTAGTAGAGACTCTGAGAGGATCTATCTATCTATCTATCTATCTATCTATCTATCTATCTATCTATCTATCTATCTAAAACCAATAGGCTTAGAGAGAGAGAGAGAGGACTTTGGATTGTTTTGGGTGTTCATCAACACTTCGAGAGACGCTCCTAGAGAGAATTGCTCCAGGGAAAGCTTCAAGGCTTTGGACTCCAGCTGAGGCTTCAGGTTCTGGTTGCTCCAGGTTCCAGCAGCAACTCTGGTGGGATTTCTGGTTTGCTGAGGTCCTGCTGACTACGCCAGGAGAATCGTTCCTCAGAACTAATATCCTTAAGGTTTCATTATTGTGTTCTTTAATCTCCTTTGCCTATAATTCGGGTTAGTCTGGTTGTAAGGGAGGTAGGCTCATTTAATAAGTTCATAATAAAATATCGTTGTTAAGAAAATTGAGCCTACAGGCGGGAGACCTAGGGAGTGCTCAGGAAGCTGAGGGTGGGATCAGACACGGGGAGAGGTGGAGGCCAGGAGGACAGAGGGCTTGCAGACAGAAGAGAAATTGTGGCCATCTCTGAAATAGACTGGAGACCTATGACAGCGTAGGCTTCTGGGAAGATATGGGGGTGACTCTAGCTAAGACCCCTATTAGTGATGGCCACCTTATAGCCAGACAAGATTCTTAGTAGAAGGAGGGAAACATCAACCCACCCACAAAAACTTCAACCCAAATTTATCCCTACAAGATATGCAGGGATAAAGAAAGTGCAGAGATTGAGGGAATGCCCAACTAATTCCTGGCCACACCATGCAAGAGAGCCAACCCTTGACACTACTAAAGACACTCTGGTATTCTTGCAGATGGAATCCTAGCATAGCTGTCCCCTGAGCGGCCCTATCCAGCAATGGATCGAAACAGATCCTGAGACTCACAGACAAACATTGGATGGAATGCAGAGAGCCTTGTGGAATAGTGGAGGAAGGATAGAAGTACCTGGAGGGAACAGGAGCTCCACAAGAAGACCAACAGAGCCAACTAACCTGGGCCCAGGAGGGCTTGCAGAGACTGAGACACCAACCAATGAACCATGTATGAACTGGACCTAGGCCCCCACACATATGTACCTGATGGGCGGTTGGTCTTCACGTGGGTCCCCTAGTAGGGATATAGGGGCTGTCTCTGACAAGGACTTTCTTGTATGCTTTTCAATCACTTCTTCCCAGAGGGGCTGCCGTGCTTGGCCATCATGGTATAAGATGCACTCAGTCTTGATGTGACGATGTGCTAGGATGGGTAGGTAGGTGGGGGGTAGGGCTTTCCTTTTCTGAGGGGTAAAAATGGGTGGTTTTAAATTCCTTCTATGAGGCCACAGTCACATTGATACCTAAACCTCACAAAGATCCAACAAAAAAAGAGAATTTCAGACCAATTTCTCTTATGAACATTGATGCAAAAATACTCAACAAAATTCTCGCAAAGCGAATACAACAGCATATCAAAGACATCATTCACCATGACCAGGTAGGCTTCATTCCAGGCATGCAGGGATGGTTTAACATACGGAAATCCATCAATGTAATCCACCATATAAACAAACTGAAAGAGAAAAACCACATGATCATCTCTTTAGATGCAGAAAAAGCATTTGACAAAATCCAACACCCATTTATGTTCAAAGTTCTGGAGAGATCGGGAATACAAGGCACTTATCTAAACATAATAAAGGCTATATACAGCAAACCAACGGCCAACATTAAATTAAATGGAGAGATACTCAAGGAAATTCCTCTAAAATCGGGAACCAGACAAGGCTGCCCCCTGTCCCCTTATCTCTTCAATATAGTTCTTGAAGTTCTAGCCAGAGCAATAAGACAGCAAAAGGAGATCAAGGGGATCCAAATGGGAAAGGAAGAAGTCAAATTATCCTTATTTGCAGATGATATGATAGTGTATATAAGTGACCCGAAAAATTCCACCAGAGAACTCCTACAGCTGATAAACACCTTCAGCAAATTGGCAGGATACAAAATAAACTCAAAAAAGTCAGTAGCTTTCCTGTATACAAATGACAAAAGGCAGAGGAAGAAATTAGGAAAACTACTCCCTTCACGATAGCCACAAACAATATAAAATATCTAGGAGTAACTCTAACCAAGCAAGTGAAGGACTTATTAAAAAAAAACTTCAAACCTCTGAAGAAAGAGATTGAAGATGACATGAGAAGATGGAGGGATTTACCTTGTTCGTGGATCGGAGAATCAACATAGTAAAAATGGCCATCTTACCAAAAGCAATTTACAGATTCAATGCAATCCCTATCAAAATACCTACAAAATACTTTGAAGATATTGAAAGATCAATTCTCAAATTCATATAGAGAAATAAAAAAACCCAGAATAGAAAAACAATCCTATACAACAAAAGATCCTCCGGAGCAATCTCCATACCTGATCTCAAGCTGTACTACAGAGCAACAGTAATTAAGACAGCATGGTACTGGCAATAGACTGGTGGATCAATGGAATCGAATCGAAGACCCAGAGATGAATCCACACACATTTGCTCACTTGATTTTTGACAAAGAAGCCAAATCTATTCAATGGGAAAAGGATAGCATCTTCAACAAATGGTGCTGGTCTAACTGGATGTCTACATGTAGAAAAATGCAATTAGACCCTTATTTGTCACCATACACAAAACTCAAGTCCAAGTGGATTAAAGACCTCAACTTAAAACCAGAGACATTAATTCAGTTAGAGGAAAAAGTGAGGAAGAGCCTGGGACACATAGGCACAGGAAACAACTTCCTGAACAGTACACCAACAGCCCAGACCTTAATGTCAACAATTAATAAATGGGACCTCATGAGGCTGAGAAGCTTCTGTAAGGCAGGAGACACTGTCAAGAGAACAAAACGACAGCCTACAGAATGGGAAAAGATCTTCACCAACCCTTCATCTGACAAAGGTTTAATATCCAAAATATATAAAGAACTCAAGAAATTAAACACCACAAAACCAAACAACCCAATTGCGAAATGGGGCTTGGAACTTAACAGAGAATTCTCAACAGAGGAATATCAAATGGCTGAGAAACACTTAAAGAAATGCTCATCCTTGTTAGTCATCAGAGAAATGCAAATCAAAACGACACTGAGATTCCATCTTACACCCATCAGAATGGCTAAGATCAAAAACTCAAATGACACCACATGTTGGTGAGGATGTAGAGAGAGAGGAACACTCCTTCATTGCTGGTGGGAATGCAAACTAGTACAACCACTTTGGAAAGCTATCTGGCGCTTTCTCAGAAAAATGGGAATAGGGCTTCCTCAAGACCCAGCCATCCCACTCCTTGGAATACACCCAGAAAATGCTCTACCACATAACAGGGACATATGCTCAACCATGTTCATAGCTGCTCTATACATAATAGCCAGAACACGGAAACAGCCTAAGTGTCCCTCAGTAGAAGAATGGACTAAGAAACTGTGGTATATTTACACGATGGAATACTACTCAGCTATTAAAAACAAGGAATTCCCGAAATTTGTGGACAAATGGATTGATTTAGAAATTATCATAATGAGTGAGTTCACCTAGAAGCAAAAAGAGACAAACGGTATATACTCACTTATATCAAAACACTAGTCCAAGGGATACGTACCATGAAAATCTTTACTTACCAAGAAAGTGGGTCAGAGGAGAGGATATCCGATTAAGACTTTAGGCAAGAGTAGCATGGAAGAATAAGGAAATAGTAGGACCCACAGGGTCCTGGAAACCTACAAGAAGAACTTTACGACAGGCAGATCTGGATCCTGGGGTCCTCCTCAAACTAAGGCACCAGCCAAGGAGAATATAGGCAGTAAGTTTCGAACCCCTACCAAGACCTAGCCGACGAACATGATATTTTCCACCGTTGAGTGGAGAGTGAGATCTGACTTTCACATGAACTCTGGTGCCCCTTTTCTGACCATGTCCCCCGGATGAGGAGACCTGGTGGCACTCAGGGGAAGGATAGCTAGTTACCAAGAAGAGACTTGATATTCTGAGAGCATATATAGGGGGAGGAGGTCTCCCTCAGTCACAGACATGGGGGAGGTGAGAAGGGGGGAAATGGGAGGGAGGGAAGAATGGGAGGAAACAGGGGACGGGCTAACAATCGAGATGTAATATGAATAAATTAATAAAAAAGAAGAAAAATATGGGTGGTTTTGGGGAAGAAGGAGGAAGGGTGGTATGGAGAGGAGAGAAGAGGAGGGAGGGGACTACGGTGGGGATGTAAGGTGAATAAATAAATAAATTTAATTAAAAATCCAACTATAAGGCATCTTCTTAATTAGTGATTGATTGATGGGGGAGGGCCCAGCCCATGGTGGTTGAGGGTCACCCTGGGATGATAATCTTGGGCTCTATAAGAAAACAAGCTGAGCAAGGCAGGAATCAGCACCCCTCCATGGCCTCTGCATCAGCTCCTGCTTCTGGGTTCCTTCCCTGTTTGGGTTTCTGTCCTGACTTCCTTCAGTGATGAACTCCAGTGTGGAAGTGTAAGTAAATAAATCCTTTCCACCCAAACTTGCTTTTAGTCACGGTGTTTCATCACAGCAATAGGAACCACTAACTAAGACAGAAACCCTTTAGGGACCTTATATATGTTTGGTAGCCATTCTGTGAAGATATCAGGAGGTAGTAGAACCAGTTAGCAATGAGATCTGTTAAGCAGAAGTTAGAACATGGGGCTTGCACTTGAAGGGATATGGAGACTCCGCCTCTTCCTTTCTGTCCTTTGCTTCCTGGCTTCAGTGAGCAATGGTTTCTTCCTGTAGCATGGGCTCCTGCCATGCTGTGTGGCCCCATCATGCTCCAAAAACAATTCGTCTCCTTCTTGTGGATCAAAACCTCCAAAACTATGAACCTAAATAAATACTTCCTCCTTGAAAATTGTTTATTTTGGATATTTTACTGAAGCAATGGAAACATAAGGTAGGTGGGTAGCACCAAAGTGAGGAAATCTGTACTGTAGGTCTCAGATACTCTCTGAGGATGCCCTTAGCCTTTTGTTTGGTGAAAGCTAATGTCTTGTGAAGTTAATGCATTTCTGATAGCCACAAGATTGTTAGGTTAGGCAGACAGGTGGGGAAAATTAGCTGTCAGGAGGGTAAAATATAGCCCAAGATAGATTATCATTAGAGTTTGTACCTAGAACCTTCTCAACTTCTTCACAGTCACTGAATTCTAATCAGTCAGCCTTTGTGATTCTTTGAATTAGAGTGACACCCATAGGCTTGTAGGTTTGAATGCTTGACAGCTAGTGGAGCTGTCTGGGAAGGATTAGGAGGTGTGGCCATTTTGGAGAAGGTGTATCATTGGGAGTTGTGCTTTGAGGTTTCAAAATCCCTCATGAGCTCCTCTCTACCTTCTGCCATTGGGTCAGGATGTAAAGCTTGAAGCTACTGCTTCAGCACCATGCCTGTCTACTTCCTGCCGTGAGAACAATGGACTAACCTTTTGAAACTGTAAGCAAGCTCCCAGTTAAATGTCTTTTTTTTTTGTTTGTTTGTTTGTTTTGTAAGACTTGCCTCTGTCACGGTGTCTCTTCACAATACTAGATATAACTAAGACAGCGTTGTTAGCATTCCATAAAGTGTATGCTCTCTGGGAAGGTTTGTTCAGTTTTCCCTGTTGGTCAACTGTCACATTTTATGCATATGGGGGAAATTATCACTTATTAAATATTTCTATGCTATGTGCTTAGCTTATGTGCTTAGCTATGTTCAGTCTTAGCTAGAGCAACTGAGGGAGAGCAAGCGAATATAAATAGGAGGAGAAGAAGTTTCAGCATCTTTATTTGTAGATGATATGTCTTTTTTTTAAATCTAAAAGATCCTACATGCTTCCCAGAGAATTTCTACAGATGATAATACTTTCCACAAAGCATCAGGATATAGAACTAATACACAAATATCAGTAGTCTTCCTAAATATAAATGATAAACAGAGAAAGAAATCATAGGACTATTACCTTTTGTAATAGCCTCAAGAATATCTTGGGATAACTAACCAAGCAAATGAAAGACTTTGTATCCCAAAACTTTTAGGATATTGAAGAAAGAAATTGAAGAAGACATCAGAAGATGGAAAGGTCTCCCATGCTCATGGACTAATAGGGTTAATATTGTGAAAATGGCCACCCTACAAAAAGAAATCTACAGATTTAATGCAACTTCCATTTAGAATTTCAATGTAATTCTTCACAGACATTTAAAAATATTTCAACTTCATGTAGAAACACTACCCAGGGTATCTAAAAACAATCCTGAAAAATAAAAGAATTTCTGGAGGCATCACTATCCATGATCTCAAATTGTATCACAGCACTATACTAATAAAAACCATCATGATATTGGCATAATAAACTGGGCACATTGATCAGTGAAATAGATTGAAGACTCAGACATAATTCCACATACCTATAGATCCTGATTTTTGACAAAGGAGCCAAAAATAGACACTGGAGAAAAGACAGCATTTCTCATCATATCTACTACCAGGCACAAAACTCAACTCCAAGTGGATCAAGGAGCTTAGCATAAGACCAGACACCATGACTCTGACAGAAGAGAAGGCAAGGGATGGGCTTGAACCCATTCACACGCAAAAAAGGATTTTCTGAACAGGACACTGACAGCCAGGCGTGCTAAGACCAAAAAAAAAAAAAAAAAAAAAAAGGATCTTACGAAGCAAAAACATTTCTACATAGTACAATGGCAGCCTATAGAGTGGAAAAAAAACTTCACAAATTATGTGACAGAGGGTTAGTTTCTAAAATATACAAAGAACAATAACAAACAAAATCAAGGTAACAATTCAATTTTAAAATGGGGCATAGAACTAAATAGAGTTCTAAAATGATGAGACACAAATGGCTGAGAAACATTTCAGTAAGGATCAATAAAACAAATGATAACACGCTAGCTAGAAAGGGGGAACCTATGCAGGGAAAAAGGAACCTTTTAAAATTACTGGTGTGGGTGCAAACTGGTGCAGCCTCTATGAAGGGTCCTCAAAAAACTTAAAATCAACCTACCACCAGATTCAGCTCTAACGCTCTTGGACGTACACCCAAAGGACTCTACATCCTACTGCAGAGAGATTTGTTCATACATGGCCATTGCTGCTCTACTCATAACAGTCAGAGGTTTTAAACAGCCTGGATGTCTGCTAAATAATGACTGGATAAGGAGGGGGTGATATATCTGTATATAATGGAATAACATTCAGATGTTAAGAAAAACTGAAAATTTTGGGTAAATGGATGGAGCTAGAAACAGTCATCCCGAGTGAGGTAACCCGGTCCCCAAACAGGCTTTCTCTTATGTGGAAAGGTTATCTTTTTTTTTTTTTTTTGTGGAAAGGTTATCTTTTAAACTTTACATTTGTGTGGTTCAAGCAGAATAACAGAGCTTAGGTAGCTTGTAAGTGATTTGGAGGAGTAGAGGATCTTCCAAGAAAGGGGAAATAGAATGTAGTCTTATAAAGAAATAAAGGCGAAGCTACAATAAGAGGATTAAATAGGTAAAGGGGTGGGAAAGCAGGATAAAGGGGGGAAATTAATTAAGGGGGCTAAATTAGCACTAAATACCCTTTAAAAACCATATGGAAACCTACTACTGTAGAAGATTCCTGAAATATATACATACATGTAAATAACTTAAGTGGGGGAGACAGTGCTCCAACTAGATATCTTATGGTACCCACTAAAAGAGACATTGCCAGGAGTGGGTTAGAAGTAGTTGAGTAATTGACCAAAGGAGTCCCATGAAGCCCATTCCTCAAACACCACAGGCTATTTCCAAGGCTATTGGTTGGTATTCACAACCTGTTCAAAAGTCTCTGTTGTTGAAGACGCTACTTACTTATGGAACTGGTACCCAACTACAAGTTTCACCCCTGCTGGGAGGATGAAGGTCTCCAGGGAAACCAGGACTATTAGGCATATAGGATTGCCCTCTCAAAGGAAAGGACATATTACCTGGTTTTCTATCTAGAAGGGTAAGTCTGGTTAAACTGAGCTTTCATTCTCACATCTTTGTGGTTTGTTTCCCTGCCTGCTTTGATGCTTGTGGGGGACCCCCCCAAACACACACACACACACACACACACACACACACACACACTCACTAATATTCATGGTGCTGGAAGGAACTTTGCACACTAGTGGAGGAGAAAAGTAATCATCAATATCAGTCACAACAGTGACCTACAACAGTGACCTCCCTGTAAGATTCCTTGGTGCAATAGTGGCACAGATGTCTTGATAATAACCAACCATTTTTTCATTTGATTTAAGACCCACTCCATGAGATGGCGCCTATATCTAACACTGCTGATTTGGCCAAGGACCCGAGATTGGATAGGTCATGGGCCCTAGGGGAAAACCTAATATTATTATTCTGCCAAAGAACATAACAGTAAAGTGGATCCTAATGACTTATCTCTGTTCCCATAGATTGCTGTAACCATAGATCACCAAAAAGGCTTCTCCTTACAACAGATGGCAACTAAAACAGAGACTCACAACTTGATAATGTGAAAAGAGAGTCTTTGGAACACTTGGTCCTAAATGAGATGCCTTTACCAAACCCCTACCATGAAAGATTGGGGATTTATGTGGAAGAGGGGGTGGAAAGATTGCAAGATACAGAGGTGGTAGATGACTCCAAGGACAGTGTTGTCCAGACCCAACAGGACTGATAGACCCATGAATGCACAGAGCCTGTGCCAGCAGACACAGATTCTAGACAGGATCCTAGCACAGAGAAGCAGAAGTAGACACAATGCCCGGATCCTAACCAGGAAGCTGCCTGCAGTTGATGCCCACTGGGCAAGGGAAAGTCAGTTTTCTCCAACTGAGTGTCACTAGGAACATTCCACACTCCAGGGCTGGCACCATGCCTGGGAGGAGTTGGCCAACACAAAATGGACTCCATTTTTTAATGTGAGCCTTTTGTTTTGTTTTTGTTATTTTTTTTTCTAGTTGGGTTAAAAAAATTTTTTTTTAACTCTGAGAGGGGGAAGAGAGACCATAAAGTTGGGAGGGTTGGGAGGTATAGAAGACCTGGGAGGAGTGAGGGAAGATGAAAAAATATTATCAAATATTTTAAATAAAAATTAAAATGAAAAGAGGATAAGATATTGGGGGAAAACCTTAATTTTTTTCTTTTTTTAATATTAATTTATTCAGATTACACCTAAATTGTTATCTCCTTGCTTGTCTCTTCCCCTTCCTCCTTCCCTCCCTCTTTCACCCTATTCCCCTCCCCTAGGTCTATGACCGAGGGAGACCTCCTCCCTCACTATATGGTCATAGGCTATCAAGTCTCATCTTGGTAGCCTGCTCATTCTTTCTCTGAGAGCCACGAGGCCTCCCCACCAAGGGGAAGTGGTCAAATATTGGGCACCAGAGCTCATGTCAGAATCAGTCCCTGCTCTCCAAACAACTGTGGAGAATGTCCTGTTCATTAGCTAGATCTGAATAGGGGTTTGATGTTTACTGCATGCATTGTCCTTAAAAACTCTAAATTTTAACCTAAAAATTTGAATGATGATGAAAACGAGAATAGCGTTACACAAGTTGAGAGGGGGTCCCCCATTGATCACAGCCCACATCCTTTCCTCTCCTTCCCTTGGCTGGGCAGACACTTGGGCATCAGTAGCTCAAGTAGGCTTCTAGATGCCTTTGTCTGAAGGCCTTTTCGCTTTCATTATAACAAGAACAACAAGAACAAATGGGTTTGCAATACATGGGATGAGACAGCAAAATGGGTAACTTTTCTGAGTCTCAGATGAGCCTTGGGAGCCTACAAGACACTCCTACAGCCTAGTCTGCTTGTATCTAATGTTAGAAGCCGAATCCACAATATAACCAAAGAATTTTTATATGACTCTAATTAAAACTTTAAAAATTTCAGAAATATAATAAAATCTTGAGTATACTTGTTTTGCACTTATTATATTGCTTTATACATTTTCATTCTTTTGAAATTGAATAGAAATTTTCATTAAAAAATAACTTAAAAGTAATAACCAGTTTCTCATTTTGACCACACGATGGCAGTATAAGCCCAGTAATATCCTCAATAGTGTCTTAGCCTTGAGGAAGGAGTTAAGTATCTCATTGGCTTATAGAGAAGACAACAAGTCCACAGCTCTCTCAGTGTGGGTAACAGTAAGCTACACCTGCGTAAGAGTGTGTGTGTGTGTGTGTGTGTGTGTGTGTGTGTGTGTGAGAGAGAGAGAGAGAGAGAGAGAGAGAGAGAGAGAGAGAGAGAGAGAGAGAGAGAGAGAGAGAGAGAGAGAGAGAGACTTCTTTTTTTTTTTTTTTCTTAGTATAGCTCTTTCCCTGGGACTTGAAAGTGAAAAGACAAATTTTCAGAAATAATAAAGAACAATCCAATTCCTTGTAATGTACACAATTCCAATTTATGTTATATGGAAAGTAACTTAACCTTTGCATTAACATGGATATCTGGCCGGAGAGTTATTTCTGATTAGCAGAAGGAGACCACGCAGTTACCTGGGTTGTCTGTGACCCTACCCATTGTGACCGTTGCTGCACAGTAGTTATGAGATAGGAAACACTGCAGAGATTCAAAAAATGAGTAAGAAAAAGAGTTGCTTTGTAGTGACTAACCTACTCCCTTTTCAGTAATGAAGGAGCTAACGTGTGCGTAGTTGAGGCTGCCACCTCTCTCTTCAGAGTGGACTTGCTGGTAGCTACTAATGAAAGGGCTGTGCCAGCTGAGACAATGTCATAAAATATACATCCATGCTTGGAAGACTTTGCTTAAAACAAGGTTCGGGTAACACACACCCCTTTGATGCCAGCACTCAGGACACAGAGGCAAGCATGTCTCTGTTCAGGGCCAGCCAGGGCTACTTGGTATGAAACAAGGCTCTCCAGGATGAGCTGAGCTCTGGGGGCGGGGGGTGTCCGTTATCAGATGACATAGTCATTTATATAGAAAGTGCTAAAGTGTATAAAAATTAATAGATCCATTTAAGTTACAGGATACAAAATCAACATATATAAATAGGACCTATGTGCCAATAGGTAGGTAAGTAGATCAATGGATAGATAGATAGATATTAGGTATCTGAGAAAGATGTTAAGAAAACAATCCATTTACAATAGGTCCAAAATATTAGAACTATATTTAATTGTGGGTGTGAAAGATCTCTACAATGAAAATTATATCTATATATATCTTGTGTTTATAGATTAGAGTAATAATATTATTAAAATATCAGTCCATATCACTAAAGAATTTCTCCTTATTTAATACAATCTCTATCAACATTTTGTTGAATTGAAAAAAAAATCTCCAAACTCATTTTGAGCCATAAAAGGCGGTTGCAGTCTCCTTTGCTGAATTGCTGGTTTGCTGTTTAACGGCTCTGCTGGGATCCTGACAACAAAGAATGGAATCACTCCAAGGAACTAAGTCTAAAAAGGTCTACTTTCTCTTGTTCCCGTTAACCTCTTTTCTCTTCTGAATAGGGTATGTGTGTTGGAAGGGAGGTGTAAACATTAAAGAACCCCAAATAAAGTAGGTTTGAAAAAGTTCAAAGCGTACAAAGCTTTGAAGGTCATATTGTGCTTTACACATCTTGAAAGATGGACTTTCACTGTCTTTGGTGGGCAAAGAGCAAATATGCTACATATTTTGGTTTCGGTTTTAAAATGAAACATTTAAAATTTCTTATCAAAGTCAGAACTCGGCACCCCTGTTCGCCATCTTTAGTTACTACTAGCTGTGAAGGAGCTCCTATTGTGTGACCTCACAGCATTCAATTGTTTTCTTCATGAGTTTCTAATTTCGCCACAATAATAATGATGGCAAGTAGAAACAGAAATGACTCTTTTGCAAACTTCTCTCAAGAATCATTTCCCCCCACCAAGTTGGCACACCATAGTTTAGATCTGTGGTTCTCTCAACCTGTGGTCATGACCCCTTTGGCAAACCTCTATTTCCAGAAATATTTACATTATGATTCATAACAGTAGCAGAGTTACATTTATGAAGTAGTTACAACTATGAAGTAGCAATGAAAATAATTTTATGGTTGGGGTCACCACAACATGAGGAAATGTGTTAAAGGGTCAAGCATTAGGAAGGCTGAGAACCACTGATTAAATGTTTAGGCAATACTACTTAAAACTTGATGGTAATACTCTAACCCCTTGAAGGAGTACCAGGGTGAGCTGTGGGTTCTGAGGCTGCCATGGAACAAGGGAATGTTGTTTGCTGTTTCATGGTTGGTTACTTGGTTTTCTGAAGGAAGTTGGAAGCTGGGTGATGGTGGTGCATGCCTTTAATCCCAGCACTTGGGAGGCAGAGGCAGGCAGATCGCTGAGTTCGAGGCCAGCCTGGTCTACAAAGGGAGTCCAGGACAGCCAAGTGTTGACTCTATTTCTTAGCAATTAAACTTTATTATACAACCCAACTAGCTTATACAAGAAGGAAAAAGGTTAAAGGGACAAAAGAGTGAACCTTCCGGTAGCCGTTCCACGGGACAGGTCCTTAGGTGTCTCTCTGGCCTGCTTGCTGGTCCAGCTAGTCTGCTGCTTTCACGCTCTCTCCCCAGCTGACTTTGTTATTCTCTCTTCCCCAACTTCCTGAGTCACGTGGGAAGGACCATCTTCTTCTCCCAGTGAGGGTCCATTAGAAAGACAATAGTCCAGGTGGGGTTCCCATGTCTGCTTCCTGAATTCCAGACCCAGGATGGCTCACTCAGTCTGTCACAAGGTATTCATGGGGTGCCCCAAGGGTAAAGCCCGCCAAGATTGCTCCCACCTGTGACAAGGCTTATTCTTTCCCACACATCCCCCTTCTCTTAAAAAAAAAAAAATTAAGAACTATAAACACACATATACATGTATACATAATCATCAGGTATCAAGTACATAACCAAGTCCTTTTATACTTGTTAACTTGAGAGAAAGTATTCCACTATCTTATCAAAGAGAGTCCTTTTCTTTCATGAGAAATTGCAATTATCCATCTATAAATGTGTTTTTAATTCTTAAACTAAAGTTTCTAGTAACACTGTGGCTATCTAGTCTTCAATCCCATCAGAGACTCAAGAAGGAAAATCTATCTAATAAAGGACGTGCTGGCAGGCAACTTCCAAGTTGCATAGGACAGAGAGAGCAGACCGCCTGGATAGTCACCGAAGTCTCTCCTTCATTGGGGCAATCAGTCTTCAGCCTTATAGGCCCAAAACATCCAACAGACTGCTTTTTGAAGCAGGAAATCCGATGGTCTGGTCTATCTAATCTCTTTAAAGCTGGACAGTCAACCTTCCAGCATCACTGTTGATCATTGCAGCCAGTCAGCCTGTCTTCAGCAGTAGAGATAAGAGCAGTTTCTTCATCCAGTGACCATTCTGTCACCTGCGTCTCTTGAAGCCCCCATCTTCAGTGATGCAAATGGAGAAGTGGCCAGGAGTGGATGTCTCTCTCTGTCAGGAAAGCCCTCATCCTTAAATGTCATATTCTGTGGATCTCTGAAGAGTTTGAAGACCAACTCTATCTATTCCTACATTTATCAACTATTTCTTTAAAGACATATACAAGAAATTAAACAAACCTGCTCTATGACAAAGTAAGTTAGTATCTAGTAGGATTTCTACGTAACTAAATACCAACTTTTATCCCCAATCTTCCTGAACAGTTTTTCCTAAGACATTAGTGGTACATGAATAATACATTAAATAAACATTGAATAAAATGAACTTAAGTTTCTAACATACAATATATAATATTTTGTCAACATATAACATACAATACATAAGGCAAAAAGAATGACAATATACAATTTAAATTCTTATCAATGAAGCAAAAGTTGAAGTCTTAAATTTCCATCAATCAAAAGTCTTAAATTTTCATCAATCTACAATACCAATGTAAGATTTTTGAAGTTAGTAGATTCAATAATCTACCTTTTATTCTACAAACATGTATCCTCCCTTCCTTCCCCCCTTTCCCTTAATATTAAAAGGGATAGAAAGTAAGAGAGAAAGAAAGATAGAAGAAAGAAACCCCTAAATGAACTTTTATTAATTGTAACTAACCCCATTAGGCAAAGATGAGCATTGGTAACCCACTAAAAACACCCATCCCACCTACTGGGAATGGGGGCGTCGTGTTCTCAAAATTACTTTATCCTGTGACAAGGCTTATTCTTTCCCACAGCCAAGGCTACACAGAGAAACCCTGTCTTGAAAAACAAAACAAAACAAAAAAAAATGGGATTTGGGATGATAATTTAGAGCCATACAATTAGAGAAAGAGATGCTAAAATACTGTAAGCATTTTTTTCCAGTGGTAGGAATTAATCCAGGGCCTGAGTATGCTAAGCATGCATGTATCGCTGAGATACATCCCCAGCCCAAAGGAACAACCCTGACAGCAGAGAAAGAACAGTAAAGTATGTGGGGAAGATCCTATAGCTTTGTGGCTGAGGAATTAAGACTCTCTGTGCTACAGCAAAGGGGCAGATCCGAGAATCCAGTCAGCTGTACTCCTGCAAGTGTGCTATACAGAGTCTTCCGGGTTAATCTCACGACACAGCACAGTTAGGGGCTTTATAATCACAAACTTAGGACAAAGGGGAAAAATGTCAATATACTATATGTTGCTGTCCTAAGAATTTCCCTATCCAGAGGTCAATGAGAAGGGCTCGACGCTATGGTGAGGACTCATCTATACAGGCCGCGGGAGGATTTCTACATTGCTGGGATCAAAATCCAAAGGACTGAGTGAGGGACACTCACCGACCTCCCCTAATAATGACAATTATTTTCATTTTATTTGTCCTTAGAAAGCCAAACTGGAAATGGCGTCGCAACTGTTTTTTATTAACTTCGAAAGTTAACATACGAGGTGAGAACTTCAAACGGGAGTGCTGTGTTTACATTTTCCTACCCATCCTCTTTGCAACTGCTCCCACGCCCTGACTCCATTTAAAAACCTTGACCTCTTAATTAATGTTGTTATGAATGCACACACACAGACACACACAGACACACACACACACACAAACCGCTGAGTCCACTTAGTGTTGCTCATTTATACATGTATTTAGTGCTGACCCCTCAGGACATGATAACCTAGGAGAGAGCTCATCCCTGGAGAAGACTCATTCTCTCTTTCTTGGCAGCCATTGGTCACCTGTAGTTCTTCTACATGCAAGGGTGGGGCCTTGTGGGATTTATTATTAAAAAAGGTAAAATAAAAACTTAAAAAAAAAAAAAGTAGTGTGACAGATGTGGAGGTATCTGCTTCTGCTTTTGACCTCAGAGTCCCTTAATAACAAGATGTCCTGAGCCCTGCGGGAGATTAGGCTGTGCAATTGAGAGTGGAAATGAACTACTCTGGAGTCTTGCTGTTTCCATCCTAGGTTGCCAAGGAGATAAAGCTGTGCAGACTGAAACAAATGGCTCACTGGGGTTGGAGGTGGAGGGTGGGGGTGGGGAGTGGGGGTTGGGTTGGGGGTTGGGGCTGGGAGGGGTGAGGGGGTTGTCGACAAGGAATTCCATCTTGGGATCAAGATCCACTTGAAGAACAAAAAGAGCTTTGACCTTGTGCGAGATGGATCAATTAATCGCTTTGGGCATTTTGGTCCAACTTTGCTAATAAGTAAGATTACTGTCCTCAGACTACTGACCTTCCAGAAGCAGCTTCAGGACCTGCCAGTTTCACCTTACCTGTGAGGGCTGACTGGAATTCCATCGGATGCTTTGCCCCAAAGCTCCTGGAAACCATCCCAGCGATAAGCCTTTCCTTCTCCACTCTCTGGATTTTTTTCCCACCCCAAGTGACCCATTTTTAAGCTTGCAGCTTAGTGACTTAAACTAAGAGCATGACTGGAAATATAAGATGACCTTGTCAGCTAAGCTTAGTATTTGCTTTCTATCCCTTCTCCTTTGAGGGGCAAGGGTGGCTAAGGGGAAGGAGAATATATGTAAGCTTTTGTGAGACTAAAATGGCAGAAGGTGTTTTCAAAGCAAAACCAAGCTTACATAACTCTGTCTCTCATCCTTCTCCAGGTCACGTGATCATGTAATGACCTTGGTTCAAGCGACCAGGTAAGCCACCAGGCTGTGCTCCAGACAGCTAAGTGGCTTTAACATAAACTTTGACTGCAAGAGGGAGGGGAGCATGCAAGATAAAAGCATCATTTGTCTTCTGCTCACTTGCTGTGTGGCTACCCATTGTCTGGGGAGGACCCCTGGGAGGTGGGAGACTTGGCTTGTCCTAGGCAGGCAATGAGCAGTTTTTCTTCTCTTTGGCACAGATTGGGTATTTTATGGGCCACACGCGCTCTGATGGATCAGTGAGCAGGACTTGGCCTGTGCTGAGCTAAAGTGATGAAGACTTGGATAGATATTTTTCTGTGCAGTGGTGTCAGCGACTTAGAGGCAGCCTGTTGACTCCAGGGTCTTTGGGGGGGGGGAGGACAGATCCTTGAGTTCACAGATAGAGTAACAAAGGTTTGCTTATGGTCCTGCGGCCTCTGCTAGCAAAGAGTTTTTGTATGCCTGCCTATCACGGGCTCCTGTCCTCCTTGCTCCTTTTACTGTGCCTGTCCTCAGCTCTGACAGGGTCTGAGGCTTTTATCTTCTAGTTTGAACATCACTTTGAAGCCTCAGAGAGGAATATGTTACAAGTTTAGTGATAGACAAACTCAAATAGTTGGGCAAGGAGTGAGAGAGGATGGAGAAAGACACAGATAGACCTGCTAATGGGAAAGTGGAAAAAAAAAAATCTAATCATCCTTGAGTTACAGAAAAACATCCTTTGTTCCTCATCTCCCTGAAAAAAATCCCAGGTATGCAGGGTCGTGGCCTCAAACTTCATCTGGCTCCTCGGCTGGGTTATGCTTGGAAATAAAGCAAACCTTTCAAAGGCGTTTAAGCTCAGGAGGTGTTTTTTTGGTGCTCAGAGAAGGCAGCCAGCGTTGGATGACTGGCAACCAGCTGAGTGGGCCCTGGCCACTCTCCCCTGGAGAGGAGGACATGGCACCTAGTGGGCAGTGAACTTTTATTTTACTTCACCTGTCTCCATCCAGAGACGGAAAGGATGGCCACAGCGGTGCTTCTGTGAGTCTTCTTTGTTTAGATTTAAATGTAAGCTCAGTGAGAAGGGTATTCGGTTCTGACTCCCCAAGCAACCGCACATCTTCCGTAATGTTGATGAAAAGACCAGTCTCCACAATAGAATAGAAAAGACAGTCTCCACAATAGAATCGAAGTGAAGATACTTAAAAACCTCATCAGACAGGTGGCAGCAGATCAAAGTTTAAAAAGATATGACAGGTTGTCTGGCATTTGACTGCGCCTTAAAACCTTTAAGTCGAAAACCAAATAAAACAGTTTGCAGAAAAATTTCAGTGTGCTGGGTTAGGAGACTTACTTTTCTTCCTCCTCCTTCGCCTCCTGTTCATGTTTTTATTTTTTATTTTTTTGCTACAAACTATAATTAAAACATAGTGTGTGTGTGTGTGTGTGTGTGTGTGTGTGTATGCTGTACGTGTATGTCTCTGTGTGTGTGTGTGCATGTGTGTGTATGTCTCTCTCTGTGTGTATGTCTCTGTGTGTGTATATGTCTCTGTGTGTGTGTGCATGTGTGTGTATGTCTCTCTCTGTGTGTATGTCTCTGTGTGTGTATATGTCTCTGTGTGTGTGTGCATGTGTGTGTATGTCTCTCTCTGTGTGTATGTCTCTGTGTGTGTAAATGTGGGTATGTCTCTCTCTCTCTCTCTCTCTCTCTCTCTCTCTCTCTCTCTCTCTGTGTGTGTACTGGTGTTGGAAGTTGGGTCCCGGGTCCACGTTGGGCAAGTGCTTGACTTCCCACCACATGCCCAGCCCTTCTGCTTTCATTTAGAGACAGGGTCTTTTTGAGTTGCCAAGGCTGGTCTTGAGCTTGTGACCCTCCTGCTTTGTAGCCCCGAATAGTTGGGATTACACACGTACTAGCCACTTAGTAATTCTTCTCCATGGAAAGTCACAGCCTGACTTGGTATTTCCCTGTAAGTGAGGGTCATGCATCTTCCTTGTGGGTACTGCATATTTATTAAAGACAGCATATAATGATGCACATTCTTAGCTATATTCACATTACAGCTTAACTTTTATTTATTTTTTTTTTTTATGGCGCTGGGGGATAAAGCCAGGGTGTGTACATGCTGGGCACATGTTCGATTCTGAGCTGCATTACCAGCCTAAAAGTAATTTAGTAGGGAATCATATTTAGCATTTTTCCTACATACCTTCAGTTGTCCATACCTGATGAGAAATAGGATGTGAGTTTAGTTGACTAAATACATCCTCACATTTCCTTCTGTTTTGATCACTCCTCTTCTGATGTGTGGGCCACGGAAAACCACACAAAATGTGAATATTTCTATTCACATACACTTCTTTTACTTCCTTAGTGTGCCTGTTTTCCTTTGCACAGGCCTGTGTCTACTTTTCCCCTAGGCATGTTATAGGGGATGAGGAGACGGCTCTGTGGCTAATGGCACTGGACACTCTTGCAGAGGACTCAAGCTCAGTTCCCAGCACCCTCACGTAGCTCACGATCATCTGTAACTCTAGTGTCAGGTCCTCTTCTGACCTCTGCAGGCACTAGCAAGCATGTGGTATAGTGGAATTATTTTAAAATTTGGCTAGCAGATTTGCATTTGTAACCCGATGGTCAGTATTTGTTAATCATCCTGTGTTACCAACACTACCTAATATTGTGCACATAATCATTCAAATCCTTGTGGTTTCACACACCAGTGGGTTGAGCTAATCCAAGCATTTGTGTGTATATGAAATTAGCATATTTCACTGAGCTATAAAAACATAATTTTGATACAAAACCTAGACATGATGAAATTTAAAAGATACAGATCAACTTTATGTGACATATGGCTTATTGGTGTGAAGAAATTTTACTCCAGCAACGTAGCTGCTCCAGCTAGGGATCACATCCAAAGACTTAAGTCTGTGTGATCTGGCTGGAATACAGATAGGCCCTTAGTATACACTTTTAATCTGTCTGGCTGTAATACATACCCTCAATCCCTGCAGTTGGAATATAGATGTACTTTTAGCATACACCTTTAATCCCACACAATGACATCTAATTGAGGGACAGACAAAGTGACAAATTAGAGAAAGATTTGACAGAATGAGTCAGAGATAGGATATGCCCAACTCTCATGAGAACAGACAGGAAAGAGAAGTTACTTGAGAGCAGTATATAGAGAGAGAGTGAGAGAGATTGTGGAGACAGAACAGTAGAGTTCGGGAGAGCAGCTCAGTTCAGTGCAGTTTGGTGCAGTTCAGTCGAGTGCAGTTGAGTTTATGCAGTTAAGTTCGTTCATGGAGTTCAGAGGCAGTTTTTCTAGGCAGAACAATTCAGTGAGAAGCAGAGAGAGGCCAGATTGAATCAATCAGTTTGTAGAGGAGTTTTGAACCAGAACAGCTGAGTTGAACCGCCAACCTGAGTTCAGAAGGAACTGGAATTAATGAGCTTATTTAGGAGTAAATCTCAGAGGCTGAAAACATTCTAGGCCTAGGTTAGCAGACGGAGGCTGGAAGATGAATCCTTGAAGGTCCAGACTTGCTGAAGATTATATTGTGTGGAGGCTAGTGTTAGGGTTCAGGTGATCTACTGAAGAATGACCCCAAGGCAGTATGCAAAAACAAAGGATGTTTTTATTCTAGCATGCTAGGATTTCCTCTCTCTAGAGGGTAACCCCAAAGTGAAAAGGCAGGCTCAATTTATACAGAGTTGTAGGGATTTGTGAGAATAGAATTGAGCCAGAGTGTACGAGGGGATTTAGGACTGGCTATTTGTTTGGTTATTGGGGACTTTTGAGTCAGTGAAGTTTTGGCTCTTACTCAGGAGTTGGCCTTGAATTTGATTGGATGTGGCCAGCTGGGTTCTTCACCAAGGCCATGAAGTAATAAAAACATGGTATCTGGTCATTTTGTTCTATAAGCTGATTAGCTGCCCATGAGCTGTCCATAACTTGTGGTTTTTTTCCCCCCAGGAATTGTTAGAAACTTGGCCTAGTTAGGCAGAGCGAAAACCTGAAGCCTGTCATGGAGTTGTCTAGTCAAGCAACTGGGGTCATTGTCGGGTTTGGGATTCCTGGGGTTCCTGGGGTCGCTGGGGTCGGGTCCCTTCACTAGAAGCTTCCAGCCCTAGGCCTAGAGATACTTAGATAGAAATGCTCTGGGCTCAGCCCAAGCCATGTGTTAGTAAAACTTGGGTATGGCTTTCATCTCATCCACTCCTCTGAGGAAATAAAAACAACAGTTACAATGTGGTATACATACATACATGCAGGCAAACTATTTTTACATATAAAAGAAAATAATTAAAAATATTCTTGTATATCTATAAAAAATTTAACCTTTTGAGGATCCAGATCATTTATTAACTATTTTTGAGCACCATGGTTTAAAAGGGAAAGGTGCAGAGTTAACCTTAAGAATTCATACTGTGCCCAGGTGTGGTGGTGCACGCCTTTAATCCCAGCACTAGGGAGGCAGAGGTAGGTGGACCTCTGTGAATCTACAAAGCCAGTCCAGGACAGCCAAGGGTACACTGTCGTGAAAAATCAACCAACTAACCAACCAAAGCCCCCAAAGAAGCAAAACAAGAAAAGATTTCACATTATCGTTGGTTCTTAAAAGCATAAAAAAAGACGCTGATGTACTTTATTAGGATCATTGTGTTTAAATATGAATTAATTATTGCATTCATGTTAGTACAAAAGCATAATAGGATGAGGATGTTAGTTTGAAGGCTATCAATAGGTAACAAGGGCCAGCACAATGCTTGTTATTTATTTAGCTTGTGTTCAGAGAGTGGGTCACTGCAAGATTTTTCAGATGATTTACTGCATTATTCAAATTATTTTAAGCATTTGTTTTGAAATCGGCCACTTCTTTTTCTAATGATGAAATTATACCAAACACAAACATAATTTTGTCACCCTGATTCAACAGAAGGCATGACATCATGCGTTACTTCCCGTTTTCTTTTGCTGAGTTATTAAAACAACAACAAAACCAACCAGCAAGCAAAGCCGTCTAGTGCTTTCATACAACCAACCAAAGTTTGTGGAACATTTCTTACTCTGAAGTTGAAAAAAAATTTCCTTGCAGCCTTTAAATAGCCAATTCATCCAAATTTCCTGAAATAGTAGATGGGAACAGAAAGACAGGCTGCCCTTGCTGTTCTCCAGGTATGGGTCTGTGACATCTTCTGGGTTAAGCATCTCCCCTCCCCTCATGGCTCTGACCCGGCTGCATGTAAAGGGGAAGCTGGAAAGGACATACCAAGGTGTTACTGCCAAGAGTGGACTTACTCATTTCCTTAGAAAATAGGTGAGAGCATTTGTATTTCGGCACAAGGAACCTTTGATGATCTGTGATTCCTGTGTCCATTTTACTTTCCCACTCACATCTAAATAGACTCAGCGTGAGAAAGGCGTCCACACCCAGCTTCTCTTCAGTAGCAGCAGCAGCATCTTGCATATTCTGATAGCTCGTCCACTGAAGAACAGACACTTGGATGCTTTTCACATCTTTGCTCTTGCAAAACACCCTGGGATGAACACAGGGGTGCAAAGGACTCTTCAAAAACGGGGACTTTGATTCGCTGCTCAGTGGTGGGATTATCGATTCCTACGGTGAGCCCTCCTCACTGCTAAGAACAGCCCACACTGCTTTGCACAACTGAATTAATTTCCGTTTCCATCAGCCCATATTCTCCCCAACACCCGTCACCCCGCAGCCCTCCCTGTGTGTGTCCATCCATCCGTCCCGTGTCCTGCATGATGGGTGTACCTGCAAACGGTTCAAATGTTTGAACAGGTTAGAGGACAGCCTCGCCCGTCATTCTGTAGACGCTACCTGTCATGGTTTTTGAGGCAGAGTCTTTCCTTGCCCTGGGACTAGGCAGGCAGGCAGGCTATGCTGGCCAGGAAGCCTCACGGATCTGCCTGCCTCCATCTGCCCCACGCTGTGATTATTAGCAGGCATCACCACGCTCTGCTTTTTGTTTGTTTGTTTTTAGATATTTATGTGAGTCTGGGTTCTCCTGCTCACAAGACAAGCACTTCGCCTACTGAGTGCTATTACCATTCAAGCCTCTCTTTTATATTTCGAATTGGCAGCTTATCTCCTCCTGTGAGATGAGCCAAGTCAAACCGAATTAGAGAATATAAATTCAGGTTTACTGGGCACAGCTCTTGGGCAGGTTCACTGGCTCCAAGGAATGATGCCAGGGAAGTCGCCCTGCAGAGGAAGACAGAAAGGGGATTGGGGGGAGAGAGAGAAGAGGGGAAGGGAGGGAGGGAGGGAAGTGGGAGAGAGAGAGGGAGGGGGAGGGAGAGAGTGTGTGTGTGTGTGTGTGTGTGTGTGTGTGTGAGAGAGAGAGAGAGAGAGAGAGAGAGAGAGAGAGAGAGAGAGAGAGAGAGAGAGAGAGAGAGAGATATTATATAGGGAAGAGTTTTTGGGGAGGGAATCAATCTTGGGCTGGAAAGTTCAGGGCAGAGTATGATCCGTGGGGTATACTAGCCATGCCCAGTTACAGGTAGGGACTGGAGGATGCTGGGAGAACCTGGGGTCCAGGTCTGCTTTGGTTAAATGGGCACCTCAGCCGCCTGTTCTGGGTCTGAATCCCAACACTAACATTAACTCTTCTAGCAGGTGCGAACAATGGCTCTGAGTGGTCTCAAGTTGTATTTCCATAATTATTAGTATTCACATTTTTCCATAAACCTGTTGGCCAAATCTAAGTCTTTTGGGAAATGTCTTCTCAGGTTTTTTGTTTACTTTGTATTGGGTTACTTGTTTTAGTTATTGAGTTGTCTTGAATTTCTCATATTTACATATTAACTGTGGATCAATTATATATCTTGAAAATACATTCTGCTCTGTAGGTAGGCTTGTTTTGTTTTGTTTTAATTCTCTTGATTTTTTTTTTCCTGTTTACTGTACAGACACTTTTTAGCTTGGTGAAATCCCATTGTCTTTTTTTTTTTTTAACATTCATTTTTTTTTCTTTTACTGAAGATAGATTTTTTTCACTCAATATATTTTGATTATAGCTTCCCCTTCCCCTGCCTCTCCCAGTTCTTCTCCACCTCCACCCTGTCCAGATCCACACCCTTCCTGTCTCTTCTTAGAAAACAAACAGGCATTGAAGGGATAATAATAAAATAAAATAAAAAGAAATTGAAATAGAACAACCAACCAACCAACCAACCAATCAAAAAGAACCAAAGAAAACCACAAGAATGCGTATAGGCCCAGAGGCCCACACCTTTCTGCAGTCAGTGAGCTCAGTGGTGATTTGATGTACTGGGATAGGTTGGTGGGGGGGGGGCCTCCCCTTTTCAGAGGAGAAAGAGAGGGGTTATGGGGGAAGAGGGTTGGGCCTGAAGGAGAGGAGGAAGGGGCTTACAATCAGGATGTAAAGTGAATAAAAAAAAAAAAAAAACAAAAAAACCCCAGAACTGGAAGCCATAATATATATGCAAAGAACCTATAAGGTAAGAAAAAAATAATGATAACAATAAAATAAAGAAGCCCTGACTTAACATTATGAGACAAAATACCCCTCCAAATATGCTGTTAAGTCTGTGTTGGCCACCTACTGCTGGGCACAGGGCCTAACCTTACAGTGGTTTGTTTCCCAGTGAAGTGCCTTTGGAGAAAAGTACTTTTCATTTGCAAGTGGTTATCAACCGTAGACAGCTTCTGAGTTAGGGATGAGGGTACATACTCACTTCTCTCTCGGCTCCAGGACTCATCTGGTGCTGACCCGTGCAGGCTCTGTGAGCTCATATGTGTGCCAGCCTTGTTGTGTCTAGACAGCCGTGATTGCTTAGTGTCCTCCGTTTCCTACGGCTCTTACACTCTTTCGATCTGTTCTTCCAGGGTTTCCTAGGCCTTGAGAGGAAGGATTTGACAGAGCCATTCCTTTTAGGACTGAGTGTTCCAAGGTCTCTCACTCTCTGCATCTTGTCTGGCTGTGGGTCTCTCTGTTGTTGCCTTTGTTGGGACATATCTAATAAGACATTTGTCACATTAATGTCACGACTATTTCCCCCCCCCCCCCCCGCGCCTCTTGATTAAACCTTTAGATATTTAAATGGAGTTGCTTCTCACTGTGGTGTGAGGGAGGGCTCTGCATCAGTCTTCTACACATGAACACTTAGTGCCCCTTGCACCATTTGTCCAGGACCTGTCTCTTCCCCTGTAGGCTTCTTGGTGTTTAGAGGAAGTCACTTTCATCAGCCTGTGTAATTTCCTCATCAGAAAACTGCTCTTCCAAGACTTTAATTAATATATAATGTCATCGAGCAAGTGATGCCTTTTTATTTTGACCTGAGCCTTCAAGCTCAAGTCTGCACATTTAATCAAGAAAATAAAATTCAGGTGATGGTTCATATGCACTGTAAGCCAGAGCTTATTGCTGTTTAAATCAGGGGTCAATTTTGAAATGAGCTAAAGGGTCTATGAATACTTTCAAAAGACATTCTCTCTCTCTCTCTCTGCATTTGTGTGCACATGTGCATGCAGAGGAAGAAAAAGGGCTTCTTAAAAACAATATACTTTAATGTATTTTTATATTTTGAAATTACGATGACATTATGTCTCCCTTTCCATTTCATTTCTCCATCCCTCCCATGCACTTCCCCATTCTGTTCTCTCTCAAATTCGTGGTCTCTTTTTTTTTTTTTTTTAACATACATAAATACAATCTGCTCAGCTCACATACCATTACCTGTAGTGTCTGAGGACTGAGCACTTGTATTGGATAACCAGTTAGGGTGCTCTTCCCTGGAGTAGACCATTTTTTTCTGCTGTAAGCATTTCCCAGTTGCCTCCCCTTCCATGTTAGCATGTCCATGGGTGTTGTCATTATTCAGGTCTTGTTTAGGGAGCCATGTTGGGGAGACTTCATAGGTGTAGCTTCTCTGGCACTGCCATAAGATGCAATCTCACTGAAAAATCCCCATTCCTCTGACTCTTACAATCTGTTCACACCTTTTTCTGCAGAAGTTCCTGAACCTTATCTGTAAAGAATTTTGTATGGTAGATGTAGCCATTGGCACTGGACATCTCATGGTCTTTTTTTCCCTGAATTTTAATCAGCTGTAATTTTCTATTGTGTCTCCATCAGTTGCAAAAAGAAGTTTTTTTGATGAGGGGTAAGAACTACACTTATTGTGGGATATAGGAATAAATATTCATAATATAGTTAGGAATTGCATTGGTTTAGTAAAGTGGCAGTTGTAGGTTCTTCTCCAAGCTCCTTAACATCACTAGCCCTGAGTAGGTTTTCAGTGCCAGGCATGGTTTCCTTAAGACCAATTCAAGAGCTATTGGTTACCGCCAAGGTGCATGTACCACTATTGCACCCTCAGAGTTACTGCACCAGTGCTAGCCATTGTTATCACTAACAGGTGTCATAGCAAGGTGTGACTATGGGTTGCTTCCCTCCTTGGGAAGCTTACGTGGAATCTTCCAGTACCATGAAATCTAGTCCACAAGGAGAGGGCATTCAGGTCAGATCCAGGGTAGTGTTCCTTTAGTTCCTGTGTCCAATACTCATGGTGTCTTCTTAGATCAGGTTTTACCCTCCACCTTTGAGAGGCAACCAAGGGTAATATTGATGGCTTTATAATGTTTTGTGAGTCTCTTGGACAATCCAGACCAACAACTCAAAGTAACTTCTCATGTCTAATGTTGGGACTTTTGCTAGAAAGTCTGTGACTATTGGACAGGGAGTGGGCAGAGCATTGGCTGCCTAGATGGGAAAACTATATATGTATATACAAGCTTATATGTACACATTTAGATAATAGATTGATAATAATACGATTTCTTATGACTTTTGCAGAATCCTCACTGTTATTTTATCCACCTCCTTCCTCCCTCCATAATTAAATTTCCCCTCCTGTTTTTTCCCATTTCCCCCAACAAATAACTTATAGCCTGGCATTGCCCCTCTCTATTGCTCTCCCATGGTCCCCTTTTATTTTCCACTTTCTGCAGCCACTCTAGGTTATATGGGCTCATCTGAAGTCAAGTAACTATAGTTTTGATTGAGTTGTATTACATGCAGATGCACTTATGACAAGGACATATTTAAGGGTATATGGAGGCAGCTGGCAAGTCCCCATCCTTTCTGATAGAAACTCAAAAGTTCTTTCACATCCATAGTTCTCATGTCTTAGTGTAGGTGATCAACCTCGAATCAGCACAAAACATCTATTTTTGACTAAACACGAAGGACTATACTATAACTGAGTAATTAGATTCTAAAGTAAAGCCATAATGCCTATGAAATCTATCATTGAAAAATATGGAGTCCTTGAAAACAGAGTAAAGTTGTATGTTCACACTGAGTGAGTTTTACCTTGGAGATTCTGTTGGCTCATGTTACATCTAAGTTACCATGATACAAAGTTGGCTCAGGTGATCTGTTCTCACTCCTACCTTGACGAGGATATGAACTATGTATGTGATAGTGAAATCATTTTTAAGTATGAGGCACAAGTCTTTCCTCACACATGTGGAGCCTGCAAAATACCAACCTAAAAAGAGTAATCATCAGAGAAAGGGAAGAGTATGTGGTGTTGGGGAGGTGGAGAATGGGTGGCTTCACACAACTAGTATGCCCCTATTGTATGCCCCTATTGTATGCCCCTATTGTATGCCCCTATTGTATTATGAAATACTATATAGGACCCATTTATATGTACCATGAATAGATGTTGCAAGTAGATGAACTAAATAAAAAATGTGATGATAGTTTTATGTTAAATTTATCTCCCCTTATTGTGAAATCTCTCTCTCTTTCTCTCTCTCTCTCTCTCTCTCTCTCTCTCTCTCTCTCTTTCTCTCTCTCAATTTGGCCATTGCAAAATATATGGTGATTGTCTAATTACATGTGCATGTGCACATCTATGCTTAGTTCTTTTTAAAAATGCATTTTACTGATTCTTTGTGAATTTCACAACATGTACTCTAATCCCATTAATCTCCTTGTCCCTTCATATCCACCCTCTGCACTTGCAACCTCCCCTATAAAACAAAATAAAATAAAATAAAATAAAACAATCTTGTCATAGAAGCTATAATATGCCATGATGTGACATATAGTATGTTCTTTTGTCCACACATTTTACTTGCAAATGCGTTGCAATGAGTAATTGGTCTATTTCCAGGCCTCTGGTTTCTGCTACATTATCTACACTGGATCATCATGGGGACTCCTCTTGGATGTCCTGTTGTTGCCCTGTGTCATAGAGATCCTGAGCTTTGGGTCTACAGGACTGGCCATTTCATGTGTTCCAGGAGATCATAGGTGGGGTAGATGATGGGGTGGGCCAACTCACAGGCCTGCATCTGCACCTGGGAGGTAGCTGAGTCAGCCAGCCAGCAGCTCTCCTGTGCTTGCACTGCCAGGGAGAACTCTCCAGCACTGCTCCTGCTAGTTCTCCCAATGCCACATCCAGCAAGGGGGAGACTCAGCTTTCTTGCTCTCATGTCCTTTGGGCTGGCTCAACTGCACTTTCATCACCAGAGCCATCTCTACTGTGCTACCCAGGTGAGGTTCAGAGCGGTTCTCCTGTGTGCTGCACCTAGTGAGGGGCTGGGAGAGCTCTCCTGCTCTCATGACCTCCAGGCCAGCTCACCTGCTGCCACAGGCACAGGTGCCATGAGGAGCTGGGGGGTGGGAGGGCGTAGCTCCCTCACCTACACCATGTCACCCTCCCAGAAGATGAGGGGCATGGCCTGTACTCCTGTGATTATACCCTCAGGGCCTGCTCTTCCAAGTGCCATAGCCAGTGAAGGGCAGCTATATTTAGTTCTTTCACAAAGCACGCTCACTTTATAACACGACAGGTGTTCATTTGTGAAACTTTTACAACAGGTAGTTACAGGTCCCCATTCAGCCCCCCAAAAAACCTCTCTAGGCCAAGAATGCAACAGTAAAGTGTGACCCCTTCCCACATGACCTTTCAACTTCTCATTAGTCCTCCATGCTTTCTGTATCCACACATGCGCGGAAGGGAAGAGCCCATTCTCCATCACTGGAAATCTCTGGTTAGGAAGGATGTCCCCACCCGTGTGGAGAAGATAGTCTTGCCCATGCTTGGATGTTTCTTTCACTGTCATAGCTAAATGGAAGGCTATGATTATTCAGACACTCGGCCAAGAAGAAACTCTTACACCAGTGTGGTGAGTGTAAGCATCAGAAAGTCAAAGCCAGCGTGATAAAGACTGTAGAGAAAGACTATGTTGAACTTAACTGGTGGCCATGGTGAGAGTCTGACAATGTTGGCCGGTTTGCTGAATCAACTGCCATTCCACTCCCCTATTCTTGGTTTCATAGCATCTGTGCTCTGGAAGATTAGAGAACTTTCTAAGATGCCTTGGACGCTTTCTTCTCATTCCCAAAGCACAGCTTTCTGAATGGACAAGGCTCTCTTGTTGCCATTGCTGTTGGTCGTATCACTGTTGACCCTTCGTCTTGATCAGGCATCTCTTGACTTTCCCACCACAACAGCCACTTGTTTCTGTCCCTCTATTTGTTCCATTGTTTATTGTACAGTATCTTTTATGTTCCTTTCAGAGTTTGGGGTGGGGGGCGAACAGAGGTGATGCCCGCACACCCAGTGAAGACCTTGGGAGAATTTACATAGATTAAATGAATATATTAAAGGAAACCAGATTTCAGTAGCCTTGAATGGGAGATTGTTTCTCTTTGTAATCAACACTTGAGTTGTAACTGTGATAGGAGACATTTTAAAGGAATGTCTTTTTAAAAAGCTTCAACAGCGGAACTGTTTGTTTCCTTTACATACAGGGCTCTCTTTGAGGCCTACAACTGCTCTGAGGCCGGAGGGTCCAGCCAGGAGGTGCAAAGAATGTAGCTGAGCCTTTGAGCAAAAAAAAGTATTGGAGGAATGGCCATTACTAGGGATTGGAAAGGGTGTGTTGCTTCTGAAAGATCTGGTGCCTGCTTCTGCTTTGGCCACTTATCATGACTTTCCACCTGGGACTAGGCTACCTTGGTCATCTAAAAGGTGCTGAGGACACTCTGAGATTGACAAAGGCCAGAAAGACATTGTTCAGACATTGAGCTGTACAACTGAATCTGGGTGCTTGTCTGGGAGATGAAGAAATGTGATTTGGTGAGGATATTGAAAATACTTAATAAAAATTATAAAATACATTATTAGAAAGCAATAGCATAAATAAAGTAAATAAAAAGATTAAGAATGTGGGCAGTCAATATCATATATAGAATAATATTGAATGTAATCATTATAATGTTGTTAGTTTTAATATAAGGACTAATACAAACTACAGTGTGTCCTTTGTCTCTCTGTCTCTCTGTCTCTCTCCTTCTGAGACAGAGAGAGAGAGAGAGATAGAGGGAGAGAGGAAGTGAGAGTGAATCGCTCATAAAAGTAATGGGAGAATAATGGCTTCTTTGAGTGATAGTTTTGAAAGAATCACTAATTGGAATATTTGGAAAAACTCAGCTTTGTTCTTATCAGTCACCACTTGCCAAAATGAGAACACACAGAAGAACACTAGTGCTCAGTACGTTGAAAGGAATCGAGGTCACAGTGGAGAATATGAATTTGTCCCAACTTGTTTTGGTTCAAAGATCAAGTTATTAAGGCTAAGAAAATTTGGCTATATCAGTTAGGAATTGCTGTAATATGTATTAGCTTGTTATAAACAATAAAAACTAAATTAAGTCACTAATGCAAATGCCCCAAGGTCGACGCACAAATTTCATATAAATGGCAAATCAATTCAAACTCTGATCATGTGCATGAGAGTTGTGATATCCAGCTTCCAAAGGCTCTGACCTAGGGCATGGAGGAAGAATAACAAATTTGAGGTCAGGGAGATATTTTAAGAAAACATTTTTCTATGAATACATTACTAGCATGATCCAAAACTTTAAATGTTTTTCATTTTCAGCCAAACGATTTCTACATCAGAGTCATTGCTGAAGACCTGACCTAGAATCCAAATATAAGAATGACAAGGCGATGGCAGAGACAGTAGTGTGGACATTGGGAGGCACACAAGTGTTTTCAGAGGGCTGGGCAAATAATTGATGGTACATTTAAATCAATCACACATTAGGTGGAGCTAGGAAGCATCTGATAAATTACAAAACTGTTCATGATGTAATATGCAAAACAAACATGTAAACCCTGTATATGATACAATGTACATATTCATATAAATAACAGCTACACATGAGGAATATTTATATGTGTACAGATATTAGTAATCACCCCAGATGAAGTTTTATGTTTTTTTTAATCTCGCATATTTCTCCATTGTACTAGCTTGTAAAACTCAATAATTTAATGGATAAATAGCTGGGCGTGGTGGCTCATGCCTGTAATCCTAGCACTCAGGTGACCGAAGCAGAAGGTTGTCATTTCCAGAGCAGGTCAGGCTGCAAAGAAGGATCCTACCTCTAAACACAGCAGCAGCAAACCAAACCAAACCAAACCAAACCAAACCAGACCAGACCAGACCAAACCAAACCAAACCAAGCCAAACCAAGCAAACAGCATTGAGAGCAGGCTGCGCATGACCTACCAGCTCATGAGGACGTGCTCAGAAGCCTCGCTGCATGAGTCCTTTAAATGCAGCGGCTGTTATTTCTGGATGGTTGTGGACTGTTTCTGTTCTTCAATAACTGTAACAATCTCTATATTTGTTCCTAAGTAGATAGATTCAGTTAATTTTCAAGTCAAGCCCAAATTATGGGAGGGTAAAGAAACCAACTAGTTTTGATGAGATTTGTAGTGAGAGAAAAACCAGACTTTATCCAGAGGAGGAATTTCTATTCATTATAAACAAAACAAGAAAAGCAGCAGCAAACAATAAAACAAGGAAATGATGCTAGGGGTGGGGTAGGGTGCGGCATGTGAAAAGATCAACTCAGTAAGGGATTTGTTGAGGCCACCATGGTGTGATGCCATCTGATGATGTTGAGGTTATGTGTTACTGGCCTATTTGGTCTCAGAAATGACTCAGGATATGTCGGCTAAGGAAATAAGTAAATTGGACAATATGGGAAGAAAGGTAAAAAGAAGGCACAGTCATCAGTCCCTTTGTAAGGCATGTGAGGACTGTCCTTGAGTACACTGATAAGCACTAGGAGGCTTGGCCGGAAACACACAGCTGCCAGCAAACTGAGGTGCAGGCAACATGCTCTCCACTAGCGAAGGTCTGTGTGTGGTGTGAGGAAAATAATGAAGTACGTCTACTGGGCAGGTTTCTGTCCCACTGCACTGGACTCAGGGAAGTGCTCAGGAAACACGTGCACTTGTCTCTGCCTT
This sequence comes from Acomys russatus, assembly GCF_903995435.1. Lineage (NCBI taxonomy): Eukaryota > Metazoa > Chordata > Mammalia > Rodentia > Muridae > Acomys > Acomys russatus. Next base: position 2,259,856 of record NC_067154.1, on the reverse strand, counting down.
TGATTCTGAGAGGATGTGAAGTCAGCAGCAGTGCTGAGTCCCAAGCCCGGGAGGGGCGGAGTCATGTGTAAGAAGCTCACAGCAAAGAATTAAGATAAAACTGTGTATAGATTCTATACCCTGTACGGATTTAGGTCTTTTCAGCATTGTATTAGTTCCTGAAAAAGGGCATTGAGCATGGGATGTTCAACACCAGAAAGGAGGGACAAGGCTTCTCCAGTGTCTACAACACCGTTTGAGGCACCGGCATATCACAGTGCTAGCCTCTTCTGAGACTAACGGCACAATCAGTGTTCAGCATCACCCTGGAATAAAGGAAATCAAAATGTTTTTACAAGAGACAGATTGCAAACAATATAATACTGAGAAATCTCCAAGAAGACTGTAACTGATTTCTGAGTGCTGTCTTTCTATGGGGGAGGCTAAGGTAAACTGAGGCTGGCCTTTCAGTAAGCAGTAGGCACATGTAGGCATGTAGGCTGTAATTATTTCCAAGGCTAAGGATGAACCAGTGACAGGACCTTTTTTTTTTTTTAAAGCTCTACATCTTTATTATTAATTTATTCAGATTACATCTCAATTTTTATCCCTTTGCTTGTCTCCTCCCTCCCTCCCTCTTTCACCCTATTCCCCTCCCCTAGGTCTGTGACAGAAGGGGACCTCCTCCCCCACCATACGGTCACAGCCTATCAAGTCTCATCTTGGTAGCCTTCTTAGTTTTTCTCTGAGTGCTACCAGGTCTCTCCACAAAGGGGAAGCCACCAAGGGGCACCAGAGTTCATGTGACAGGAGCTTTAAACTGGCCCAAAGATAAGCAAGCCAGAAGGTAGCCTCACAGCAGTGGCCTAGAAAAGGAATTTTTATTCTCTTGTTTTAAATGTCATCTTGGAGGCTTACTGCCTCTGTCTGCCAATTTAGGCCTAGTCCTGGAAGCTTCCAGCCTCCTTACAATCTAATCTAGGCCTAGAATGTTTTCAGCCTCTGAGACTTACTGCTGAATAAGCTCACCCTTTCTAGTTCTTTCTGAACTCTGGTTGGCTGGTTAAACTCAAAGGTTCTGTCTCAAACTCCTCTCCCAGCTGACTGATTTAATCTCACTTTTCTTCTGGCTTCTGACTGATTTGCTCTGCTCAAACTAACTCTAGCAATCTGTCCTAATCTTCTGGCTCCTTCTCATTCTCTGCCTCATTCTGTCTTCACCTGTGTCTAGCTTGTTTTCTTTTCAACCTGTTTCTATAAAACTCTCCTGGTAAAAACTGCCTCTGAATTATGGAAGTGAATTTCCATGACCTCACCTCCACTGCACTGCCTCTTAACTCACTGACTCAACTGAACTGCCTGGACAGCACTGCATGCCTCTGTCTCCTGAGTGCTGAGATTTAAGGCTTGTACCACCATGCCTGGACCAAAGGGTTTTTTGTTTTGTTTTGTTCCTGAAACTTGCTCTATACCAGACTGGCTTTGAACTCAAGAGATCTTGCCTCTGTCTCCTGGATTAAAGGCGTGTCAGTATTTCAGCCAGATCACACAGACCCAGAAGATCTTTGGGTGTGGTCTCTTGCCAGACAGCCGTGTTCTGAATTAACACTCCTCTTCAGTGGCCTCTGCCATGTATTCCTTCCCTGGCTCAGTATTAACAAAACTGAAAAGTAAACAGGCAGTGATTAAGTGGTAGCAACTATTCCTTTCTATTTTAAACACTTCCTGAGTTCTAGGCTACCCAGAATAACTCTTAGGTGACTACAAAGTTACTGCACAAAATAAGGGTTAAATATTAACCCCTTGGTTGGCCAAAAGGGAGGAAATGCTTTATTTTTGAATCCAAGGCTCACATCACTATGACAAGAGCACATCTTTTTGTCCCTTCAATGAAAACTACAGGATTCAAGGGCCCTGGAAACCTGGCTCTTCTTTTTTCCCAGGGTGCCTACCTTCATCTTTTTCTGGGTGTCCTCTCTGTCCTCTTCCCTCATGCTTCCTTCCCGCAGGTGTCCAGACCTCCAGCTCTTCCTCTCTGATATTTACTTTCTATCTAACTCTAATAAATTGTACCCGAATTCCCTTTTGGGTCTGTCTTTAAATTCTTTCATCCATAAGACTAAAAGCCTGCAAAATAGATGGTGTCCCTACAATGACAAGATCAATGTTTTAACGATTACAGAATCTTGATTTATGGCGGGGCTATGTTCAGACATACACATTATAGGCTGAGGAACTGGAGCCTGCACAGAATCCACTGAATGTATACAGCCTACACAACACAGAGCTCATCAGTAGAGAGCAGTGCACCATGGGTGTTTCTTTTGGTGATCTGTGTTCAGTGGTGGCAGGACTCACTGGATTGGGTTCTAGCTCTGTTTAGCATCTGGAAAGATGTTCTATCTTACAAGCATGTCCAGTCTTTGACATTGTGATCTACAAAATTTAACCTCAAGAATACCACAATCGAGTTTACATAATTGCTTTAAAAAAAAAATCTGTTTTTTTAAAAATTTAAATTTATTTAAATTTTAATAATAAATTCATTTATTTTTAATTTATTTAATTTACATGGTAGCCCCCGCCCTTGTCTCCTTCTGGTCCCACCCTCCCTCCCTTTTTCCCCTCCCCCTCCCCCAGACCTCAGAAAGGGGGAGCCCTTCTCCTTTATCATCTGACCCCAGTCTATCAAGTCTCATCAGGACTGCATCCTCTTCCTCCGTGGCCTGCAAAGTCCACCCAGCCGGAAAGAAGTGAGAGTCCATGGTAGAGACAGCCCCTGCTCTCCTTACTAGGGAACCCAGAAGGAGACTGAGCGGCCTCCAGAGGCTACATCTGAGCAGAGGGAGCCTATGTCCTCTCCATGCATGGTTCTTGGTTGGTGCATTAGTCTCTGCAGGCTCCTCCTGGGTCCAGATGTGTTGGCTCTGTTGGTCTTCTTGTGGAGCTCCTGCCCACTCTGAGTCTTCCTCTCCCCTCACCCTTCCATAAGTGATTTTATACTGCCATGTTGGGCCTCACTCATCGCCATCCTAACGAGCATGTTCCTGGGGGGAGGATGTGGTTCCCCATGGGACACACATGACTTAGTTCAGGAAACATGCAAATCTGAACTATGAAGAATAAGTCACATGATTGTTTCCCACCAGCACCGGCTAGAACACTGGTGAGCCTAACCAGCATAAGGCAAATTGAGGACAGCCTGTATTAACATCTGGACCACAGTCTAATCTACTTTCTGAAATCTAGTACAAATGTTCTTTAAGTAATATTGCAATAATTTTTACAAGTGCAGAGAAGAAAACTTCCCAAGAACCCCATTTTTTGTTATTTACAGTATTAACATATCATTGTAGTCTGTCTGGTGTTTACAGTTTGTAATGTGTTCTCACCCATTTCTCTTCCCTCAATATGAACACACACACACACACACACACACACTCACACACACACTCACATTCACACACACACACTCATACTAACACACTCACACACACACTCACATTCACACACACTCATATTAACACACACACTCACACACACACACTCACACACTCACACACACACTCACATTCACACACACACACTCATATTAACACACACACTCATACACACACACTCACACACACACACTCACACACACACACACACACTCTTTTCAGAGATCTGTATTCTTGACATTTTTCATCCCCCTGTGAGGACAAATCATTTCATAATACTCTCCCTATTACGCTAAAACGATTCACCAAGAAGCATTCTAGGATCGCTAAATGAGCCCACAGCGCTGCTGTGCATTTTAGAACAAATAATTTAAAGCACGCCTTAGGGAAATAGTGGCTGAGTATCATGCTATGCAAATGCACTATTATATAATACAACATTTTGCAAATATAAATACAATACAATTATGCAAAAAACCCCCAAAAACCAGAGTCTAAGAAAGAAAGGTTTTCTTAACCAAATCCACTTGTGACTTTCAGAGATGAGGTGGCGTCCTTCCAGCAGTAAGACTGTGAGGTGTGTGGTCACTTGCCAAGAGGACCAATGGGTTCAAAGTTCATCAGGTTGGAGGCATGGAGAAGGAATGTATCACAGCCAAGAGGGATGACTTCAAAACTACTTCAAAATGAGTCCTTCTAGAGAGAGGCCAGTGACTGTCTGGGAGGAGTGTTTCCAGACGGCTCCCTGGGATCCATATGGCATTTACTATTGTCCAACAAAGAGGAATAAAGGTCAATAGGGGTGTTCCCAGTTCTAGAATACCCAAACATGATGGATAGAGTGTTTAAAAATTCGTTTCAAGGAATGTTGCTTTAATATACTTTAAGAAGAAAGCAAACACTTGCGTGCAATGGAGAACTAGATTTATAGCTGGGAAAAACCCCAGCAATGAAGCGTTTCTTTGAAACAGAGGACTCAGATAGACAGTGACGATCCAACAGTCAGTGATACAGTGATGAGAAAAAAAATAAAACCACGTGTGAAAGTGATAATATCTAGAAACTGATGAGCTGCTTCAGGCGGGGGAAGGTAAAGTGGATAGTGGACTGTTGCTGAGTGCATGAACCTCCCACCAATGTGAGAATAAAACATTAATTTGACTCAACAGAAAAGCTGAAAGCCTTGCCAAGGCATACCTGGAGTTGCTTTCACAAAGGAAGCACACTGAAGTATAAAACACAGACAGAACAGCATTCAAAGTCATGTAAGCTCATGGCATCTTACACACGCTGGACGCACATAGGTGCACACCCTCTGAAGACGGCATGGATGCTGACGGAGAGAAACCACTGATGGGACTGTCAAAGGGAGCGAGGGCTCTGCAGCTGGTCATGACTGAAGGCTGTCACCGTAGGCTGCCAGAGCCAGAAACACCTCTGGGATGTGACTTGACTGAGCTGTTGGTGGCATATCTAGAAACCTTGGTACTGGTGGCTTTTTTTAGGAGGTCACACTTTGCTGACAAGGGCAGTGAGTGACCCATAACTCTAAGTGTATGTGGGGACAAGAGATTAAAGTCATAAACATTAATTCATTTTCTAGGGTTGTAATGAAAAACATAAATGTCTGAAGTGAAAAAAAAAAAAAAAAAAAAAAAAAAAGAAAGAAAGAAAGTAAACCTGGAAAAAAATGTGGGCAGAAGGCAGCTTTTACATACTTGGGACCATAGACTAGACCTGGAAGAGCCACATCTGTGACCTCTCCCCTCACCTGTTACCAGGAAGTGGTAAGAGCAGCCTGACACCTTTGTGGTCTTCGCTTTACAGAGAAAAACACTCTGGCTGAGTCCTGCCGATTTGGCGGGAGCCTCGCTGTTTCTGCTTGTGTCTTTCCACCACCATAGATTCGTGTTGCTGTTTGGTGTTTGCTACTGGAATGGGCTGCTTGTATCCTGACAACACAAAGTAGAACTGGCTCAAGGAACTACATCTAAACAGGTCCACAACCCCTTTTTTTCCTATTAACGTTCTTTCTCCCCTTCCTCCAGCTAGTGGTTTAGAAGTGAGGTTGAGGTAGGTTTTGAAAAACCGAAGCCTTACAGCTGTTTTTCTGTGACTAGCATCCTTCACATAGCGTATGTCCCTAGGATCCCTTTATGAAGCATATGCCATGTATTTTGAGCACATCCTGGACACTCACCATTTCCCAAACAGATCCATCCCCTGTCTTTAAAGCCATCATAGTCCCAGTGAACCGCCCTTACCAGCCAGGTGACCGTAGACTATGCTATTTGTGAGTGCTGTTGGCAAAGTCTTTCAGCTATCATGTCCTTTAAAACCTTGTGCGTGGAACCTTGTGCCTCAGGATGGATGGCGTGCCTCATCTGGTGAGCTGTTAGGGTCTCCACTAGGAAGGAAGACAGTGGGCACACTCAGAGCTCCGTAGTTCTCCCACAGCGGTCAGCTTGTCATCCAAAACGCATTCATCAAATTTTCTGACCTAAATCTATTGTGCTACAAATGTTTGGTTACCTGGTAACACAGAGTGGCTTTCATAACTGGCCTGGATTCAGTGGGGATGGAGGCAAATGTCCTCACATACACGGCTGTACTCACTTCTAGCTCACATTCTTTACTACAAGGTCCAAGCCATCTAGGAATCCTGGCACCCTGTGGTGTGCTTAGTGACTTGCTTCCGGTGTCTTAGCCAGTGTAGCTCTGAGTCTCCCATGGGTATAGTGGGTGGGTTCACGAGCAGCAACTAAGTTCAGCAAGCCTAACCACAGCTGTCGCCGGAGGGTCGGGAGAGACCAAGAACGTTGTATCCACTTATACCTGTGACACCACACAGAAAGAAGCCTAGTGGGTTCTGCTCCAACCATTTGTCATCAGTGCTTGGGGTGTGTGTGGCTGCCACTTACTCCGGAGGTCCCTCTTTTGTGTCTTAAAATAATTCAACTTTGGGTTCCGTTGTTCATCACAATCATATTGAGGCATTTGGTTTTATAAAAATATATTTATTTCCCTGGTGGCACTCAGAGGAAGGACAGCAGGTTACCAAGAAGAGACTATGAGCATATACAGGGGGAGGTAATTCCCCTCAGGAACAGTCATAGGGGAGGGGAATAATGGAAAAATGGGAGGGAGGGAAGAATGGGAGGATACAAGGGATGGGATAAACATTGAGATGTAACAAGAATAAATTAATAAAAAATTTTTTTAAAAAAGAAAAAAATATATTTATTTCTTTAGGCCATATTGCTGCACTCCAACCTTAGGAAATGGGTAGAAAGTCACTGTCTGATTGTTTTCTAAAGATCATAGGTTTATAGACGAAGGGGAGGGATGGAGCCTAGAGACTGTGTGTGTGAAACAAAGGCCTGCAGATAGTAATCGAGTATGGTGAGTATGGCTCAGAATGCATGAGGAGACCTTGGCTGCTCTTGTCACAAAAAGACCCCCCCAGGGGGCCCACTATGTGACATGTGAGTTTGCTTCAACATAACAACCTTCTTATGTGTCATTGTCGCGTACCTTAAACATATACAATAAGACTTACTAACAAGAAGTACATTGAATTGAAGAAACCCTCCCACATGAAGAAAGGGCCACTAAAAACAGTGCTTTTGTGCTACCTTTTAAGCACAAATTGAAGGAAGAGGATGATATAAGAAGCGAGAAGAGGAAGTGTCTGACATAATTTCTAAAGGCTTCTTCGAGTTGTAAGTGTTGCCGTAAGGTTTTATGTAGTCTCACAGTTTGAAATGCTATTATTTGCTTGTGGACACAAGATACCTGTACAAGTTTTAATGCATACAATGTTATTGCCTACAACAAAGCAAACCTTGGACCCTTCTGACCCAATATTGTCAGCTGCAGAACAAAACCAATGCAAAGTTCTCTGTATTTAATACTTAAGGTTAGTCTACCGCATTGTGTGTTTTCCCAAAGACTATATTCTTAGAGTCTCTTAAGCTTGGGACAAGGTCAAGACTGGACATTCAGTCCTGTGGAACGCTGAGTGCTTCTACCATTTTAAATCAACATTTGCTCTGAAGCATTCAACTGCCAATGAAGTGTTTTAAATAATTGGTAAAAAATAGTTTCCTTTGACGACCTGTAAATTCTCACACTGCCATGCGGTGGGGCTGGTGGACAAAGTTTGGTTCCTGGCTTTTGCTTTTTGGATGGTTGCTATGTGTGAAATGTCATTTTTTTTTTTTCTGAGTTCTTACTAGCTTGTTAAGCCTGATAAATTTCCTATGGAACTCACTACTTCTATATTTCTATTGAAAATTCCTGCACTGCCTCATAGTAACTAAATTCTTAAAGAGTTGCAGAGACAAATAATAACAGTAACAACTTTTCAACCAAGAAATTGTTTCCCAAAAAGGAGTTATGGAACAACCTTAATGCCTATGCAGTATTCTTTTTTTTCACAAAGTACACTATTAGTAAGACATAATACATGCTGTAGTGGTGCAAATCTTCCATTCCAGAACTCAGGCAGGTGGATCTGTAGGAGTGTGAGGTGGGTCTGGATGACAAAGTGAATTCCAGGCCAGCTAGGGCAGCATAGTAGGATCCTACAGCCTGTATATAAATAAATAAATAAATAAGTGTTATTCTATGCTTTCAGTGGAGATAGTATTCATATCGTAGCTATTCTAAGAATATTTAGGTGTTTTTATTGTACTCACTAATTTTTCCTCAAAGCCAAAAAAAAAAATGTTATTCTAAAACCAGCATGTTTTTAGTTTGGAATCAAGAAACATTTGGGACCAGGCTTGTGAATATTATTAATATGGTCAATGTTATGTAACTTATGTAACATTATTCCCTGTGATAAGAAAATAAGACACATCCACAATGGGTAGGAGTAGAACATACAGTGAGAAGCAAGATCTTAATAAAAATGAATTTAACTCACGTGTACACCTTCCAGTCTAGTTTATAGATAACACAAATGTATAAAAAATAAATTAAAATCTTACTCCAGATGCAAACTGAAGAGCTTTGAATTCCCAAGAGTTTGTATTATTCAGAAAGACTTGGCGTTAAATCATCAAGTATCTCAAAATTTCCGATTTAAAATAAAAATTTAGTCCTTTCTGACTCTTTCCGGGCGCTCAAGATGTCAAAGGGAGGATGCGGCGGGTCCTCCAGAGCCAAGTTCTGGATTTCCCTGGGTCTTCCGATAGGAGCCATGATCAACTGTGCTGACAACACAGGAGCCAAAAATTTGTATATCATCTCTGTGAAGGGAAGAATCAAAGGATGGCTGAACAGGCTTCCTGCAGCTGGTGTGGGAGATATGGTGATGGCCACAGTTAAGAAGGGCAAACCAGAGTTAAGGAAAAAGGTCCATCCAGCAGTGGTAATTCGACAACGAAAGTCATATTGAAGAAAAGATGGGGTGTTTCTTTATTCTGAAGATAACGCAGGGGTCACAGTAAACAATAGAGGGAAGATGAAAGGTTCTGCTATCACAGGTCCAGTTGCAAAGGAGTGTGCAGGCTTGTGGCCCAGGATCGCATCCAATGCAAGCAGTATCGCATGATTCTCTGGTGTACTTGTAAAATATATTCATTAAAAAGTCTTTGCTCTAAGAAAAAAAATTTAAAACACCCATCAGCAAATTTATTGAGTGTCAAAAGCCATACAAAATGTTTAGACATATTTAAGAGACAGTAGGCTAGAATGAATTTTTTGATCCAGGATTACCTGTAAATATAAACCAAGGCATATTTTCCTGTGATAAAAACGTATGGTTAAATCCAACTAAATGTTAATCACTTAATTATAAATCCATTTAGCTATAGGATATGAAATTGAGCTTGACATATCATGCATCTCCAAAAGGAATTAGCTTCCACTGGATTTTCCAGGTATGACATGTATTTGGGAGAAAGGCATCAGAAAGTAGATAAAAGCTAAAGAGGAAACAAAGAGGAAAGGGCTTTCACTAATGTTTGCTGAGGTGACACTCCCAGGTGTGGCACAGCGCATACAGGGAGATCACTGCCTTTCCAGAGGAGTTAGCCTAACAATGTGCTAGACTCACTTAGGTCTACAGAACCCTTGTAATATATAAGTATATATCTCAATCCATAACCAAATGTCCATACACATACTTAGCCCTTGAGATTTTATATATATATACATATATATATATGATTTTAGATAAAGCATATGTACTAAGAGAAACACAATTTTCTTTTCTTTTTTTTTTTTTTAGCTGAAAGTCAATTTACAGGACATGTATGTTACTATGTTACACAAACGTTTGCAACTACTGAGTGTTAAGAACGTATCATCAATTACTTCCATAAACACTGAGACTTTGAGGGCCAAGTTCAAAGTGAAGAGTTGAAGGGGGATAGGTAAAACAGAGTTATAATTTAGCATTAAAAGTATTTTAATTAATTATGACATATGGAAATAAAAAAGTCTGCATAGCTAAGCCTGAATAAGAATGGGTGTTTAGCACTTGGCATAGGCTTCGGTTTTTCAAAGCCAACCTCACTTCTAACCCACCGATTACAGGAAGAGGAGAAAGAACGTTAATAGGAAAAAGGGTTCTGTGGATCTGTTTAGATGTAGTTCCTTGGGCCAGTTCTACTTTGTGTAGTCAGGATACCAGCAGTCCACTCCAATAGCAAACACCTAACAGCAACATGAATCCATGGTGGTGGAAAGACCCAGCAGAAACAGCGAGGCTCCCACGGAGGCAGCAGGAGTCAGTGGAAGAGGCGAGAGTCAGCCGGCGTGCCATGAGAAGTTCTCTGGGATGTTTCTGTCTGTGAAGAGAAGGCCAGCGAAGGCCAGCAAGGACCAGTGAAGAACTGCACAGTGTAGCGATGCAAATGTGCCGTCTGTCTGTGGGATTCTATCTATATTCTTCCCAGACATTATTTACTCTCTCACGTGTATGTTTCCAGCAAAACATCACATGCCTTCTCACATGACAGTCTCCAGAAAAACATCACATGACACAACTGAGTTTTTAAAGAAACAAGAAACTTCCACTTCAACTCGGTACTTAAAATGTATTGGGTGTATGAATGGAATGAAAGAAGTCTGTATGGAAGGGAGGACATTTGTGCTGGGTCTAAAAAAATCCATTCAGTGGGTGCATAAGATAGCAGGCGAGAGGAAGAAAAAAAAAACTCTAGTCAAAAGAAGTAATTCCTGTAACAACAATTTTATGATACCGGGGTTAATGGAGCCAAATAATTCTGATGCCAGATAGACGTTTAGGGCAAAGTAGAGATAGCACACATCTTTGGAAGGACTCACAAACTACAGTGTAGGGATACTATAGGGCCTGCTACCTCTCTCACAAAAGGTGGATTAGAATATTGCCCCCCACATTGCATCTTCACGGCAGATCTGAGCATTTGCAACAGATCCTGCCTCATAAATCCCGGGATGTTTGTTGTTTAGACCTTTCCAAAATAAGTTTGCCAACCTCTATTCTAGGATTCTGGATTAGTTTTCTGATTATTTTTTTCTTATTTAACACTGGAAAACAATAAGAGGAAAGTAAGTTACTAATAAAGTAAGTCAAGGCTAAGTCAATATTTTGAATCCCAATTCTAGAAACATATTTCTATTTAGGGATAAGACCAATGAGGAAAAACTTGGACACTTCTAGAGTGGTTAATTTCTAAATGGAGAAGGGCCCAAAAGAAAAGGAACCAAGAAGATTATTATTAAATTTGAGACTAAAAGATCAGGACATGGTCTTAGACCTTGGTAGGAAGGTCACAGGGACATGGTCTTAGACCTTGGTAGGAAGGTCACAGGGACATGGTCTTAGACCTTGGTAGGAAGGTCACAGGGACATGGTCTTAGACCTTGGTAGGAAGGTCACATGTCCTTCTAACTTTTTTGTTTCTGTTCAACAGCACCATGGCTGGCAATCCCATTTGGCCCTGTATTTCTGCAACTTCTGTCCTGTTGCTCTATACAATTTACAATTAAGGAGGAAAAGGGTTTTGTAAGTTTGCTAAGCTTTCGGGAATGAGCCAAGAGCTACAGAATTAAGAATCTACACAATAGGCGCACATAAAACAAACAGAGCCCAGAAAAGAAATGGAATAGCTGTAAACGAGGAGAGATTGGAGTGGCAGTGAGACTCTGACAAGACGATGGGACGAAAGCTGGGGATTTAGCATTTTGTACCTAACCAATCGCAAATCAAAAAGTGAGGGCAATAGAGACATGTTCAGTCATGAGCGTTCTCAAAAAGCTGACCTGCCAAGTAGCACTTTTTTCCCCAAAGAATTCTGGAAAATGTCTTTCCCAATATGAAAGTAGTGAGAGAGAATGCGGTGAGAGAAGGGGAGAAAGAAAGAATATAAATTTTACATTTAGACAGGTGTCCCATCCCCAAGAGATCTCATAATGTATTTGCAAATATTCCAAACTTAAAAAAAAAAAAAAAAAGAAATCTAAAACATTTCTGGTGCTATGCATTTAAGATGGGGGTTGGTCCCATCATCGGAGACCAGGCTCCAGCCTTCCACTGCCAGCGCGTATTGTAGGTCTTGCAAAGGAGCTTCCTGTGTTCAGTATGTAAAAAACTACTGTATGGTATCAAGGCTTCGTGGGAAGCTTGTCAACCGAGAGACGCAGCAGAGACAGCGTCAGATGTCTCTCCCGAGTCCTGAGGTGGAGCTCTGTGAGAGACAGGAGACAGCTATGCTGATCCAAGTACACCTTCGCCAGCACTGTCACATCTTGTCTATCTCCCAAGCACAGCTAAGGATGATACGAGCCACGTACAGCAGCCGAGCGCGCCATGTTCTCGCTCACCAGGAGCAGCTTAAAAACCTGATTTTATAGAAATGAAGTGTGTAATGGGCTACCAGGGGCTGAGAAGGGTGAGTGGTCAGGAGGAGATGGACGTTAGTTATCAGGAACAGAGTCACAGCTGGACGGGGCACAGTGGGTGGCCATGATGAGCAATAACTATCATGTACCTTAAAACATCACAGGTTTTAAGTGTTCCCAATCTGGACATATAAATATCTGAAGTGATAGACATGGTTATTGTAAAAAATGTACCAAAATGTCGTATTATACCCATGTACATATATATAATAATATACACATAAATATATGCAATTATTGTGTGCCAACTAAAATGCTGATTGTTATTAATAACAATACCACAGGAAGCAAAGCTCCTGGTGTTACCACTTTGAGATCTGTGCTGGTGACGCAGGTCCATATTGCCTCTAGAACGGATCACAGCTGCTTGAACCCCACATAGACTTTTGTAAGCCGTTGCAAACACGCAGCCCAGGTCCAGCTCAGGGTTTGTGAGCTGTGGTCCATTCTGCTAGGTGGTTCTTGTTCCTGGTGATTAATCTATGTGGTCACCTTGACAGCATTCAGAATCAGGAGGCATCTCTTTGGGCGTGTCCGTGAGGGTGTCCTCACAGAGGGAAGGAAGGAGGGAGGGCACCCTGCAAAAGAGATGGCCCCGCCCACCCTATCCTGAATAAAATGGAGAAGGCCTGGGAAAGCTGGCTTTCCAACTCTCTGCTTCCTGACTTGGCCATATGCAAATGAGCAGGGAAGGCGGGGCAGAGGGCATAGTTCCTGCTGTTGGGGTAGGAGTGTGAGGCTGCCACTTAGTTATGTGCATTAGAGCAGCTAAGACATCTACGCACATGTGTTTATAAACTAAAATAAACTGTACAGGTGCTAAGCCTGCCCTTTCATGGAAGTTTTTATTAGAAGTGATTCAGGATAAAACTGTCAGACTTTCTGAGATTTTATTTTATTAATTTATTCAGGTTACAACTCAATTGTTCTCCCATCATTCGTATCCTCCTGTTCCTCCTACCCTCCCACCCCCACCCTATTATCCTCCCTTAGGTCCATGTCCGAGGGGGACCTCCTCCCCCATTTTATGGTCACAGTCTCATCTTGGTAGTCTGCCTATTCTTTCTTTGAGTGCCACCAGGGCTCCCCACCAAGGGGAGGTGGTCAAATATGGGGGAACAAAGCTCATGTCAGAGTCAGTCCCTGCTCTCCACATAACTGTGGAGGATGTCCTGTCTATTGGCTAGATCAGAGTGGGGGTTCGGTGTTTACTACTTGTATTGTCCTACAGCTGATAAACACCTTCAGCAAATTGGCTGGATACAAAATTAACTCAAAAAAGTCAGTAGCTTTCCTATATACAAAGGACAATCACGCAGAGGAAGAAATTAGGAAAACCACACCCTTCACGTTAGCCACAAGCAATATAAAATATCTAGGAGTTACTCTAACCAAGCAAGTGAAGGACTTGTTTGAAAAAAACCTTTAAATTCTTGAAGAAAGAGACTGAAGATGACGTAAGAAGATGGAAGGATCTCCCTTGTTCGTGGATCGGGAGAATTAACAGAGTAAAAATGGCCATCTTACCAAAAGCAATTTACAGATTCAATACAATACCTATCAAAATACCTACACAATTTTTTAAAGACATTGAAAGTTCAATTCTCAACTTCATATGGAAAGACAAAAAACCCAGAATAGCTAAAACAATCCTATACAATAAAAGATCCTCAAGAGGAATCTACATTCCTGATCTCAAGCTGAACTATAGAGCAACAGTAACTAAAACAGCATGGTCCTGGCACAGCAATAGGCTGGAGATTTTATAACTCATCATTTTACTCATGTAGAAAAGTGAATAAAGCAGTAAACGAATCTTTGAAAACATTACAGTCGTATGAACTATACAGAGTATAAGCACGCTAATGAAAATGAGAGCTGATCCTTCCTAACTCTGTGCCATCGAAGCTCGAGATCTTTTGGTCCTGTCTTGGGGTGACTGGCATATAGACTTGTGAGTTGGAAGCAGAGTGAGAATGGGCCTGGAGCATTGCAGAATATACGTTCCTGGACATGGTGGCACACACCTTCAGTCTCAGCACTTGGGACGCAGAGGCAGGTAGATCTTTGTAAAGCTGAGGCCAGCCTGGTCTGCACAGTCTGAAGACAGAGGACGAAGACAGGCAGGAAGGGAAGAAGGAAGCAGGCGAGGAGAAATACACATGAAAACATCTCTTACGGAATGCAGCATTTCACAGTAAGGGGGGAAATCTTAGCCTTCAGCAAACATTCAGCCGTATGTTGTGCGATTTTAGTTGTCCGCAATGGGGGCCTAGGAAGGTGTGGCTGCTTTATATTAAGTAGACGTATTAGGTACTGTTAAAAATTACCCAGGAAAATGTCTGATTCCAAAGCTGAGTGACAGTGACCTAGTCATGGCATACACTCTTGAAGAGCAAACAACCTCATCTGCCGTGCAGATTCTCAAGGCAGTATTGATTTTATTTTACAGTTCCAGTGCTAAGGCTTGTACTTGGAGCCTTGCACATATTAAGTAAATTTTCTGTCACTGAGCTATGTCTGGTAAAGGCAGTATGCCTAAGACTCAAATCAATATACTGATCTGATAAATTTTTTTTCTCTTTGTCTGTTTATGGAGACCTCTTTTACAACAAGATGACTTTTAAATAAAAACAAATGGGCATGTAGCTCAGGTGATTTACATGGCCCGGATGTCCATCAGCAGCAGACACAAACATGTTCAAGAGGTCTGACTTTAACTTGGAATCTTGCAGTCATGCCCCGCTGGGCACTGTAGACCTTACCACACCGCCACGTTGTGAGTGTCTGAAGGTAATTTGTATGTCTGCCTTCATCGTTTATATTTTTGAGCATTCTGTAGCTGTCAGGTCTGTGTATGAAGGGAACACATAGAGGAAGGGAAGACCTTGTACACACAACAGCACAGAAATGTGCTGACATTTCTGTAAGCAAAACTCGGAGAAAGCAGCTTCTTTTAAAAAATTTTAATTTTATTAATTTATTCAGATTACAACTCAATTGTTATTCCATCACTTGTATCCTCCCGTTTCTCCCTCCCTCCCGCTTTCACTCTATTCCCCTCCCCTAGGTCTAAGACCAAGGGGGACCTCTTCCCCCACCATATGGTCACAGCCTATCAAGTCCCATCTTGGTAGCCTGCTTATTCTTTCTCTGAGTGCCATCAGGCCTCCCTACCAAGGGGAGGTGGTCAAATATAGGACACCAGAGTTCATGTCAGTCCCTGCTCTTCACATAACTGTGGAGAATGTCTTTATAAATTCTGGAGGGGACATCTAAACAGAAACCTATCAGATAGAGTCCATAACTATGTCATCACAAGAAGCAACAGTTGAGGGGAGATAGGTTACCTGGTAAAATATTCTCTGGACAAGCAGGAAGACCTGAGTTCAGTCCCAAGCACCCACAGAAAGCCCAAGGTTGGCAGCAGGAGCGTGATGTGCCTGCGCTGGGGACACAGAGACAGGAGCACAAGTCGGCTTTGGTTTGGTGGTTCCAGGTTCACTGAGAGGCTGTCTTAAACAATATAGTGTAGGGTAACGGAGAAGACACCTGATGCTCATCTCTGGCTTCCAACTGACACTCACATCCCCCCTTCCCCACATGTGGTGTGTGTGCGCCCCTTGTGTGTGTGTTTTTGAGTATCCATGCGTACATATATACAAAAATAAGACAAGGAGAAACAGCAGTGATCCCGTTTCCTTCCTCAGACTTCTCCTTTAAATCATTACAACCCTTCTGTTCTCAGCATGCATTCTTTATTTTACTCATTGCGGCTCTGCTGTGATAGACCTGACGTGTTCTACTCGTCCTGAAAGGCTGGTTCCTGCAAAGTGTCCCCATCAGCTTGGGCAGTAGAGTCAGCTCTTTATAGTTGCATGACTACCCCTCACAATGACAAACTGCACATTTCAAAAGGCTCTATGAAACCATGCGAAAGCTACACTATAGAGACATAATGGTTAAGGAGAGAGGCGAGCTGTTCAATCCAATTCAGCAATGTGTATGTAGATAAGATGTCACCTTCATCATATATATATATATATATATATATATATATATATATATATATATAGAGAGAGAGAGAGAGAGAGAGAGAGAGACATTTACGTATTTTTATTTTATGTGTGTAGGTGGCTTGCACGCATGTATGTGTGTGTGTACTATGAATGTACATGGTACCAGCAGAGGCTAGAATGGGCTATTGGATCCCTGGAAATGGAGTTTATAAGCTTACATGTGACTGCTGGGTCCCCTGCAAAACCACCAAGAGCTCTTACCCTCTGAGCCATCTCTCCAGGCCCCAGAATGTGTACTTTGTAAATGTTTACTACCTGAGCTAAAATAAACTTAAATTAAAAAAAAAAGAGAATAAGAAAGTCAATAGATTAATACATTACAATAACCACTCAGCGGTTCCACTCTGGCTTTTGTAAGTCACATCTTCAAGCCTTTTCCTACAGAGGAGCTTACAGGTCATTTGCAACTGAGAGCAAGGGCACCTGGACTGATGGAGAGCTCTTCTCACAGGAAAATACAAAAAAAGAGGGGTTCAAAAGTGACAGCCTACAGACTGGGAAAAGATCTTCACCAACCCTACATCTGACAAAGGTCTAATATCCAAAATATATAAAGAACTCAAGAAATTAAACACCACCAAACCAAATAACCCAATTGAGAAATGGGGCTTGGAACTAAACAGAGAATTCTCAACAGAGGAATATCAAATGGCTGAGAAACACTTAAAGAAATGCTCAACCTCCTTAGTCATCAGGGAAATGCAAATCAAAACAAC
The DNA here is from genome assembly GCF_903995435.1 of Acomys russatus. Taxonomy (NCBI): domain Eukaryota; kingdom Metazoa; phylum Chordata; class Mammalia; order Rodentia; family Muridae; genus Acomys; species Acomys russatus. The sequence goes on along the minus strand of NC_067154.1, from coordinate 2,242,744 downwards.
TCTGAGATTCCATCTTACACCCATCAGAATGGCTAAGATCAAAAATTCAAGCGACACCACATGCTGGCGAGAATGTGGGGAGAGAGGAACACTCCTTCATTGCTGGTGGGAATGCAAACTAGTACAGCCACTTTGGAAATCTATCTGGTGCTATCTCAGAAAAATGGGAATAGGGCTTCCTCAAGACCCAGCTATTCCACTCCTTGGAATATACCCAGAAGATGCTCCAGCACACAACAAGAAAATTTGCTCAACCATGTTCATAGCAGCCTTATTCATAATAGCCAGAACATGGAAACAGCCTAAATGTCCATCAGTAGAAGAATGGATAAAGAAACTGTGGTACATTTACAGTATGGAATACTACTCAGCTATTAAAAACAAGGAATTCCCAAAATTTGTGGATAAATGGATTGGGCTAGAAATGATCATAATGAGTGAGTTAACCCAGAAGCAGAAAGAGTCAAATGGTATATACTCACTTATATCTGCATACTAGCCCAAGGGGCATGTCCCACGAAAGCCTTCACTTACCAGGAAACTGGGACAGAGGGGAGGACATCCTATTGGGACTCTAGATGAGAGAAGCATGGAGAATGGCAAAGTAGAAGGATCCAGAGGGTCCTAGAAACCTACAAGTAGAACATTATGAAAGGCAGATTTGGGCCCAGGGGTCCCGCTCAAACTAAGGCACCAGCCAAGGACAATACAGGAGGTAAACTTTAAACCCCTACCCAGATCTAGCCAATGGACAGAACGTTCTCCACAGTTGAGTGGAGAGTGGGATATGACTTTCTCATGTACTCTGGTGCCTCACATTTGACCATGTCCCCTGGAGGGGGAGACCTGGTGGCACTCAGAGGAAGGACAGCAGGTTACCAAGAAGAGACTTGATACCCTATGAGCATATACAGGGGGAGGTAATCCCCCTCAGGAACAGTCATGGGGGAGGGGAATAAGGGGAAAATGGGAGGGAGGGAAGAATGGGAGGATACAAGGGATGGGATAACCATTGAGATGTAACAAGAGTAAATTAATAAAAAAAAAAAAAAAAAAGAAAAGAAAAAGAAAAAAAAGAAAGAGGGGTTCAAAACAAAGAAGAAAAACATTAACCACAGTATCTGGTCAGGCTGCAGAACTAAGACCCCATCCTCAACTCCCGTCCCCCCCCTACCCCATGTGAGTTTTGGTTCCAAAAGAACCATTCAAGTTTCCCCATATAAAAACAAAACACAAGACTGAGGCAAGTGATAGTTTGCTCCTCTTGGGTCATCCTATGACTAGCACTTCTAGACCACTCCATCTGCTGCGCAAGTCTTGGCAGAGATGTTAAGAGGGGGAGATTTTTGCTACATTAAGTAAGAGTAAAGATATTCTCTGTTCACTCACTGTCTAGACATGGGAAACATCTGGGAAAGGCACCAGAATTTTCACATAAATTCCATTCCACGTGTCTCCGAGGCCCGCTCAGGAAGTGGTTCAACTGCTGGTCTCTGATAAAAGCCTGTGGGCTCCCAGTGTTTCCCTCGAAGTGCTTGCTCCCCAGCCTGTGTTCTGGTCCCCACCCTATAAACCTACTAAGAGAAGTACCACCTGGTCTTGAAGTCAGTGCTGGTGCAAGTATGTCCCTATAACCCTGAGTAGAGTGGCGAAGCCAAGTGTCCGCTGCTTTCTTGTGCAAGGCTCTGAGTTTTGAATAATGCTCTGTCAAGTGGGAAAGCATGCTCTCTGTTCCCGGATGCTGCTTTGATTCTACTCTCTGGAAAAGGATGCCCGGAGCACTGGCTGGCCAGCTCCTTCTCTCAGCAGATGCGAGTTACAGCCACTCCTTCTCAGCGATGTGAGCCTGCCTCCCCTGTCCTGGGAGAGTTTCCCAGATCACTCAAACTCTCAGAGCAACCCCTCTGTTAATTAGTCCTCCTGCCAGTGTGGCGTGCTGCACGCATGATGAGATTGCCTTTAATATGCCGATCTGCGTTTAGCCAGGTATCCTGTGAGAGGACAGTTGCTGGGCTGTGTGTGACTTTGCATGTTCCCTGAGTGTAACTGTGGTGGCTTCTGAGACACATGTTGTTCTTTGGTGTGGATTGTTATCTCCTCCCTTTGAAGTGTAATAGAGTGATACCACAGTGACCCTATGGGAAGGAAGCTGTGGGTGACAATCTGCAGGTGCCACATACATTGTGTTGCAGTCTAAAGACTTTGACAAGGCTGGGCATTGACACTTCTTCAGTATGATGTACAATGAAGAGCCTAAGCCGGAAAGATCTGTGAGACTGGCCTCTGAAGAGCCTCCCAGCTCAAATGTAGAAGAGACTTTCTATGCTCTGTCTCTGCCAATACAGGTCACACTGTGTGACCTGCCCCAGTTGTCATGGTGGCACCCATGAGCAGCTCCTCCAGGGGAGAAAGAATATGAATGGCTGGGGAGGAAGTCCTGGCCGAAGAGTTGCAACCACAATAAAGAGCATGCCCAGGGTGACTTCTGAAGTAGCTGTCCCCCAAAGGGATTTAAAATATCTCTCCCAAAATACTTGAAGAATTATCTACATAATTAATACTCGTCCTCACTAACAATAAGTAGAGTCAATTATTTCCACCTTAACCAAGATAAAGAGAAGAAGGATGAAAACACACTAATGTGGAATATTTTGTATGGACTCATAAATAACGTTTATTAACAATAACAACAACAACACCAACAACAATAAAATATCCCACTACATCACAATCCTGCTTATGATACAATCATTCCAACGAAGAAAGGTGGGAAACCTAATGCGTCTTCCCAGGAAAGATTCAGTAGTTAGTTGGCTACACACAGATCTAGTGGCAATCAGTACAAAGGCAGGTAAGTATTACCAACTGTGCTACACAGAGACGGGGAGAGACTTGATCAATGGGGACCAAGCCACAATGAAGAGAGGGAGTCCACAGCATGTTATGGAGCAGCAAAGTGACTGCATGTCATCGCCATGTGCTATGCACTTCTAAAGGCTAGAGAAAAGGATTTGTGAATGACCTTTAAAACCATAAACAAATGCTTTAAGAATTAAATGTAAGCTGGGCATGGTGGCACATACTTGTAATTCTAGCACAAGAGGAGGCAGAGGCAGGAGGATCTCTGTGAGTCTGAGGCCAACCTGATTGACAAAGCGAGTCCAGATAGCCAAGGCTACACAGAGAAACCCTGTCTCAACAAAAAACCAAAAACCAAACCAAACCAAAACCAAAACTGAATTAAATATATTTACCCACATTTAAACATTACACAAGGTTATTATGAGAGAAACGATGTAAACGCGCGCGTGCGCACACACACACACACACACACACACACACACACACACACACACGCTTTTGTGTTTTCTCAAATCAGTCACAAATAAGTCTTAAAAATTAAAAGGAAAAAAAAAAGCCAAAAGTAAGACCTTAAGCACAGTATGTGTTTTAATATGGCTACCAGTGCTGTGGAGAAGGTGTGAAAGACTGTAGGTGTTGAAACACTGTCAGGCATGCGTGTAGTCAGTCCTCTGTAGGTGGGGACCAGTGGGAAGTAAGAAAGGCTTGTTGGCCATACTGGGAAAGCTGGGAGACTTTCTATATGTTGACTTTCTACAAATCTATTAGTCTGAGGATTTACCTTTCTGTAGGCTTTCAGGAATAAATCCGCACGCTAGTACGTTGAGAGGGGGTATCTGTCTATCTGCTAACATTGTTTAAAGTGAGGTAAACATAGTTCAAATAGAAAGAACGTGATTAATAACAAAAACCCATCTACGGACTTAAAGCATGATGCATGCTGATCTCTTGTCAGCATGATCAATTATTCTGCCATTGCCATTTCACATGTCCTTATTTGCTGTGCAGGGCAGGTAGTATTTAGTGGGGGAATAAGTCACCCAGGAACGCAGATTGAGGCTTTGGCAGCCACAGGTTGATGCGAGGGAGATTTCATTATAAAGATAAAGGAATTAGCTTTAGGAAAGATCCTCTTCCTACCCGAGGCAACATCTCGGTGGTCCAAGAGCTAGCTGGCATTCAGGATGCTTGACTCTCACGGCTTTCCATAAAGCCCCTGAGCTGGCAGGGCACATGCTTATAGAGTAGCTGTCAAGAAAGTAGGATCTTTATACATAGACCTGCAGAGAAAGTAGAATCACTTGCTCTGCTAAGTAGGCTTTTATGGCTTTTGATATAGCTATTTATCTGGTGCTTTTGTCTTATTTTGTATTTTTCAATGATAGACATGAGCCCAGAGCCTTACAAATGGCTGGCTGGTGGGTACTCTGCCGTGAGGTCCATTCCCAGCCTCAACGGTGGCTTTGCAGTGAGATGATGTGATGTTGGAGAGAGGACTTGCAAAGGATGCGTGCAGGAAAGACGATTCAAACTCTCACGTTACATGGCCCCCGAGTTAAAGGGAAGCAAACACACGCGGATAGAATAGAAGAAGCCACAGTTAAAATGTCACCATTTCATCTCAAACTACAACCTGTGTCTATTTCTTTATGGATTACTTCCTTGTTAAGTTGAAAAAAAAAATGACCAGAGAGAGGCCACTTATGTCACTTTTAAGCATTAATACACAGAATGGAAGCTGCATGCCATTTGACAGTGAAAGCAGTGAAAAGCTTTTTTTTTTTTTAATTAACATCACACTAACTGCTTACTTAGAAGAAAAAATATTTTCAAAAATAAAACTTACAGGGCTGGAGGGATGGCTCAGAGGCTAAGAGCACTGGCTGCTCTTCCATAGCTGCCAGCACCCATGTTGTGGCTCTCAGCTGTCTGTAACTCCAGTTCTAGGGGATCTGATGCCTTCTTCTGGCATCCACCGGAACCAGGCATGCCTGAGAGGCACAGACATACATGCAGGCAAAAATATCCGTACACAGAATATAAAATAAAATATAACTCAATGCTATTACTGGCATGGCATTTCATAGAGTACTTTTGCTGGCGGCAGGATATGTTAATATTTCCCCCCGAAGGAGCCCAATTTTGATTTTATTTTTAGCATCTTTCAGCTAATACATCAAATTAGAGTTTTTAAAAGTCTTTCTATGTAGAGGTTCCCCTTTGTGACTCAGCTCTCCCTGTGAACACCCGTATTCCTGCGAACAAGACGCAAGCAGGCACGTATTTTTACTTTAATCCATATTTCTGTATCCTGCCACACCTAAGTCTTTTCCTGGAAAATGCTAATGACTAGTAAAATACAATGATTTAATGGGACCTCTTAGTCTCTTCTCTTTGCCTTAGCAGTCTCTGAGGGTTGGAAAAGGCACTTCATTGAGATTAGGAGAGGTTGAAACGTCACTGGTACACAGGACAAACATACGATACTTAAAGATAGAGTTGGGTGTAGCCTCTGGTGGTGTGTGGCAGTTTCTGAGTTGAAACATTTCATATCAGAGAGGAGGTTCCTTAAACTCCTCACAGGACATCCCTGAAACTTAGCAGATTCACAAGGCATCTTCCTCTTCAAGATTATACAAGCAGGAAGGACTTCTGAGGAGGAGACTTTCCACCCCACTGACTTAAGGGCCTGCCTCACCCTTGTTCAGAGAGCTCCAGGATGCAGCTTTTGTGAGTATGCCAACATCTTGGCTGGGCTGGGCTTTTCGGTGATGTGGCTGCCTTTAGTGGCTCCTACTTCAGGAAGTAGCCTTCACCTATACTCCTGTGCACAGCCTCAACATACTCACTGGCTCGCTGAGTTGCATTTTATTAGATTGTTATTTTTGTCTGTGGCTCGTTCCTTGTCTGGGGTGAATAGATATTTCTGTCACATTTTTGGGGGGAAATGTCTTACACAGCACATAGGGAACACCAAAATTGGCAAATAGAAAGCCAGGTGTGGTGATGGACCCACGTAATCCCAGTGCTTGGAAGGCAGAGGTAAAAGCACAGGAACGTAAAGCCAACTTCAGCTAGATGTGAGTTTAGCTTCATGAGATCCCATTTCAAGAAAATACATGTCTACAGATGGATAGGTTGATAACTATAGAGATGTAAACAATGGCGTCAATACTTGACAACTGAACATCCCATTAATTGAAATTTGGGGTTATAAATGAATATTAAAAATGTTATTTTATTTTGATAAATATCTTCCGGATGTATACCAATTTGTATTTACTGCATACTTAAGTCCAGCAAACAGAGTTCTAATTTTCTTAGAAGCACCTGACTTCTCCATCCAATGCTCAAAATACAGGGAAAGGATGTACCAGGCATGCATGACAGCCATGGCGTTGAGCTCAGTGCATTTCATAGGTGAAATGGGCTCCAACACAAGATTAGAGTTATCTCAGGGTTAGGGACAAAGAACAGGAAGTTCAGGCTGAGGTGACCCAACTTAGGAACATCGTGAGCGGACTGACACTGCCCTCAAATTCTATGGTTCTCTTTTTATCGAGGAAAGGCAGTTGAACTTATTTCTGACTGTTGGCTTTGCCCTTTCCTGTTGTCAGCCTATCAGTCAATAATCTTTGTCTTTTGGTTACTAAAGCTCAAATTAGGAGTCTTGGTCAGGCTAAGCAAACACTCTACCATTGATCTACGCATCAGCCCCGTGTTAACCCACAATCTGTAGAAATCCATAGAAGAATAATAAAACACCTACACTTGTCAAATAATGTCATTTGCTGGCACATTGCATTATTTGCAGTATGCAGGCATCACAATTCCATGTGATAGATTCAAGTTACCTACACTTTTTGCCAAGAGGGAAAATGGGCCCAGAGAGACTGAGTGATTTTTGGGTGGTGACATACAATTGTGTTGTGGCACTTGGTTTCTGAGAGCACAGTTGGGAACTTGAGCTCTCAGTCAATACAACTTGTTAGTAGAAAGACCTGCTCTCTGGTGCATGGGAACACGTGCGTGTGGTCTCCTGTAGGAATGTTCCGCTCTCAACTGGAACAGAATTGTCCTTCCCTTGCCATCCCATCCTCTATTAATTTACTGTTTTCCTTCTCCGTGTGAGCTGGGCAATGAAGAGATTTCTATTTGTTTCACGTGCTGGGAATGGTACCATTAGGCTAGCAAGGTTTTTTCTCTTAAATTGTCTATGGGAAGGGTGGAAACCTAGGATAAGAATGTTGAGAGTTCCACAGAACACATCACAGCAACATGGTTCACGTTCAAAGACAACTGGAACAGGGTATTCATTAGTCAGAGCAGTGTTTTTGCATTCTCTTAGTGCCTCTTGTAGCCGTTCACTCCTGCCAGCCTGGCCATCACTCTCTCCTCATCCTGCACGTTGCTTTTCTCTGCCTCAGGGGCATTCTCTCAGCCAACGAACCAAATGGAGGGTGAATACAATCTCTACATTATATTCAAAATCCTTCCCAGCTTCATAAAGTTAGACTGGGTGGTTTCTTTTTGAAATATAATTTCTATTCTTCTTTTTTCTTCCCTTTTAATCTCTTTTTGGCCCATTATAGGCAGATGGAGATTGTCTATCACAATATGATGACTCTATCTGACTTTCACTTGAGCTGGAATGTGCTTGTGGTAGGCCACCATTCACGTTCAACCTTACTTGGTGTTTCAGGGCCAACCATGAAGCAAATGCATTCTGGATGCCTGCTTGGCTGTTAAACTATTTTAGGAACACAGCACACAGCTATTTATTTTCAATAATGTCTGATTTGGTCAGAAGAGCAAAACTAGACCACGATAAAAAGTCAAGTATGTAAAATTAGTTGTAAATAGTTTAAAAGCTGATACACACATATTTTTTTTGTAGTTGGCAGACATGTAGTATCTAATTAGGGTCTTTCAACAACCCACTGAGGAGGGTATCCCATTCTACTAACATTTGGGTTTTCTAAGATGAAGTGATGTGCCAGAATTCACAGGCTTGTAAGAATTAGGTTTGGCTTTGAGCCCAGGACCGCTGGTTCAAATGCATACCCATTTCTGTTGACCAGGGCACCACCACTTTCGAAAGAATTGGAGGCTCTTTTAGAAAAGCCCAAGAGAACTAATAGAGCTGAAAATACAAGAATACATCAGGTTAGGCTGATCAAAAGTGACACAAAATAAACCCAAAATGCATTAGACAAAAATAAAAAGAGAGACTATTTCAGAGAGAAGACTGTCTGCCATTGGATGCACCTGCCCCTGTACACTGTGATTCTGAGAGAGCACACTACTCATGCTGGGCATCATTAAGAAATAAAGGCAGGGTGGTTTGGGGGTAAGCATATTTGGGTTTCTCAGAAATCAAGAGCACTGGGACAGTTTTATGTGGATGCACTTCTTCTGCTTTCTGTATACACTGTGTTCCTGCAATTGTCTCCATAGAGAACACAGCAGCTAGTGTAAAGACCAATGTTGTGGGTGGTGTGTGAGCTGTGCAATCTGGCTGCAATGACCAACTCAGAGAACACAGGTCAGGACCCAACCCAAACAGCCTGTCTAAACCTTTCCCCCAGCGTGCTCTAGAGAAGACCCTTTCTGTGTGTGATACCTACCTATCCTCCCTTACTCCACAGTCTCCTCATTACATTCTTGGCCCCTGCATGTACGTACGAAGGTGTAGTTAGGAAAAGGAGTACATTCTGATGTTGGAGTGTGCCGTGGGGTGACTAGCTAATGGTAGGAACCATGCATCTCAAAATATCTAGAGAAGAGAGTTTTGTGTGCTCCCACCGACAAAGAGTTGATGTTGGAGGTGATGGATATGCTAACTGCCCTGATTCATGAATTCAAATGAAATGTTGCATTGTTCTTCATAAGTATGCGCAGTTTTCATGTTAATTAAAAATCAGACCGAAAGTACAATTACATCTAAAGAGATGATTTCTTATCTTTGGATTTGATGGCGTCTCTGCAGTTGGCAACGCCACCCCGGGGGATGGTCTGCTCAGTCACAAAGTTCAGGAACCTCACAGCAGCCTACAGAGTGGGAGAAACCAGCAACCCAAGGTCAGCCTGCCCCCTTGTAGCTGATGAAGCCAGTATGCTCTTTGTCTTAAGCCGGGTCCAGTTGAGTTTCTGTCACTTTTATTTCAGCACCCACTAGAACAATAGCATCGCCAGGCAGCTGCACTGCCAGATAGAGCTTCAGTTCCATGTACTCCTTGTAGTTCTATGGGGAATTGGAAGGCATGGACGTTTTCTCAGAAGTAAATTATGTTAGGGCGAGAAATGAAGACTGATGGAGCTACATTTTATGAGATTTTAAATATGACATTTTTAAATCTAGCATGAATTAAGAAACAAAGGAAGTAAACCTCAAGCTTAAGTAGAAGGAAATAAAATGCTTGAAAATGCGACTTCGTCCTTGCTCACGTTAAAGATACTTTGACTTGTACCTATGAGGAGTATTTCTGCATTCACAAAAACATGGGTACCTTTGAGCTGAAAGAGAGTAGATTGAGAGTGGATGCTGTGACAGATAAAGGGAAACCATTTTTTGGGGCAGAGGATGCAAAGCTGATTTCTCATCTATCGCCTCATTTTTGCAAGTTCCAGAGGGATCATTCCTAGTTCAACCCATTCGTCCACAAATTTCAGGAATTCCTTGTTTTTAATAGCTGAGTAGTATTCCATAGTGTAAATGTACCACAGTTTCTTTATCCATTCTTCTACTGAGGAACACTTAGGCTGTTTCCATATTCTGGCTATTGTAAATAAGGCCACTATGAACATGGTTGAGCATATGTCTCTGTTGTGTGGTGGAGCATTTTCTGGGTATATTCCAAGGAGTGGAATAGCTGGGTCTTGAAAAAGACCTATTCCCATTTTTCTGAGAAAGCATCAGAGGGAAAGAGGCTTTCTTCTACATGTTGTGAACATGAGTTGTGGTGAGCACAGGGGACTTCTGCAGACCTGGGTACCAGCTCGTGCCCCTTGGTCCTGCTGTGATGCCCAAGTCTCTGAGATCCACCACATACTGTGGTCTCTATTCTGAAACCACGTGCTTCATAGGGATGAGGATGTGTCTGTCATCCTTCCTGCCTCAGCCTCTGAGCTCTGTGAAACGAGGTCTGATGGGCTAGCGATACTGACTGTTCTCACTAAGAAGTGAAGCACATGGATGGTTGAAATCTTGAGTGTTTAACCTTTCTTTTCTTTTGTTTTTAAAAAATTTTTTTTATTAATTTATTCTTGTTACATCTCAATGTTTATCCCATCCCTTGGATCCTCCCATTCTTCCCTCCCCACCCATTTTCCCCTTATTCCCCTCCCCTATGACTGTTCCTAAGGGGGATTACCTCCCCCTGTATCTGCTCATAGGGTATCAAGTCTCTTCTTGGTAACCTGCTGTCCTTCCTCTGAGTGCCACCAGGTCTCCCCCTCCAGGGGACATGGTCAAATGTGAGGCACCAGAGTACATGAGAAAGTCATATCCCACTCTCCACTCAACTGTGGAGAATGTTCTGACCGTTGGCTAGATCTGGGTAGGGGCTTAAAGTTTACCACCTGTATTGTCCTTGGCTGGTGCCTTAGTTTGAGCAGCTGGGAAGCTGTGTTTAACCTTTCAAGCCTCCCCAGGAATCTTCTCTCTAGTTTTCTCCTCTTCCATCTTTGTCTCTCTTCTTCTTCCTCTCCCTCTTTCTCCTTGCCTTTCCCCATCCTTGAACTGTATGGTACTGAGTCAGATGCATGTACCAGGAGCTGTGTTTCCTTGGTATGTATTACTTAATAGCCACTCCAAATAAGAGGCCAATCCAACCTGACAGTCCCTTCAAACCAAATGAGTTTCTGGAACATTAAATAAGGGCCAAGGATTACCGGGCAGTGTGGCGCTGTCTTAGTGGCTCTCTCATAGCTTATTCCTTCTGAGGAAGTTGACAGGGCTGGGCACTCAGAGTGCAGCCACGGGGTCACCACAGGTTCACCAGCAGAGGTGAGGCACAGCTCTCCCATGTCAATGGCTGGCCTTTGATAACTAGTGCCATGTGGGATCTGCTCTTTCTCAAGGCGCAGAGCTATACATTTTAGAATCTTCACAAAGGAATGAAAGCCCAAACCTAGAGAGCCATTTACTTTTCTGTCACTGAAAGCCCAGGGTGGAGAGAGGGAGAGTGGAGGGCTAGGGCTTGGGCCCCAGAGCAGGGCAGACAGGGGTGACTCCGCTTTGCCCTTGCAAAGGGGTGTGTTTAAGGAGCCTTTTCCTCTCTTCCCTTTTAAAGCCCTTTGGTATCTTGGTCATTCTAAGATCGTATTGGGCCATAGTGGACAAGGACCCAGTAGCCCATCATGAAAATATTATCTGCTTTGCAGAGGCAGACCCACCTCCAGTTTAGACATAGGATGTCTGGGCTGTGGAAGCTTGCCTTTGAACAATGGGGTAGTGAGCAGGTTCTCTGAAAGCCTGTCTGTTGGAAAGACATGAGGCAACTGTTTGTGACTCGAAGAACCATGGATCCAATAGTGTTGCTACCCAGTGGTCTGTCTGTAGAAGTTCACTCTTCAGTCTGTAAGCCTGAGTGGACCTTTCAGCTTTAGAAAACTTTCCCAGACACAGTGACCAGCTGGCACCCTGGGAGTGGCTGTGTGTGGAGACCTGCCTCAGCAGTCCTTCCCTGGAAGCAGGTGGTAAAGTGGGGTTGGAGCTGCATACTGATATGTGGAGTTCCAGCTGGAGGCTTCAAAGCAGTGCTTTCCACAGCCTGGCAGCCTGCTGCTGTAAATCTTCCTTGAGAGCCAGCCACACGAGAGAGTGCAGACATGATCCTGCCCTTACCTCAGACCTTATCCCAGATCCCTCCACAAGGGACAAGGATCTCTTTCAGGGCAATACGTGTGCTGAGGTATTGAACTAAGTCAAAAGTTGCCTCTTAGGAAACTTCCAAAGCTGCCTTGCACAAATCTAAACATAAGGGAGATTTTGTATAAGTCTGGTCCACACTGGATGCTACATGAAACTGTAAGCAATGAGCTGTTCTTCAGGCTAAGGGCATGGACCCTCAGAGGCTATAATACATCCCTATGATTGATAACTCTCTCAACAGATCTGAAGAGACTTGATTACTTATGCCCCCCACCTATACACACGCACACACACACACACATACACACAGATACACACAGACACACACTCACACACAGGTACACACAGACACACACAGACACTCACGGATACAGACTCACACAGACACATACCCACACACACATTCACACACACACACACACACACACACACACACACACACACAGACACACATGCATACATGTAAAGACACAAGCACTGCCAGAATACACAGAAAATTCTCTTCGATGGAAAAGAAGAACACTGACTTTCACATGAACTCTGGTGTCCCATATCTGACTACATCCCCTTGATGGGGAGGCCTGGTGGCACTCAGAGGAAGGACCACAGGCTACCTAGAGGAGAGGAGTAGGGGGAAAGCGGGAGGGAGGGAGAAATGGGAGGATACAAGGGATGGGATAACAGTTGAGATGTAATGTGAATAAATTAATCAAAAAATAAAAATAAAAAGGTAAAAAAAAAAAAAAAAAAAAGAAAGAAAGAAAAGAAGAACACTGCCGACATGTTGGTTCACTGGCTCTCTTGGGGGTGAAGGGGTGTGGTTCCTCCCAGGAGCTCTGTGTTTGTGTTTTCCTTCTTCCTCACAGTGATGCTGGAGATGCTTGGGAACACAGGAAGGAAACAATTTCTAGATGAATCACAGGCAGGAGACTCAGCACTCCTCCATCTTTGCTGACTCCTGTAATTGTTCAGTAGGTGGGATGCGGAGGCCTGCACAGGATCTGCTTGCTGGTTTCTGGGCTGTCGCAAGCCTCGTTCATCTCCCAGCCAGATGGTCCCTCGTACCTTCATGTGGCTCCCACCCCGTTGTCATCTATTGAGTAAAATGGGCCATTGCTTTGACAATCCATTTCCACTGGGGTCCCCTGGAGATTATTTTGTACAACTCCCAAGTTCAGGCATTAGTTATTTCATGCTACGAGCGCATGGTGTTTTGCAGTTGGATTCATTTTGTCAATTCATTTTTACCCAACTGCCTCCTTATTCCATAGAAACAAGCAGAGGGAAACATCCTGTTTTACAAAATGTGGAAGACACTTTGTCCTAAGTCTATCCCATAATTGGCGGGGTTGCACAAGAGCTTCAGGCTAGCCTCTGCCTACAGGAAATACCTTATCTCAGTGGCAGAAATCCAGTCAGCAATGAGAGCTTTCAGACTCCAGTCTAGAGTAGATTTAGGTCCTCAGGACAGTGGCAAGGAAGGGAAGCTCCCACATCTCCATGCCGCCTTTCCCCTGTTAATATTTCTCATCCCTGTGGTACCTGTGTGAACCACTGACATCAACAAAAGGCCACAGCTTTCCCGACTTCCCTGTTTGTGACAAATGCTCTCTCTAAACAGAATGGGGCCTCAGTTACAACCATGAGTGGCCATCCCCTCTACACAGTGTGGTGGCGTCTCAGAGTCAGATTTTCTGAAAGGCTTTTCTTTTCTTTCTGTTGTTTAGGATGGCTGTTGCAGGGAGTCTTGTTTGTAGAAGAAGAATGCACCGAAGACAGAGACGGAAAGGGGCGAGCGATTCCCTTTCAAGCATTAACTCCATCCGATGGACGTGCTCACAGCCTTTGGGGGGACACTTGGAAAGATCTCTGTCGGGAGACAGCTGCGAACTTCAGAGCACACTAGGTGAAGAATTTCCAGTGTCCAGGAGAGTGTCAACTCCCACCTCACTCTCTATCTGCCTCTCCACTATGGCCACAAAGGCAGTGACCTTTAGTCACTTACACATTGATGTATCTCCGAGGTAGAGCCCTCCGTGCCATTTTTCTGCCTTATGAGATAAAAGGGAGCAGTTTGTGTCCGTTTTCTATTTAAACAGAGTGGTCTTAGGTATAAGGTAAACGGATGTGCCTAGCGAAAGGGAGCATTTATTTAAGTGCCTGGAGCCATTCCGAACCATCCGAGTTCATATTTCTTTTACCTCTTAAGTAGGAACTGTCAGAGATGGCAGTGACAGAAAGGCTTGCATCATTTGTCTTTACACGTGAGCCAGTAATTTAAAATGATTTTTTAAAAAACTGTTTTATATAAATGTTATTTTTCAATTAATAAGATGTACTAATGTAAAATGTAGTGTCAAATATTCAGGACATGTAATTTTCTATCATGGAAGTGCAATGGAACACCAACAATTAGGCAATTTCTTATTTTTTTATTTAAATTTCTGCTTACAACCTTAAGATAGTGCCAAGTGAACCGGGATATTTAGTTTTTTTTTTTTTTTTGAATAGATGGTTTGGATTTATAAGCAACATTGCATAAACAAATAAAATAGTATAAAATACTTAAACAGTCCCTTAACTTTATTCCAGAATTTATTCTCAAGACCATCTGTATCTTACGTTCAGACCACACGGTAGCATGGCCTCTGGGGTTTGTTGAGCCTTGCTGTGTATGAAAGATGGCTGTCTGAGCCGGCATCAATACTGAAACCATGCATGTCCCTGTTCCTTTTATAAAATGGTGCAGTATTTACACATAACCTCAGCATGTCATTTTTATATTTATTTACTCTTTCATGGAGGGAGGCTTGTAAGGCTCATGCAGGAAGCTCAGAAAGTTGTGAGATCCACAGGACCTCTCCCCAAGGTTACAAAGGCAGCAGGAGTTGCTGGAGAGAGACTCTCTCTCCAGGGAGCTGACTGAAGGTGGACAGGCAGCTTCAGGAAGGCCACTTTCATGAGTGACCATTCACGCTGGCTTGGGCTTTTTGATAGTACTTTGAAATATTCTGGTGCTTGTATATAACCCCAGGAAACCCACTGGCTCGCTATGTTAGGCTTGGGCAGAATCATTTCTCTGGGTGAAACAATTTCTTCACCATGTCATCTGTACATTGTCTAGAGGGACCGGGCATTTGTCTCCCCAAGAAAATCACACCACAGCACTCATACAGCGTTACTGCTATGTAAGTAGTCATTGTATTATCTTAGGAACAATGACAAGAAGGAAACATTCACATTTTTGTTTAGATACAGATTTCTTATTTGTAGACATCTCTGATCTGTAGTCGGGTAGATCTATAAAGGTCAGGTCTACAGATTTCAGAGGACCAACAAGATGGGGCTATGTGGCTCATTCTCATTCATTCGTTCCCTTGTTGATCGATTAGGGACATTGTTGGGTCGGGCACATGACACTGGGATATAATGACAGATTTGTTCCTTGTGTGTTCTAGGGGAGAGTTTTGAATGTGCTGGCGAACAGAAGAGAACGTAGAAAGAGATCCTATCCAAGCAGTCATGTGCACAAGGGTGCGCACAGTGAGTGCTTAGAGCAACAGCTGATCTGGGAACTGGGAACGGACCCATGAGGGGTCAGGACACAGCAGGCTGTGCACCAGCCTGTTTTAACAAGGTGGTTCCAATTCAGCTCTGAAGGAGAGGTGTCATCGTCCTGCAGAGGCGTGCTCGCACACCTTGTGCCTCTGGTTACACCTGATGAGAGGAGAGGCTGTGGGGAAGCCAAGGGTCACAGGAAGAAGCTCGGTGGTCCTCTAGCTGGTGTTCTCAGATTTGCTTTACTTGTCACTCATTGAGCAGGGCAGGGCAGACAAACCCAGCATAGTTTTTTTTTCTTTTTCTTTTCTTTTTTCTTTTTTAATTTTTTTCCAGCATAGTTTTATTGCAATGAAATGCATTTCAGAAGATGAGAACAAAAGGGTATAGTCAATTGGTAAAGGTTTGATGTTTTCATTTTTTTTTCTAGAAATTTATGTTTAATTGACATGTGCATTTCAGAGAGTTCTTAATTTGACTCTAGCTTCTGGGCTTCTTTGGGCATCCATGTGTGAGAGGGTTCATCTCCTTCCCTGGCTGGTTTCAGATTAGGACTCCTGATGACAGGTGCAGTCCATAAGGGACAGACACCTTGTTTGGGGACAGACCAATATTTTGCAATGATCAAAGTCTGACACTTAATTTTCTGGCTCTCATTCACGTGGGAGCTTAGAATTTCCCACGTGCAGAGCATCTGAAATTTCCCCGATGGACTTGGTCTTGGGGGTCTGCTTGGCGTTCAGCAGTCAGGGCTGTGATGGTGGGAGACACTTTGATTGCTGGAGATGTTGTGCCTGCTCACAGCACTTTGGTGGCTGCTCTCTGTCAGAGATGTCGTGCTTGTCTGGTGATATGATTGGCTGATATTCGAGTGTACCACATATATCATGTGATAAACGACTGGACCCATAGAAGATTCAGAGTTGTGTGGGTGAATTGAAGTAAAGTTATTTCAATTTAATGGGACATAGTTATTTACCATTAAGAAGATTCCTATCATGTAAGTAAAAACATGTATTAGAGACAGGCAGAGGCCCAGAAACTTGAGGGTGTAGTTAAATCTTTTCCAAGTAGCTCCTTTTTCTTTTTTTAGGCTCTTGAAGATTTCAAATCTGATTATTGAATCTCTTGCTGTACTTGTCTATCTGGGAGGAAAAAAAATCTCTCTTGTCTGTAGTACTAGCACTGAGGAGGCTGACACCGAGGCAGGAGACTGCTGGTTGCAGTACACCCTTTAAACAGACTCATGACGTTACCCATGTAAGGTCTTGCATATTGGCCTGAAACGGGTGTGTGGTGAACTGCTGAGAGGGTTGAAGCAAAGCTCAGTTTAGCTGTGTGCAAGCTCTCACTTCATGCTTATTTTTTCTATCAGACAATCCCAGACAAACCTGCTTCAAAATTATTGACAGCAACAGACAACACACACACACACACACACACACACACACTTACTTAAAAGTTTTCAAACAATGCAATTAACTTTTTTTCTGAAATTTAAATTAATTTTTAATCATAGCTTAACATGTCACCATAGCTTACCACATCATTGTTTCCTCACATTTTTATAAGTCTTGAGGTTAATGTAGTCTAACTCTGAAAATATATTATATCTAGAAAACGTCTGTCTCAAGATCCACTGGGTCATCTTTCTATTTCTTTTTCCCATGCACATATATGCATATATACATGCACAAGTGCACACACTAAAACACAGGCTGCACATATGTTTTATCAAGGTCTGTATGCATGAACCAAAAGACACTGAGGCAGAGAACGTCTGGCTTCCTCTCTCTCTTCCCTGCGTCAACGTCCCAAAGCATGCAGTCTTGATTAGGTAAGCTTGGTGGTTCTTAAAACAGAAAAGTTCCTCAAATGTCAGTATAGAAGCCCCCACCTCTCCTTTCAAAATCAACAGGATGCCTGATACAGGAGATGGATGCAGCAGCCAGACTTCCCTGGCCCCAGGCCCTGACAGTAGCCACTGGAACTTGTCCAGTTCATCCTACACAGCCTGCCTCTTCCCATCTCCCCTCAGTGTCATTTCGCTTTCCACCTCACTAGCTCCTTGCAGGTCCTTCGGCCTTTCCCTTTGGAATTCAAAGCTCAAACTGTCAAATCAAATCCTGACATCTGCCTACTGTGTATCCAAAAAGGAAGGAGATGCCACCGGGGTTTCCCACTATAATTCCCATGTCTTGCAAAACCTACAGATTTGGGTACAACACAACAACAAAAACCTCTCAAGCCATAATGTTTACGATGTGTCACATCAAGTCCATTGTGCCTGGATGAAGTGCTCCTTCATAACTTTAGAAAAGGGTGCTCATATTTAATAAACACGCTACATATTGCTGCTCATTGGGAGGCTGTTGGGCACACCTGATACAGAAATGTCAAGCATATTTGGGCTGAACTACTTGAGTGACAAGGATGACAAGAAAACAGATCACACCTTAGGTCTGAAAAGAACAACGAGAAGGTGCTTTTGGGTCATTGTTCTGGAAATCATCTTAAGCATGATTCTTTGTCCTTCATATGAGTCTAGGGACAGTTTCTTCTCAGGGCTTGTATGTTGAGAGAATAAACTTGCACTTGCCTGGAGGGTATGAGAGCCAAAGTCTCCTGTTGGAAACTTTTGTTCCATGCAGTCGTATTGTGTGTGTGTGTGTGTGTGAGTGTGTGTGTGTGTGTGTGTGTGTGTGTGTGTGTGAGTGTGTGTGTGTGTGTGTGCTTTTTCTAATACCCTACATAAACTTGAAATCATATTTCATCAGGGATGGTTATAATGCCCATCTAGTTTAACATCTGACAGTAAATATGGAGAGAAAAGCAGGTATTTCTGTCACTTGGTCCTTATGCAAACTATCCTCACACACTGACTAGAGGGCAGCCTGTGCTTGTTCACAGCCTTGTAATCCACTCTGTGATGATCTGTATGTAGATGCCTACTGAATTTTAATCTTTATAATGTGAAACCATCATGCAGGCTGCAGCTCAGACGACGAACATCTGCCATGCAAGCTTCAGGCGCATGCACACGTGTTCTTCAGATAAAATACAAAACTTAGTGCTTCCAAAGTGATCATCTCTCATGGGCCCATGAGAATGCTCTGGCTCCAGGCTCTGTATCTAGTTCCTTCAGTGAATAATTTACTTAAACTCAAAATAAGGTACTTAATGTCACCTGAGTTCTATGCTGCAATTCCCCACGCTTGGTTTACTGAGCCAAAGGCCTCTCAAATTGGCTTTTTTTCCCTAATGGGTATAACCTTGCTCTCTAGTTCTTGATACTGTACACCCATAGATGAAGGAGAAAGCTAAGACCTCAGGATTCTTACATCCTATGATCCTGTGGAATAAAATGGAAGCCAGAGCAAGCATGTCTGTATTCCCCTTCATGTCAGCAGTTTACACAGCATCATGAACAGGCACATGCAAACACAGGCTCCCACATGAGAAGGCTACTTCTAGGAGCTATGGTCATGACCACACAGCAGGCTCAGCACTTCTTTCTGGAAACAGCATGTTAGCAAACATTTTTGTTTGGATGGCTGTAAGGTCTTAGGTAAACTAGTCCATTCTGCGGAGGAGCCAGAACAGAGCTATGGAACACATGAGAAGAAAGACTTCAAAGACCCACCCCTGTGCAATACACAAAATTTTGGTCTGGAATATTCCTGAGGGGATACTTGATATGAAATAAAAATGACTTTGTTTTGGTACTACAACTGTCATTTATTTGCTATGCTTTGATATGAAATACTCCCCATGAGCTCATGTGCTTGCACACTTGGTTCCCCCCCCCCCAATTGGGAACATGGGTCCCTGAGGTTCAGAACTCCTTCCTTCTTCCTGGCCTCTCTCTGCTTCCTGTTCCACTGAAGTGAACAAGCAGCTGCCACAGCTCTTCCCCCACACAGCTATGGCACCTTTGCTTCCCCAGCAGGACAGATTGTATTCTCTCAGGCTGTGAGCCAGATAACCCCTTCCTCCCTCACGTTGCTCCCAACAGCGTGAAAAGTAGCTATGTCTCTCAGTTTCCAAATGATTATTTTAAACCAGCCAGTTAACTCATTGTACATATTTACTCACTTATACACTGCATAATCCTGACTGTATTATTATTGCTCTTCTTTTACAACTGAACTGAAAACAAATGCAATAATGTCTGCTGAGAAAGGTTAACTTGCTTTTATGTGAATGACATAGAGTTTTAATGGTAATTTGTTATTTAATGGGAATTACATTTTTATTTTAAAAACAGGGTTTAAAATCTTTTATTAGTATTATTTATTCTTTTTTACATATACATTTATATTAATACACATATATACAACAAACTACCTACAGCAAGGAGAACCATGAAACAATTAGGAATTATATTAGTGGTACATTCATAGTGTTTTGACTATTTGTTTTGGCAGCCTTAAGAAAACATCTTTCCTATCTTGGTGCACCTAAAATTCTAAACGTAAATCGATATCTATCATATCTCATATTTATCAACTTAAAACATCTATTTAGACCTAAAAACATCTTAACCTCTAAACAACTAAGCTGAATTGTAAAACTAAACTATCTGGTCTTCAAGCCCATCAGAGACTTGAGAAGGAATAAAATTAATTACCTGAGTAGACAGGAAGTGCAGGTTATCAGCTTCCAAAATGAGAGAATGACAGAGACAGTTTGTCTCTATAACGTTGGATCATCATCTTCAGCCTTCTTGTTCAATTTTTCTGACAGGCATATTTGTGGGGCAGGAACTATTGAGGACTTGCTTACCCTGCCTTGGCAGAATTTGGCAGTCAACTCTGCCTGCATCCAAGCTTGCTCAGTTTTAGGCAGAATTCTGTCTGTGACAGAAATGAGGACATTTTGTCAGTGGTTGGTTTTCCATATTTGAAGCCATAAGGAGGTTCTTTAAGGTAGGCTGGGTGTTGCCAGGAGTTAACCTGTCTTACTGTCAAAGAATCTTTAAAATAATAAAAAAATCTTTAAACGCCATATTCTGTAGGTCTCTGAGGTTTTTGAAAACCTTATCTAACTATTTTACCTTACCTATCTATAGAATCATATCTATCTGTTAAACCTAGGATGCATATTCTCATGATAAAATAGACTAGTCATTGACATGATGATGATTTGATCAAATAACAATTACCTTGTATTACCTAATTATCCTAAGCATCCCTCAATAGACTTTCAAAGTATTGGAATGAAACCTTGTATTATAATTGAGTTGTATGGGCACAATACTTCAAATTAGAGTAGAAATATATATATATATATACATACATATATTTACACACATATATACAATTATGTGTGAAAAATAACCTTTAATTTGAATTCTATACCAATGTATCATAATTAAACTTATTTTGCATCAATATACAAAATTCTATGCAAGTGAATTAAAAATAACCTTGTGAGCAACAATTAGGCATTAAGTTGAGGAGTAGATTCAATAATCTACTTTTTGTTTTATCTTCCCTATATATTTCTATATTCCTCCTTCTTTCTTTTCAACCCCTGCCTCCAAATCTAAGAAAGAAAGATAAAGGAAAAAAGATACATTCCTGAGTTCAACCTTATTTCCTCTCTGAATAAGACCGATAATAACTTATAACTGACTCCCAATGAAAATAAACATCAATAGTCCAGGAAAGCAACCACAAACCTACTCAAGTCCCCTTAAGGAAAATGGGGCATTATTCTCTTAAGGTTCCTTGCAGGTGATTTGGGATGAATAGTACCTCTGCAGGGGCCCAAGTAAAATTGGGGAAATGGTTAAACAAGCTGGAAATAGCGTGTGTGGTCCATTTTCTAGATGTTGAGAAATTTTGGCCTTGATTAGAGTCCTGTGCGGGACATTCTGAACTGCTGGGTCAATTGGCATCCGGAACTTTCTTTGAAGCTGTCCTGGGTGCTGCCTTATGTTGTTGAGGAACACCAACTGAAGCACTTGGTGCTGGAACATGAAGGATGCAGGATGACGGCCTCCAGCATGCTGAGAGGAATGAATCCTGTCAGGTCTGATCCAGTGTCAGTGCCTGGTTCTTTTGTTCTGAAAACATATACTTTCTCACAAGCTTTATACAGTCCTCAGAAAGGGGAGCCCTCCTTCCCTAACACCTGACCTCAGCCTTAAATTTTGCTGAAGCATTAAACCTGGTTCTAGTGAAAGGGCCACGATGGTAAAAGCATTAGGAGCACAAGGACACCCGTCAGACTTGACATATGGAAGAAAGACTCTAAAAGCAGAAAGGAGGCAATGCCAGGTCTTGATTGGATGATGAGTCAGAGGAAGAGTTCAGGATCATTCCTTCAACCCTGAGATTGAGATACCTGTGAGACAGAGAATGAGAAGTTTTTTAAAGAGGCATGAAACAGTAAGTAGTAAGTAGTAAGTGGGGGTGCAGAGCAAGGAGTGTGCCACTAAACACGGCCACCCACAGTAGGAGCGATGTCTCCACGCCGTTGCCTACACTCCCTCTCCACATATGTGTTTCCACAATTGTGCTGTTGTGGCCTGACTTGCTCAGTAGATTGTGACTCTCTTGAAGACCAGGCAAGGAAAAATGGATTCATGGTGAGGTCTTGATAAATGTGATGGCAAATCCCACAAAGTCGACAGTGGGAGGGTCCGTCTGCCACATGCTTCTAAATGAATGAGAAATGATTAACTGATCAAGGCTTATGCACTTGGGTTGTGATGACTGGGCTATGACTTGAGTGCACAGATGACTTATATGAACCATGTCGAGGAATGCTTGAGAACGTTGCTGTGGCCTCCCTTGAGAGTTGAGACACTGCTACCGAAGCTAGGCCAGCTCTAGTCCTGGGATCAATTTTGGAGCAAGCTCTGGGCTTTGTGAAACAGAGCCCCGGGGTAGGGCTTCAGTGACAGATAGAGATGCAATGATTCCTAGAAATCAAAAGAAACAGTGCACATGGTGTGGGGGGTATGTGAGGAGAGGGAAGGAGGGAGGGGAGATTGCCTTACTGTACCAGTTGTGCCCACAAATCCAAATTCCAAATATCTTAATTCCAAAGAGGATTAGGGAATTGAAACCCAATCCTATGGTATTTGCTCAGACATGTCTCAAAAGGACAGAGATTCTTTTTTTTTTTTTTTTTTTTTTTTTTTTTTTTTGAAAATGTGAAAGAGTGATTGAGAAAAGTGGAAGGCTTATTATTCAGGGGCCGGGGCCATGATCTTGGAACATAATCTCCAGTTTACGATCTCAAGTATTGACTCTTTCCCCTCAATTCAATGAATAAAGATTGAAATCTCAAAAATATAATTTGATAAAAGTCATCTAAAACTTTCGAAATGACATTGTGTATTTTTAAGTGGAACATTTATTAACGACCTATAAAAGCATGGCAAAATAAAACATGGGAGACTTTAAAGAATAAAAATAATTGCAATGAGTACTTTTGCAAGCATAAACTCCAAAGTATATGAACCAGAGTTGCAAATAGGGAACTTCTGAGCACATGAACTGGGTTGAGAAAGAATCAGGCCTCAACATGCAATGTGTAAATAGAGATGGATTAAACGAAACCGCTGCCAGAGACCAGCATTAGGAGACAAAAATGTTAAAAGTTTTATTCTAGGGGCTGGAGAGACAACTCCGTGATTAAAAGTACTTGTTGCTCTTGCAGAGGACCAGGGCTCAATTTGCAACTCCAACATGTGGTTCATAGCCCTTTATAATTCCAGTTCCAGGGAATCTGCTGCCCTCTTCTGATCCCAGAGGTACCAGGCATGCAAGTAGCACATTTACATGCATGAAGGCAAAATATTCACACATAAAACAAACAGAATAATTCTAAAACAATTTTAGAAAGTCTTAGTCTACTTAGATATTGATAATCAAAATACTCACATCACATATGAAAATGAGATGAAATAAGAGGATGGGAGAAAAGAAGAAATACGGTAAAGTCCCTGTGGTCCCTTATATTATGAAATAAGAGGATAGGAGAAAAGAAGAAATATGGTAAAGTCCCTGTGGTCCCTTATATTATGAAATAAGAGGATAGGAGAAAAGAAGAAATACGGTAAAGTCCCTGTGGTCCCTTATATTATGAAATAAGAGCATGGGAGAAAAGAAAAAATATGGTAAAGTCCCTGTGGTCCCTTATATTATGTAAAAAAATAAATGTGTTCAGCCTTTCATCTGAGAAGATTAGCAAATGGACTGTCTTAGTACAATGAGCAATAAAGCTGTCACAGCCCATCAATTCATAAAAATACCAAGAACTGCAAAGTCAAAGCAAGTGTAATGAGATTGTTTTAAAAGGAGAAAACCTGTGTCACACTGCACCCCAAACTTGAAAACACAGACAAAGTACCCAAAGAAAGATCAACAAAACAACACAATCATATTTGGCTCAAGAAAAAAAATTACCCAAAGAAGTCTTATGCAGCCAATTTTTTTGTTGTTTTTTCTTAAAAAAAATATATTTTATTAATTTATTCATATTACATCTAAATGGTTATCCCATCCCTTGTATCCTCCCATTCCTCCCTCCCTCCCATTTTCCCTGTACTCCCCTCCCCTATGACTGTGACTGAGGGGGTCCTCCTCCCCCTGTATATGCTCATAGGGTATCGAGTCTCTTCTTGGTAGCCTGCTATCCTTCCCCTGAGTGCCGCCAGGTCTCCCCATCCAGGGGACATGGTCAAATATGGGGCACCAGAGTTCGTGTGAGAGTCAGTCCCCACTCTCCACTCAGCTGTGGAGGCAGCCAACCTTTGAAGGAAATGAGTTTATATTCCAGTTGTACCTGATTCCATTGCTCAACGACAAACTTGGAGAGGTGACATCCCCAGTAAAACATCAAAAGATGAAGCACTACGAGAACACATCAAAATGACAGTATGCACATTTTATGAAGTGAGCGGAACAACTGTGCCAAGCACAGCAGTGTCCTCAGTGGAACAGAGGGGACAAGGAGCAAGAGTCGAGTTTCCCTGTAACACACAGGACATACTGGGGTCTCTGGCTCCAGGAGGAAAGAGATGCTGTGCTGTGGACAGCGAGGAGAGAAACTGGAATTGTAGCCTGCAGAGAGGAGCTGTTGATGCTTGGTTTAAACTCTACTCTACCTCCTTTCCACCAAGCCCTTAACACTGGGTATGAGAAATAAAGTTAGTAGGGAAGGGGGTGCAGACCTCTTTACTTCTACCAGCTGTTTGGGGCCAATGGGTTCTTTAGGGGGCAGTACCAATCTCTGTCAACAACAAAAGGAGCAAGCAGTTTCCTCTGAGCCACTGTGTTGAAAAATTTCTCTCTAACCACCTCTGGTCTCTCCAAACTGCCACAAGCCACAGATATAGTCTCTCTCTCTCTCTCTCTCTCTCTCTCTCTCTCTCTCTCTCTCTCTCTCTCTCTCTCTCCAGGCTCTCTTATTTATCTCCGTTAGGGTTCTAGACCACGCTCCTGTCCATGCCACACGGGGAAGGCCGTTACCAGCTGTGGACATACTAAAGCCCGAACTAAATCCCCACACTTGAGATTAAAACAAAAACACACGAGTTTACAAAGAAACCAAAACTTCCATTACAAGGAACCCTTGAAAAGAGAAAGAAGATATATAACCTTTAGCATTTAGAATATAGACAAATTTTATAACACCAACAAAATAATAAGGTGGAATACTTGATAGTCACATCATCAAAATCACTATTTGTTATTTAGAAATATATTTAATGAAAATCATTCAAGCCTGCTTAGGGGCAAAACTTTATATAATTTATCAGACAGAAAACCAGAATAAAATTTAAGTACAGATTAATTGTGCTTGGAAAAATGCACAAATTCAGCAAAATTACAATCAAATTATTAACTGGCATTTTAAAATAAAACTTGATGAGCTAAGCATTAGTTTACACGGAAAAGTTGGAACTATTCTAAGACCTAAGAGGGGAATGATGAAGGCAGAAAGACAGAGGAGACACTAAAGGTGACTAACCAGATTTAATATAACATTTGTAAAGCCCAAATCATAGGGAGGAATTCAGTTGAGGGATACAGAAAGGGGTAGAGGCTTATTTCAGACTCTATAAAATGAACTCTCATGGTCATAATTCAAATGAGAAGGTCACAGTTTGAAATGTTTAGGGGGAAAATATAGGCAGTCTTCTTTACCTGGAGTTACAGAAGACTACTTTTGTCAACGAGATCTATTTCATTAAAATAAAGTATATAAAGAACAGTAAGAAGAAAAAAAAGAATTCTATAAAAACGAGCTTTGTAAATTGTGTTTAACCAATGACACTTAACCAAAGTGCAATGATAGATTTCTTTTAGGTAAGTTTTAGCTACACAGACATTACACTTTTGGCCATGTATTCACATTTAAAAAATGTCTGGCTCTACAATATCTGCATAGGCATAATCAAGGATGGGACTTGTATGATTCCATTTTCCTTTGCTATATCAAAATAACTGAGCCTAGGCAGCCTGTAAAGAAAAGAGGTTTTATGTTCACAAGTTTTGGAGCTCAAGAGCACATTACTCTGTTCCTGTGACGTTACAGTGGTCGATGACATCTAGAGCACCTTGGAAAAAAGAGATACCTGGACAAGATGGGAAACCAGAGTAGAGATTGGTCTAATCTCGTGATTAGACTCACCGGTGTCGCACAGTCACTAAATTTATTCTTTTCAGGGGCAGCACTCTGATGATCCACCACCTCACCAAAAAAGACCATACTTCCAATAAATGGGACACTCCAACCAAGCCCAAAACATAGCAGGTCTGCAGTGTCTACATTAAAGATGAAACACATTGTGACTGCATTTGCACCGCATGCTCATGGCCTGAATTTAATTTTACTAAGTTTTTAGTGGGCCTAAATTCTGACTGTAACTCATCATGTGAGGCGAGACGTGGAATTTTCCACTTGTGGCATTATTGTTGGTGTCAAAAAAAGTTTCAGATTTTGGAATTTAAGATTAGGGAACCCGGTATACACAACATTATAGACATGTAATTGGAAAAGAATGTGTGGATGCAGTGCAACTCCACAAGCAGGAAACAAGAAAAGGATATAAGGAAGGGGATTCTAATGCCATAAATATGTGGGTCATCTTAAGTAATCGCCACAGAAACCGAAGCTTGGTGTGAGGCCACTCTTACCCACCAGATTGCCCGTGAGAGCACCAAGCCTGGCACAGAACTGAGCCATACTCCTCATCACTGTTTGCGGGCCAGGAACTATTCCAAGTAAGCCCTGTGAAAGCTATTTCATTCTGAAACAATGTTGAAAATGCTCAAATGCCTTCCAGCATGATTCCACTTGAGGAAGCTCCTACAGGGACAGGCGATGAGAGCGCTGTGCAGAGATGCGCCAGCCTCATCTTTACCCGTGCGCACGGAGAACTCCAGAGCACTGAAGATGTAAGAGCATGCGTCGTTTTTTATTTGTTGTGATGCTGTGGCACAGACAGGTCAGGTGAAATAGAGCTCCCACTTTTCACTAACAGGAAAAAAACCCAAACAAACCACTGCCACCACCACCATCAAACAAAACAAAACAACAACAACGAAAAACCCCAACCAAACTCAAAGGCAAATACCTGGTCTAGGTGAAAAATGTGTGAAAATGTTTTGTGATTTGTCTTTTATGTCTAACCTCACATGTGGCTTCATGTTTTTCTGAATACCTATACCTATAACTATACCTATCTATATCATATATATGTATATATTTATCTATTTATCTATGTAACTATGTATCTGTCCATGTATGCATATATGTATGTATGTTTCTATGTATATAATTATGTATGTATACATCTATGTATCTAGCCATGTATCCATCTATGTATCTATGCATCTATCTATCTATCTATCTATCTATCTATCATCTATCTGAGACAAGGTCTCTCTAGGTCAGTGGTTCTCAACCTTTCTAATACTGTGGCCCTTTAATACAGGTCCTCATGTTGTGGTGACCCCCAACCACAAAATTATTTTCATTGCTACTTTATAATTGTACTTTTGCTACTGTTATGAATGTCAATGTAAGTATTTGTGTTTTCTGAGCATCGAAAAGGTTCGTCCACCCAAAAGAAGTTGTGACCTACATGTTGAGAACCATTGCTCTATGTAGCCCAGGCTGGCCTTGAAGTAACTGAGCTCTTCTTTCGCTGCCTGCGAGTGCTGGGATTAAAGGTAGCACGCAGATCCTGGGAATGCAGAAAGCTAAGAACCAGAAAAGTGGTGTCCTGAAAGGCAGAGCACAGTCTGCTACTGTGGTGGTAAGAATTAAATCAAGAATGACAAGCAGAGGCCTAGTGGGTGAATAGTAAAGCAAGAGGGAGGGCCAGAGGCATCTGAAGGTGTCAGATCCTTCCTTAAGGACAGGATGGGAGGAAGTGAGAACTAGGGTTCCAAACACAATCAAAGGATGCCTGGTGTTTTTATGTGATATCTTGCTCCACGGTTTGTGTGACCAGTCTCTGTTGTGTGACACTATTCCTCATTTTGTACAGTGAACCAACAAAATAACCACACTATTAAAGGCCAACTTGATGGTGAGCCAATGAGTTTATTGGGGTGACTTACAGGAATATGGACAAAGGCTTGTTCATGCTTCCTTTCAGGAGCATGAATGACTCAAAGGCAGCTCATCACTGGAAGCCCACCCCAGTATGAGTGACAGCTCAAGAGAGCTAGAACCCTGCATCCAAACAGTGCAACATGTAGGCAGCTTGGAGAGGCCCCCTCTCCTGTCACCCTCTTATCCTTACTGCTTATATAATGTAAGAAGGAGGGACCTCGTGGCAGAGCCTTCCAGAGCCTTCACCAGCCTCCCTTAAGAACTTCCAGACATTTACTTTCCTTGTGCCTTAACTCAGAAGAACTTGCCACCCAGTAATCTCCAGGTCTAAATGTGTTCTGAGAAGTACCATAGTCCAACTGATAGAAAATCTGGGTTTTCTACACGAAAAGGGAAGAGATACACCCCAAACCATTCAGGCCAGATCACCCCTTTGATTCTTCATACCTGGATATGTTGGGGATACACTTGGATAGAAACTATCTCAGTCTGATTGCTCCCAGAATAGTGTGGGAAAATAGTATAAGCAGAGAAACTTACACTAGTCTCCAGACAGGAACATGTGGGGCCCCAATGCAGAGGGCGTTCTGGTGGGGTCCAAGGTTTCAAAGCACGGAATTTGGAGAGGGACGTGTGAGCATGTCCTTGCAGGGGATGGAGCTAGGCTGCCAAGTGCATCATTACACGAGGAGCTGTGGGCACAGCCCAAACCGAACGGGGCTTCTAGTGTTGGCGGGCATGGCCGGCCTCTTTCAAGGGACTGCATCTGAGTGAGGCTGCATATGGGAGCAAATTCTTTTTACTTCCTGGTCAAAGTTCAACAGATTTTTTTTTTTTTTTTTTTTTTTTTTTTTTTTTTTTTTTTTTTGCGCGGGGTGGTGGTGGTGTCTTTTTTATTTATTTGCTTTTGCATTTTATTTCCTGAGTGATGTTTTGCTTAAGCACACAAATATGCAAGTGTTATTTTGGCATTTTCATACATAAATAGTGTACTTTTAAAAATTTGTCCTCTGTAGTCCTCTTCCGTCTCTCATGCCCTCTTTATTCCATGTTTGTTGTTGCTCTAATCCTTGTTGTTTAAAGGCTCTTATGTAAATATAAAATCTCTCTGCAAAATGCAGATAACTTCCTAGAGCTGTAAGTACGAGCCATGTGTTCAGCTTCATGCACTGTGTAGCCTTTTATACCTTTGATTCTACGCTTCTTCTAACCTACTCCAGTTTATTTACCACGGAACTTTAGTAGGACCATGGCTTTGGAGAAAAACTGGACAGAAATGAACGCCAGTGTGGGGCCAGCAGCTAATTCATTAGGAAGGCATCAAGAATTGAGGGAACGCAAAAGCCCCACCTCTGTTCCTCCGCTTAAGGCTCTCAAGTATTTCTAGGCAACACAGGGCAGATAGCTCAGCAGAGTCCTGAGGGCCAAGGATTTCACAAGACCCGCAGCTCCTGTAACCCCATTTTCCAATTGCCTGGTGACTGACTGTGAGTTCCACTCTGCAGAGCTCTGATGGCTTTTTTGTTTGCATGGCGCTGTGAATGAGCAGTGCGCTCTGTTCCGAGAAGCATGCCGGGAAAGCCTTTGATCGGTGTCCGTCGTCGTCGTCGTTTTTTCACGACTTGTTTATTCTTTAAAGCTAAGCAGTGTTTGGCAACTTCATGAAATTCAAAGGTTGACTGTGTATATCCGGGACTTCCCAAAGTTGTGTTAACACAGTCCCAAGATTCTCTGAAGAAAAGAAATAGACTTTTTTTTTTCTTTTAGGGTGACAGTGCCTTTCATGTGTCTCTGTTTACCAGTGTGGAAC
The DNA here is from genome assembly GCF_903995435.1 of Acomys russatus. Lineage (NCBI taxonomy): Eukaryota > Metazoa > Chordata > Mammalia > Rodentia > Muridae > Acomys > Acomys russatus. Next base: position 2,213,054 of record NC_067154.1, on the reverse strand, counting down.
CTTGTATGTGGCTCTCTAAAGCTTTCCTGTGAATTTCTAACCAAGCCCTGGCTGCTTGGCTTGCCGACTGTTTCATTCAATTCTTGGGTCTGTTGCTAACAAATAAATAAAACTTAACGTCACAAACCAAAAGAGTTACTATCAGGTTCTAACAGCAACGAGGAGATTCTGTGTTTTGTTTTTTGCCTTTCAGTGTTGCTCTTTTACCAGAGCCAGCAGGCCTGACTTCAAAAATCTGCTTCGTGCTTCTTTCTCTAACGTTAAAGTAGTAAGACCCCTTTAGGAGGAAAAAAAAAAAAAAAAAAAAAAAAAAAAAAAAAAAAAAAAAACCAACTCACGTACAGAAGATAGATCCAGCCGACTTAATATAAGTTTAAGAGAGGTGAAGAGATTAGATGCATTGAAAAGCAGTTGACAAGGAATCAAAAGGCTTTTTTTTCTCCTTAGAGAAACTGGAATTGATGCTGCAAATCCCCTCCGCTTCTGAAATATGACCCACTCCGCTAATCACACACATGCCCCGTGTTTTGTTGATGGAACCCCCCTCATTCTCTCTAAGTCAGCTCTTTGGTGTCTCTTGTAGAAGTCAGTAATTACAAAGCGTAGAAAATGCCCTATTTGGAGGGGGGCTTTTCATGGGGGAGAGACTAGGAAGTCCAGGTGTGTCAAGAAAGCATGACTTAATGAGGCCGGGGTGTCTGCAACAGAGTCAGAAGGAGCCCATTTAAAAGGGAAGGCGGCTCAGGCCCCGGGAGGGGTTCCCCTAATTAGTGATTCAAACCGGGCAGCTCAGTTCACTGTAGTGTATCAGTGAAACAATAAGGCCATTAAGTTTAAAGCTGAAAAACTCCCGTGTACCCAGGGAAGAAAGCGCCCCGTCTCTTCCTTGGGTGTTTTCATAAGAACAAGTTATGACTGATCTTGCCCAGGAAATCTACCTCTCCAGAAAACTCAGATTCTTCCTGCTATGCAGTGGATCAGCTTGCTGACAACTACCATTGCTCAAGATAGAAAATATTTTCATTATAAAACCTGCAAGAGCCATTCAGATGCATGAACTTGTTCGTATACCCTGGAAGAAAAGTTGTCTTTATCCGTAGCCACAATTGTGCCTTGATGTTGCTACAAGCCTGCTCTGGGCGTAGGCCCCATCTAGGGTCTTCGGCCGCCCTGAGCAGTCCTATAACTAGTTTTCAACAAAGCTGTCCATGCTTTTTTTTTTTCTCCTAAAACTAACGTTGTAGAAATGGCAATAATACGCAAAATTATGAGGCCCAGTTTGTGCACCAAAAGGCACTGTAAAGAACTCCAGGGGAGTTATAGCACATCATTCTGACAAAAAAAAAAATCAATTTCTAGTTCATTAATAGTGATTAATTTCAAGGAAAATATTTTGAAATAGGCTCAGGTAAATAGGCTTATTTATTTTGTCCAGATCTCATGACTGCCTGGGATGCTGTGTCAAGGACCAGCCCATTCATTCATTTAATCCCGTAGGAGTGTTGTAATCATTCATTCATTCACAGGGGTCTTAGTGACTCCTGGGAGGCAGGGATACTACTGAAAGCAGTAGCAAGATGATGGGAAACCTACAAGGGAACAAGAGAATGCCTTCAAGGTTCTCTCTGTCTCTTTCTCTGTCTTTCTCCCCTGCTGCTCCTTCTCACCCTAGAAACACCAAAGAAGGTGCTGACCATAGAAAGAGATACAGTACCTAGGAGCTAGGTCTCAGAAGAACAATGGTTGCTTAGTGCTTGAGGTTGACACATGGGTGTGTACAGTGGTGACTTGGTACACATGCAGAGATCTTTATGTGACCAGAATGTTGCAATGAGTGCAGCCAGAGCCAAGCATCCTTCATCTTTCTGCCAGAAGCCCAGTGCACATGATACGCACTGCTGGTGCCGTCCATCCCTACATCAGCCCACAGAGCAGTGCTCATTCATTTCTTCCGTAAAACATGTAGGTTTAACATACACTTTTGCTTATCAACATGATAGCCCATAATCGGACGTGTCATGTTCATAAAGAATTGCTAATAACAAGGACTGAAAGAAAAACTCACTAAAGAACATGGCTTTTTTTGGAAATTTAATTCAGCCCTTTTACTTTTAGTTTTGTTTCTGATTTTGGATATTTATTGGAACCATGTAAGAAGCTGGTCATAATTTTATAGTTTATAGTCCCCTTTTGTGTTTTCTTTCAGCATTTCCCTTTTTTTCTCTGCAGTAGCACTCCCATTTTACCCCAGGGATGCCCACAGTAAAATCCCACCCAGGCCTCTAACCACTGATGCTCAACTTTCTGGCACTGATGACTCTCTTAACACACCTAGGACTTAGCCTGTCACCCTCCTTTTTGGTTAAGGTTCCTTTTGACACTTACTCATCTTCAATATTTCTTCGGATGAGGCTCCAAATTACATCGATTTTATTTCCTTATAGATGGAGGTCAGAAAGAGGCACAGGCCAAGGAGGGGTTTGACTACCCTCAGAGCCACTTGACTCTTTATGCGTCTTGATAGCAGAATCAGCACACAGGTCTTGCCCTCTGCTAAGCTCAGTCAGCTCTGTCCTACAGCGTTCACGTTAGAGCACAGTGTTTGGTAGCTGTTGTTCTGTATCTGAATTAGTTGTATTCTTTTCTCCAATTGAGACATGACTGAGCTCCTCAAGTACTAAGTCTGAACATTACCTTAGAAATCACAGAGCTCGGTATTGGAGAGATGACTTAGTAGTGGTTACAAGCACTTGCTGCTCTTGCAGAAGACCTGGGCTCAGTTCTCAGCACCCGTACAACCATCTGTAACTACAGTTGTGTGGGATCTGATGCCCTCTTCTGGCCTCCTCAGGTATTGCATGAATGTGGTGCACTTACAAACAGGCAAAACATTAAACAAAACAAAACAAACCAACAAACAAAAAACAACAACAAAAAAGAAATTGCATATCTTGCCTGAGAGAAAAGGACAATCTGCTATCTTACAAGCCAATACTTGTTTGCAACAGGGACTTTGGTGAGGAGTTTCGGTCTGAGTGGGGGGTGGAAATTCTCAAAGCAGCTGTTGCTCTTAAGCTTGCTTCCTGAAGGAAAAGGATTGATTGTCCTGGTAATTGTATCCTCCACGGTATAACTACAGATGTTCTTCTCATCCGTAGCCAACTAATCACCCCAGATTTCACCGAGCTGATTGTCTCCATGGATATCATCTGCAAGCACAAACACCGTGCACATGGCTTGGTCAGCCTCTGTGGAAACTTCTGGTCTGGGCCATGGTTGCCAGCAAACCTTAACAGTAGATGAAACTGTCCCTTGTGCTGTGATCAAAGGCGTGTTCCAGCACTGTCCCTGAACTAGTCGCTTGTGACTGAGGCAAATCCTATGACCTTTAAGGAGAATGACTTCTTTAACAGCACGGGGCCAAATGAAATTGACTTTGTGTTAGAGATATTTATGCATTTATAAAATGGAAACCCTACTGATATTATCCCCATTTCACTGATCAGAAACACCGAGGCTCACAGGCCATAAATAAGGGTCATATAAAACATCACCCACAACAAGATGGCTTGGGCGCTGGAAAGAGCGAACGAGCCTGACTCTTTAGTTCTATTTAATTAGAGATATGATATCGCATAGTAAATCTATCAGCTCCACATGCCCAATTCATTAAAACGAATAGGTGGCAAGAAAAAAAAAACCGAGTAGGTGGCATTGCATTTACAAAATGGGCAAGAGGGAATCTGATAATAAAAGTAAATTAGCATGTGACATCTTATAAATATAGCAAGGAGGGTACGTGATGCAAGGGATACATCAGAAGGGGGGATGGGCAACGGATGAATATGCATGTGAGCGGATAGACTTGGAGACCTTGGGGAAGGGGAGGAAAATAAGGTGGAGGTGGGATGGAAACGGCTGCCACAGCGGCACTATCCAGATAGAGAAACAACGGGCCCACGTGGAAGTGCTGGGGGCTCAGTGGATAGAGGTTGCTGCTAGCCCGTGGAAACGCAGCCAGCAGAGAACTCACTCTGCAAAGTCGTCTCCTCACCTCCACATGTGTGCCGTGTACATGGCCTCCCCACCATAAGCATGCTCATGCTCATAAAAAAAATTAATAAAATAATGTTTTGAGTGTGAGATTTTGGAATTAGCTTTCTTAATCCTTTGAGCTTTCTTTCCAGCCGTAACTTGTTACTTTCCAAAGTTGAAAGGGAAACAAGAGGAGAGTAGGGGAAGGGAGGAGGTAAGGAAAGAAGGAAGGAGAGAGACAGATTTTTTTTCACACATTAAAAAAAAAAACTGTGGGTAATATGTGTCATTCCAGACATACCGAGGGCCATGCATTAGTGACAGACTAGCATTTACTCAAACTTCCCTTTTTATGGAATTTAAGCTGCTACCAGCCGCAGTTACTTATGAGATGAGCTGAAATTTTAGGCTATCTATGTAGCTCTTGAGGTCTGAGTTTTCTTTCTTCCACAGAGAGTGATCTGCCATTTAGCTGGGTCACATTCTAGGCACAAAACAAAGGAATGACAACCCTTGTCTTCTCAGGGCAGAGACGCACTGTGAAAAAGACTGGTGGCATATGCTCTGCAAGATATGTATGGCCCCCAGGGTCAAAAACAACTGTATCTGCAGAGGATGGAAAAAAAGAGAGTCGAGGCGGGCTCCTGGGTGATCTCCTGCTGCGTGGCTCCTGTCCTTTCTCCAGACTGTGCAATTCCTGGGCCCCCTGCCACCCAATCATGGCCATCGCCCCTTGGCCAGCTAACTTTGGGTCTCCACTGAGCCGCTGGCTTGGGTATATAGGCTCCACTTCTCCCCTGCTCACAGCCTGCTACAGGAGTCTGCAGGTAACGTGGTCTGAGTATATCCCAAGTTGATTCTTTGGATTATGCTTTTTTTTTTCCCTCTAACCTTGTCCCTTACCCTGCCATTCCCGGTATCTGTCATTTCTGCTCCTGCTCAAGCTCCAAGTCCTAACCAATACACTCCCAACCGCATGGCCTGATAATGCCCTAAAGGGCTGCCTCTCACTGCATCTATCAACGCGATTATAATCCAGATCCTGCCACTTAGATAAAACACCTTGAGAGAGTTTTTAAAATCCCTCTGTTTCTACTATGCCCCTGAAGCTCAATTTTCTATATGCCAACCCGGATGATATTTTAAAATGCAAAGTGAGTTATCATTTTTCCACACAAACCCTTCCGGGGCTTCCCCATACATCTTACTTAAATGGTCTTTGGAACACGGCAGCCTGGTTCTCTACACTTGAGGTTCGTGAAACTTGGACAGACTAGACTCTTGTTCACCACTTCTGACCACTCGTATGTGTGCAGAAATGGCAAATGCGTTCCCCACTCCCAGGCCCAGTCTCCTAGCTGGGAAACTTTGTGTACAGTCTTTGATGACGGTGTCTGAGCCTTAAACGCACAGTATTTTAATTACTTCATTGTACAAACAAACTTGAGCAAAAGCCACAACCAATGCTTTACTTTTGCTTATGCCAGAGCGTCTATGTGTACCAGGGATGCAGGTGCCTGTGTAGGCCAGAGACTGGCTTTAGCTCCTCTGGGGATGGAGTTACAGACAGTTGTGAGCTGCCTGATGTGGCAGCTAGGAGAACAAGAAGTGCCCTTAACAGTTGAGCTATTTCTCCAGCCCTTATGCCAACCTTTGACCCTTAAAAACCAGCAACAGTCACAGATACTAATTTATGTTTTGACAAGAACATTGTTTCAAGCACTTGGAACCAACGGGCTGCTTGTTCTGCACGAATTAGAAGAGTGAGAACAAGTGATCACTCCGCGTTCACCTCCTAGACTATGACCTCATGGAAAAAGACCTTAGTTTCTCTTCCTTCATCTTTACCAGAAGTTGGTTGCAACACCACAGAGGCAAGGGGGTTGGCAGGAGACTTGGCGTCAACCTCTGGCTGCAGAAATTTCTCTTTATTCACAACGCGCCCCCCCCCCCCCACTGTCTCTGTGCATATCTGTCAGTAACTTCTCCCATCCTTTCGTCATCAGCATAACTACTCTCTGCCTCGTTGGAGGAATTTACCAGAGAAACTCCAAGCCTTTACCTGCAGTGGGTAGGTCCTCAGAGCCATGCACTCTGACAAAAACAAAGCAAAACAACAACAACAACAACAACAACAACAACAGCAAATCGCCAGTCTCTAGGTGGCTGCAGTGGGTCACCTCACAGTGGTTAGGACATCTCATGGAGTGAGGTTTCCAATGTTGAGCATCCTGAGGTTACCAGTGTGGTCCAGCCTCAGGATTCAGGTAAGTGGCTCTACAACAGGTGACCCCAAAGTGTTGATATGGGGTCCAGGCTTCAAGCTCCCAGGACAGGTATCTGAAGTAGTTTGCTTTCTTGGGTGGAGATTCACTCTTCTTCTTCTCTGCTTTGGGATGGGGGCGGGGACTTCTCCTCTTCCCTTGGGAAGGCAGCATGTCCTGGAGCGGAGCTGAGCTCAGTTGCTGACAGTGGGCCAGGTACTCCTGAGGCCTACTCCTGTTGACGAACAGGCTGCTGAGAGGCCTCTGGGCTTTGCCCCAGGCCTAATTCATCCTTACTCTAGAAGCAATTAATAAGAAGATGAAAAACAGCTTCCTGGGCACCTCCTCTTTCAGGAAGGGGGTTGTAAGGAGGTGAGGAAAGCTTGTTTTGATGGCCAGAAAGAAGCCAGTCACTACTTTCATCTTGTCCAGATTACGTCACTTTTTCTTTTGAGACGGGCCCTTTTATGCTAATACAGACTCTTAAACAGAATCTAGAAAAATGCCAAACATCTGGTTGAGAATAAAAGTTCAGGCAAAAAATAGAGGTTTTCCCCAAACATCTGGATGCTTGGTCTAAAATAAATCAAGTAGTTGGTATTATTGTTTTTGAGCTGTATTTTTCAGGCTTAGGTTGGATTCGCTCCATCAAATTTTAAGACTAGAGCCTTTGAAAAACAGGAGATGGGGAAATAGAAGGACCCAGAGGGTCCTAGAAACCTACAAGAAGAACATAGTGACGAGTGGATCGGGGCCCAGGGGGATCTGCTCAAACTATTGCACTAACCAAGGACAATACAAGTAGTAAACATCGAACCCCTACTCTGATCTACCCAATGGACAGGACATTCTCCACAGTTATGTGGAGAGCGAGCGGGGACTGACTCTGACAGGAGCTCTGGTGCCCCATATTTGACCACCTCCCCTTGGTGGGGAGGCCTGATGGCACTCAAAGAAAGAATAAGCAGGCTACCTAGATGAGACTTGATCTCCTGTGACCATATAGTAGGGGAGGAGGTCCCCCTTGGTCATAGACCTAGGGGAGGGGAATAGGGTGAAAGTAGGAGGGAGGGAGAAATAGGAGGATACAGGTGATGGGATAACAACTGAGTTGTAATCTGATAAATTAATTAAATAAAAAAATAAAAGCACCCTTTAGGCCCATCTTTCTTAAAGGTGCCAAAACATAAAAAAACAAAAAACAAAAAACAAAACAAAACAAAATTCTCTGAAAATTAGGATGTGATGTGGCTCTCCCAAATGTATTGGCAGTGGCTTTGGGTGATAGGAGTCATTGAGGAGGTTTGCAGAAATGCCTTTCCAGTTGGGAGGGACTTGTCCTCATGGCAGAAGGAGAAAGCTGTGGGAGCCAGGGATGATGGGGAGGCCCTCTCTGCAGGCTCCTAATCCCCTGACAGGTGCGGGATTATTCAGGCCTGCTCCTTTATTGGAGTCCATGGCGTAGCCTGACTTTATCGCATTTAATCACTGAGGAAACAGCACCTACAAAAGGAGCCTAGGGGATGCGGGGGAGGGGGCCCAAGGGAGCAGAAGGGTACTGTTGTTTCAGGAGTAGCTTCAGTTTTTGTTAAATGTATTAATTAATATGGGGGGCAGGGCAGAGACTGCACTGCATTTATCAAAAAACGGTTTATTGTAAACACTTCGGCTGCCTCGCTGAGTGATTTACAGCCATAGCAAGCCCCATGCCTGCCCCGTGACTAATATCTCAGGCAGGATGTGTGATTAGATCATAAAATTTTATTGTGTGCTTATTTATTTATATTTCCAGAAACTAAAGCAGACAATGGAGCTGAGTTGTATACAAATTTGAAAAAAATATCAAAGAAAAAGATGTCCCTTATCCCAGGAGTGTTTGATCTAGGAGAACAGACTGGATGGCCCGGCCATTGAAATGTGGAGAAACACATGACTTCATGTTCTGCTTGCTCAACCGTGTGGCTCAGGTTCTCCGCTTTGTGGAGATGGATCCAAAGTGGACTCACGAGCGAGCCGAGAATGCACTTTAAGAGGTGGAAGTGCATGTCCATGGCTGGAGCAGCAAGGAAAAAAAAAAAAAAAAAAAAAAAAAAAAAAGACGTGGCAGACAATGCGTTAAGCCCGATAACCTTTCTGTTTCCCATCTTACAAGGGACCACCACAGCTTCTGGTAAATGGTTTATGTCTTTAAGTAGCTATATATATATATATTTTTGTAGATGTGCATCTTTCTGTAACAAAGTAAACAGCTATTTATTTGGCCTTTGGATTTTCACTGGCATCCTGTTTTTCGGTTAGCAACTGAAGGGCAGGCCTCTTCCCCATTCAAGGGCATTCATAGTACAGAGCGATGAGACCATACTTGGAGCTACTGGCAGCTGCAGGACCTTTGCAAGGGGCCGTGCAGTGATGGTCCCCAGTCACTCGAAACAACTGCTTTCATCAAAAGTCCCTAGTTGCTTGGAGACGTTCCTGCTATGCCCTGAAAAGCAAAGGTTACAATAGTCTTGCAGCTAGTCAGGCTAAAGCTAGGTCTTGACCTAAGGCTGGGGGTGTCCTCGCCTCTGGAGGGCTTCCAAGTGCCCTGGAGGGCGGGGAGAGGTGAACTTCAGGAGGCCTCCCCTTGTGTTCCCATCTCATCCGAGCCAGTCCGTGAATTCAGAAGTCCTTTACTTACTGAGATAAGCTTGGCTCATTTGTAGTCACCGGAACCTGTAACTCTAGCTGCTTTGGAGACAGCGGTTTCAGTGCCCTATACCTTGGATGCTCCATTGTGATTGGCCAGTTGGGGCATAAGAAGGCGGGACTCCTGCAGGGACTTCCCTTGTGACAGTTCCTATAGGTTGGGAAACTTCCCCCATGTGGAGCAGGAATTGTGGGAGTGGGAGGTGGGAAATCCATGAGGAACCTGTTAGTGTGACCTTAGTCAGTCTCAGAGTGATAGTGCCTCATTCAGCTGTAAGGAGTAGAGGTGCCCATGGCTCCTGTACCTTCCTCCGGAGGATGCTTTCCTGTTAGTTTTTGTTTTTGGTTTTTCGAAACTGGGTCTCCTGTGTAGCCTTGGCTGTGCTGGACTCACTTTGTAGACCAGGCTAGCCTTGAACTCACAGAGATCTGCTTGCCTCTGCCTCCTTGAGTGCTGGGATTACAGCGATGGTCCACTGCGCCTGGGTCCTGCTGGCCTTTAGTTCCTACTACTGACTTGGTTTTACCATTGTCCCCATCACCCATGCTGGGGATTAAGTGTGAATGCGGTAATCGGCATGTCACAAACTTCATTAATTTTCCATGAGATGCCCGCAGTAAAGTAAAATACTTGAAATCTCAAGTCGTGGTCACTAAAGTGAGAAGGTGAAAAGTAAGCTGTTTTAGCCCAGTGTATGAGACAAAATACATTTCAACATGAAATTCTTAGAAGAGGTACCACATAGCCAAGTTCTGATATTATATATGTTCAGGAGCAAAAAGTATTGGAATTATAAAGGAGAAGAAAAAAAAAAACTTACTATAATGATTTCATAGTTTTCATAAGGTGAAGGATACCCAGTTTCAAAAGAGTTCCTTTATCTCCTCGTTGCCCTAGAGGATTCCTTCTAAAACAACAAAACTCCAGTGAGAGCCAGTCTATGAGCTTGACTGTCTAGAATGGCGAAGAGCAACTGTCAAGTCAAACAACTTTCTTCTCACTGTAAGCAGGGGAGGGAAAGCTAACCACTCCTTCTTTGGATGGGGCTCAGCTTTGATGAATTTTGGGCTGTGTCTGAGTGGAGGCAGCTAAGGGCACGTGCTGTGTTTCACATGGTTTCTGTGTGACGCTCTGGTGGAATAAAATGATGCCCAAGTTAATCCGAACAACTGCAAAGGCTCCTAACGCAAGTGGTATAAAACGCAGACCGAGTGCTTTGGCAAATGGTCGGCTTGTCCCATAGGCGTGAGCAAAGCGTCGGGCTGCCGGGAGGACAACGTAGATACAAATTGTCCAGTCTCTTGGGTCCCTGAAGACCGCCTTCCCTGTTGGCTGTGGTTGAAGGCAGCCATAGCTGTAACCATTTTTTACTACCTAAGTATTTTATAGAAGCAAACTCAAGTTGTAAGTCTGAAAACTGGGATTGTTTTCTCAGCCTTTTCTCCAACCACCCTGGCGGGCTCTTTGAGGTCCTTGAAGTCACGGGTTCCTTGAGTGTGGGCTTAACAGCTCACCAACGGGCATTGAGGAGCCAGCCTTCTCATCTTGGTGTGGTCTCTGTTGATAACGATCTGGGTAGGAAGGCAGAAAATGAACATGCATTAACAAATAATCAGAGCACACTTCTTTGAGTTCACAGGGCACTCTGCAGATCCGACTGTGAAAGGTTAAACTGTCAGGTGAATGGGACGTGCAGAGATGGCTGGACTGTGTCCAATAGTACCTGGAGCAGCTGTCAACCCAATTAAGCCAGATGTGCATTCAATGTAAATGGACCTCCCAGGGGGAATAATAACAGATTTCAGTCTCTGGCAGAGGACTAAAGGTGGGGGTAGGGATGGATGTGAGAGAAGGGAAATTAAGATCTGTGGAATGTTTCTCATGTCAATGTCATTCTTAACAAGTCCACTGTGGCACCTTGACTGAACCTGGTTAAAGCGGCCCTACAGGTAGATGATAAATGCGGCTGTTTGTAAGCGAAGTCTGTGTTAGTTTTCATGTTCAATAATGTAGAATACTTGCTAAAGCTCTTTCATCTTACACGCAGACATACACACAGTTTATAGCTAGTGCTCACACACACACACACACACACACACACACACACACACACACACACACTCACAGAACCTCAGTCTGACTTTAAGTCATCAGTTATTTTAAAAATGACATTTAAGTCATGCCAACTTTGACAGCCCTTCAAGTGAGCATACAAACCATGAGCCAAGAAAAGGACACAGTCCGGATGGCCTCAGACTAGATGCCATTCGTAGCTGAAGACAGATAAGGCACGCTGTCTGCAACCTTACTGCCTAGCATAGACACTCTGCAAACTGTAAGGTGCCATGCACAACAGCAAGTGTTATGTTAAAAAAAATAAACACACACATATTCTAACTCCCAGGCAATTTTTTCCATCCATGCTATAAAGTGTCATATCTCCAAAACAGAAGTGTTTGAGAGGCAGACCTTTAAGCTCAGCCAGGAAAATGCTTCTCAGAAAAATTTTCCTTCATGTTACTGAATTTAGAAACTACCTTGATGAAACTGGCTTGACGTTGCCACATCTGTACAAAAATCACAAGAAACCAATCTCTACCTTTTGGGCGCTTGACAGTTCCGGGATAGGTCCTTAGTTCGGACTAGCATGAAGAACTATTTTCTTAAGGACTATAGAGAAAGAATTGATCCTGAGCCAGAGAGCTTAGAGAACATGATAAATAATAATTTACTGGACGATCATAACAACACTGCTGCACGTAGCTTCGTTACCCTCATTTTTCAAGTGAAGAAATACAAATCCAGAATGTTAACTGTTTGCTAAGGCCAGGCAGCTACAGTCTTCCGTAGCTTCGTTCAGGTACTTCTGTAAAGATCATCTCGTAATAGAGAGGTCAGACGAGAAAGGGAGCTGGGAGCTGGTAAAGTGTGGATTTAACCAGAAATGGCTAGTGTCCATCCCAGTGGCTGCGGTGGATGGTATGCTCAGGCAAGCTCATCTGGGGACAGTCACAGATACAGGATTCAAAAGATAACCCAGTATGACAAACACTGGCTTTGTGAGAAAGAGAAGATTGGGAAATTGAGTCTGAATCTTAAATTTTGCCCAAATAATGTGGGTGTCAGTCAATGTATTTATCTAAACACTAAGACCAAAACTGATCCCGTTGGATAATTAGTGGTAGAGGTCTCTGCGTACTCACTTAATCCTCCTGAGTACCGGACACGATCAACCACTGGGACTACAGAGATGAATCCGTACACTATGGAAGGATGCAGAAACTATATAGAAAGTTGAGGGGCTAGAGAGATAGCTCAGTGATTAAGAGCACCGCCTGCTCTTCCAAAGGTCCTGAGTTCAATTCCCAGCAACCACATGGTGGCTCATAACCATCTATAATGTGATACGGCACCTTCTTCTGGCTTGCAGGACTACATGCAAGCAGAGCACTGTATACATAATCATAAATAAACAAATCTTTAGAAAGTTGAATAGAGTTCTCCAAGATCTGCATCTTTTAAGAACCTCAAAGCATGATCTGATTTGGAATACATAGGATGCCTTCTTACTACACCGAATGTGTGCTAAATTCAGTGGCTAGCATCCTTGCTAGAAGAGACATGCTCAAAGGCAGAGACACACAGGGAAGGAGAAAGGCCACAGAGGCAGAGATGGGAGAACTGCATCTGAAGACTAAGCAATGTCTTATGTCAGCCAGGGCTATAGAGTGAGTTTCAGGCCAACCTGGGCTACAGTGTGAGATCCTATGTAAAAACAAAGCAAATCAGGGAATTCATTGGATAAGAGATTTAAGGAATATATGAGCCGGAAGCAGGGATGCAAATGCTACAAACCCTCCCTCTATCTTTTTATGCAAATCTTTTTTGAGACAAACTTTTCTCTGCTGTCTGTCTAATAATATTTTTGAATATATTTATGTGTGTGTGTGTGTGTGTGTGTGTGTATCCACATATATATATATGCATGTGTGAGTACAGGGAATGTAAAATAAATTTGGACTTTTAGCTCTGATAATTATTCTTGAGTCTTTTTTTTTTAAATCATAGGAGTCATTTTATTGATACTCTTCTTTATTTCCTTCCTTCCTTCCTTCCTTCCTTCCTTCCTTCCTTCCTTCCCTCCTAACCCCTCCCCTTGTTAGTGTTTGTTTTTACCCTAGGTCTCTGGGCTATTTAGTCTCTGGGTCTTGGTTACCCTAGCAGTGTTGGGTATAGGTTCCTTCTCGTGGAATGAGCCTTAGGGCAAGCCAAATATTGATTGGCTGCTCCCACAGGTTCTGTGCCACCGTTGCCCTAGCATATTCTGCAGGCAGGACTGATTGTAGGTCAAGGTTTTGTGGCTAGGTTGTTGTCCCTGTTTCTCTTTCTGTGGCCTGCAGAATACGTTCCTGCACCAAAGACACTAGAATGTGGGGGTGAAGGCTCCATATAGGCACCAGCTCCTCTTCTTGAGTACAATGAGTTGTGAGGGTGTTCTCCTTGGTAATGGGGCCCTGCTGTCAGTTTGTAGAGAGCAACTCTTTGTCTTAGTTATTAGCCTGGGGTGTTTGGGGATTTCAGTGTGATCCCCTTCAGCCAACAACTCAACCAAATGTGACCCAGTCCCACCACGGGAAGCCTCTCCTGGAAATAAGAGCTGACCACTTGAGACGACATGTCCCTCATCACTAGTAGCCCTCATTAGGATCAGCTTCATAGATTTCAAGCAGTTTCCCATGCACTTTTACCACACTACTCCCCAAAGGTACCCCAATTCTAGCCACCTCTGCCCTCTCACTCTCTCCTTCCACATCATCTCCCCAACTATATGATCCTCCTGCTCTAGTCCCCACTCACTCCCAATCCACTCATAAAATCTGTTCTACTTCCCCTTCTCAAGAAGATCCATGCATTCCCCAGATCACTCCTATTTACCTAACTCTTTTGGGTCTATGGATTATAGCTTGGTTATCATTTACTTAATGGCTAATGTCTACTTATAACTGAATACACATCATATGTAGCTTTCTGGGTCTGAGTTACCTCACTCAGGCTACTATGTCCATCCATTTGTCTGCAATGTTCATGATGTTATTATTTTTTTTATCAGCTGAGTCATATTCCATTCTGTATATGTGTCACATTTTCTTTATCTATTCATCTGTTGGGGAACATCTGGGATGTTTCAACTTCCTGGCTGATATGAATAAAGGCACAATGAACATAGTTGAGCAAGTGTCCTTGTCGTAGGATAAAATGCCCAAGAGCGAAGTAGCTGGATCTTGATGTAGATAAATTTCCAACTTTCTGAGGAACCTCCATATTGATTTCCATAGTTTTGGTGAAAGTTTGCACTCCCATCAGCAATAGGGGAGTGTTACCTTTGCTCTACACCTTTGGAAGCACAAGTTGTCATTTTTTTTATACTTTTATTTTATTACACATGTATAAAGCAAACTACATACAGCAGGGAGAACCATGTGACAATCATGAGCATAATGAGTTCTATACATGTTACATTCATAGTGACTTCGCCATCTGCATTCCTCTCGTTTGAAGTAAGTGTTTTTCCTGTCTTGTTGGGTCTAGATTTCCAAATGAGATTCAATATCTATCTTATCTCAACTCTAATAGCTTAACTTCTTTATCTTGATCTAAAACAGTCTTGTCCCCTAACCAGCTAAACTTGGTCATAGAACTATATTATCTTGTCTTCAATGCCCCTCAGAGACTTGAGAAGGAATAAAACTTAAATTCCTGAGTGAACCTGCAGTGTGGGTTAGCAGTTTCCAAAATGTACAAATTGACGTAAGACAGTTTACTTCCTGACCAGTCACCCAATACACTTTATAACGTTGGAGCCTCATCTTCAGCTTTCTGGCCTAATATCTCTGCCAGACTTGTTCGCAGGGCAGGAACTATTGAGGACTTGCTTACCCTTACTTGGCAAAGTGCGGCCGTTGACTCTGCCTGCATCTAAGTTGCCCATTTTTAGGCAGATTCTGTTAGTGGTGGAATGAGGACATTTTGCCCAGTGGTTATTTTGCCACCTTTGAAGCCATGTCCATAAGGAGGCTCTTTGATGCTCATCATCTTCTTTGAGGTCGGCTGGGTGTTGTCAGGAGTTAACTTGTCTTGTTGTCAAAGAAATTTAGGATTGTGAGGACAAGTATAAATGCCATATTCTGTGTGTCTCGGAGGCTTTTGAAGACCTTATACATATGTAGGCAAGGAGATGGGAGCTGAAAAGAAAGAAAGGGAGATTTAGGAACATAGAGGGAGGATAGAACAAAAGCTAGATGATTGAACCTTCTCCTTAACTCAAGGCCTTAATTGGTGCTTATAAAGAAGGCTATGTCTAAGTCATTGCTACAGAATTTAATATATTGATACAAAACATTGGCATGTCAAATAACTGGCAGATTTTAACACAAGAATATATATCCTAAGTCTAACAGATAGATATGACTCTATTGATATATGAGGTAAAAAACATTCGTCATTTCTGTTACTGATCTTAGCTATTCTGACAGGTGCATTGTATGAAATTCCTAAACAATTAATAAAAATTTTGTTGAGGGGGAAAAGATGGAATCTCGAAGTAGTTTTGATTTGCATTTCCCTGATGGCTAACGAATTTGAACATTTCTTTAAGTGTTTCGTAGCCATTTGAGATTTCTCTATTGAGAATTCTCTGTTTATAACTGTACCCCATTTCTATTGGATTATTTGGTTTTTGATTTTTTTAAATATTTAGTTTCTGGAGTTCTTTATATATTTTGGATGTTGTCCTCTATTGGATGTAGAGTTGGTAAAAGTCTTTCTCCATTCTATAGGCCGCCACTTTGTCTGACTGACCGTGCCCTTTGCCTTGCAGAAGCTTTTTAGTTTCATGAGGTCCCATTAATTAATTATTGATCTTATTCCATTTTCTATCAGTGTACTGTTCAGAAAATTGCTTCCTGTGCAATGGCTTCAAGGCCGTTTCCCATTTTTATCAGGTTGGTTATATCTGACTTTATGTTGAGGTCTTTGATCCAGTTGGAGTTGAGTTTTGTGCAAGGAGATAAATGTGAATTTATTTGCATTTTTCTACATGCAGACACCTAGTTTGACCAGAAACATTTATTGAATATGTTGCCTTTTCCCCCACTGCTTATTTCTGGCTTTTTTTTTTTTTTTTTTTTTTTTTTTTTTTGGTTTTTCGAGACAGGGTTTCTCTGTGTAGCCTTGGCCATCCTGGACTTGCTTTGTAGACCAGGCTGGCCTCGAACTCACAGCGATCCGCCTACCTCTGCCTCCCGAGTGCTGGGATTAAAGGCGTTCGCCACCACGCCCGGCTTTTCTGGCTTTTTTTATTAAAAAATCAGGTGTCCTTATGTGCATAGTTTTATGTCTGAGTCTTCAGTTCAATTCCACTGACCAATATAAATGGCAAAACCAACAAAACAAAACAAAAACCTCAATCTGTTTTTATGCCAATGCCATTCAGGTTTTGGTTCTATAGCTCTGCAGTACAGCTTGAAATCAGGCATGATGCTACCTCTGGAAGTTGTTTTACCGTGCAGTATTGTTTTTAGGTATTGTGGGTTTTTGCTTTTCCATTTGAAATTGAGTGTTGTCCTTTCAAGATCTGTTAGGAATTATGTTAGAATTTTGATAGGGATTGCATTGAACCTGTAGATTGCTTTTAGTATGATGGTCATTTTTAGCACGAGAGATCTTTCTATGTTCTGATATTTTCTTCAATTTGATTTTTCAAAAACTTTAAGTTTTTCATCATGCAATTCTGTCACTTGTCTGGTTAGAGTTACTCTAAGATATTATTAGGTGTTGTTTCCCTAATTTCTTTCTCAACTCATTTGTCATTTGTATGTAGGTGGCCTACTGATATTTTTAAATCTTGTATCCATCCATTTTAATGGAGGTTTTTGATCAGCTGTAGGAATTCCCTGGTAAAATTTTGGGGTTGCTTGTGTCTACTATCATATCATCTGACAATAGTTCTTCCTTTCCAATTCTATCCCTTTGAACTACCTCAGTTGTCTTATTGCTGTAGCTAGAACTTCAAGTACTATATTGAACAGACATGGAGAGAGTAGACAGCCTTGTTTTGTTCCTAATTTTAGTGAAATTGCTTGAGTTTCTCACCATTTAATTTGATGTTGGCTGTGAGCTTTATGTAAACTGCTTTTATTACCTTTACGTGTGCTCCTTGTATCCCTATTCTCTCTCAGGACTTTGATCATGAAGAGGTATTGGGTTTTATCAAAGGTCTTTTCTGCATCTAATGAGACGATAATGTGGATTTTTTTCTTTCAGTTTGTTTATGTGGTAGATTACATTTACTGATTTTTGCATATTGAACTATGCCTGCATGTCTGGGCTGAAGCCTACTTAATCACAGTGCATGATTTTTTACAATGTGTTTTTGGATTTTGTTTGTAAATATTTTATTGAACTTTTTTTTGCATCTATGTTCATAAGGGAAATTGCCTGTAATTCTGTTTCTTTGTGGAATCTTTATGTGATTTGGGTAACAGGGTAACTGTGACCCCATAAAATGAACTGGGCAATGTTCCTTCTGTTTTTGTGTTTTGTGGAATAATTTGAGGAGTGTTGGCATTAGCTCTTTGTTTGAAAGCCTGGTAGAATTCTGCACTAAACCATTTGGTCCTGGCCTGGTTTTGGTTGGAAGACTTTTTTTGTAATTTAATTTTTTATTGATTATAAATTTCACATCATGCACCCAAACCCACTCATCTTCTTTACCTTCTGTACCTCCTTCCAGCCTTGCAAACTCCCTGCAAAATAAAAAAAATTTAAAAGAAAGAAAAAGGAAAAAATCACTGTGGAAGCTATAGCGTGCCCCACAGTACCCCTTTTTGTCCACACTTCTTTACTTGCAAATGTTCATTGCAGTGAGTTACTGGTCTGGTTCAAGGCCTCTGGCTTCTGCTATGCTATCAGTACTGGATCCTTGCTGGAACTTCCCTCAGCTAGCCTGTCAGTTGCTGTTAGCATTTTGTTTCAGGGCGCCTACTTGTGATGTCATTGCTTACCTGCCATGGGGGCGTGGCCCTGCCCAGGTCCATATAAAAGGACAAACCATCCACACGGCCCCCTCTCTTACCCCTCTTATTCTTCCTCTCTCTGTGCACTTTTCCTGTCTCTGTCTCTCTATGGGGTGCCCCTCACCCCTTTCCTTCTCCCCCATGCTCATTTAATAAACTCCTCTACAACGTAATATCTGCTGCCTGGCATCTTACTATCGTATCATCTTATTTTCTTTTTATTAATCGTAACAGTTGCCCTGTGCCGTGGAGATCCTGCAGCTTTGGATCTGCAGGACCAGCCCTTTCACATGCTCCAGCAGTTCACAGACAAGGTAGATTTTTGGTGTGGGCCAACTCAAAGTCCTGCATCTGGGCCTGGGAGGTCGCTGAGTTGGTCAGCCGGCCAGCTCTCCTGCACCCACACCCCTATGGGGAGTCTTTCAACACTGCCCAGTTAGCTTACTCAATGCTACACCTGACTAGGGGCAGTGCCAGTTTTCTCTCGAACTCATGCCTTCACGGGGCCAACTCACCCATGCATCCCTGTGTTAGCTCTATTGTGCTGACCAGGCGAGGTGCTCTCTTGAGTGCTGCAGCTGGTGAGGGGCGGGGACAGCTCTTGCTTGGGAGACTTTAATGAGTGTTTTATTTCATCAGGGGCTATAGATATATTTAAACTTTCTATCCAGACTTGATTTAGCATTGGTAAGTGTTATCTATTGAGAAAACTGTCCATTTCTTTTATATTTTCGAATTTGGTGGGGTACAGGTTTTTTTTTTTTTTTTTTTTGAGACAGGGTTTCTCTGTGTAGCCTTGGCCATCCTGGACTCACTTTGTAGACCAGGCTGGCCTCGAACTCACAGCGATCTGCCTGCCTATGCCTCCTGAGTGCTGGGATTAAAGGCGTGCGCCACCACGCCCGGCTGGTTGGTGGGGTACAGGTTTTAAAGGTTGTCCTTAATGATTTTCTGAATTTCCTCAGTATCTGGTGTATGTCCCGCCTTTTTGCTTCTGATTTTGTTAACTTGGATATTCTCTATCCATCTTCTGGCTAGTTTGGATAAGGGTTCATGTATCTTATTGATTTTCTCAAAGAGCTAATTCTTGTTTCGTATTTATTTATTTATTTTTGGTATTGTTCTCTTTGTTTCTGTTTTGTTGATTTTGGCCCTCAGTTTGATTATTTCTTGCTGTCTATGCCTCTTGGGTGTGCTTAGTTCTAGAGTTTTCAGGTGTGCTGTTAAATTGCTAGTATTAGATCTATCCAATTAATTTTTTAATGTAGGCACTAAGAGAATTTATCTCTTAGCACTGTTTTTTATTGCATCCCATAAGTTTGGCTATGCTGTGTATTCATTTTCATTGAGTTATACAAAGTATTTAAATTTCTTTCTTTATTTCTATCTTGATCCAATTTTTTAAACTAAGTAGAGAATTTTCTAGTTTCTATGAATTTTTAAGCTTTCTGTTGTTTCTGTTGTTGATATTCAGCTTTAATATGTGTTACTCTGATAGGGTGTAGGGAGTTATTTCAATTTCCTTGTATCTATTGAGACTTGCTTTGTGTCTGAGTATGTGGTCAATTTTTCTATGAGATGCAAAGAAGAAGGAATATGTTTTTGACTTTGGGTGAAATATTCTATAATCATCTGAAAGGTACATTTGGTTTGAAACATCTGTTGGGGGCTGGAGAGATGACTCAGCAGTTAAGAGCACTGGCTGCTCTTCCAAAGGTCCAAAGTTCTATTCCCAGAGTCTCCATTGAGAAGTCGGTGTAATTCTAATAGATCTATATTTATACGGTAGCTGCTTTTTTCCCTTGCAGGTTTTAATACTCTTTCTTTGTCCTGTATGTTTAGTGTTTTGATTATTGTTTGGCTAGGGGACTTTCTTCTGAGGTTCAGTCTATTTAGTGATCTGTGGTTCTTTTCCTTCTTTGATTTCTATTGTCTTTAGGTTTGGATTTTTTCATGGTGTCCCAGATTGCCTACATGTTTTGTGTTAACGGTTTTTAGATTTAACATTTTCTTTGACAGATCTTTCCATTTCTTCTCTCATAGTTGTACTTTGTTGCCTAAGCTTTTCTCCTGAAGTTCCTGATCAAATTTCTAAGTTTTTTATTTCCAGAATTCTGTCCATATTTTCTTTTTTCTTTTTATTCTATCTCCATTTTCAGGTCTTGAACAGTTTATTCATTTCCTTCCACTGTTGTTGTTTTTCTTGTATTTCTTTATGGGATTTATACATTTCTTCTATTTTTTGTTTGTGTTTTCTTGGCTTTCTTAAGGGATTTTCTTTTCATTTCCTCACACTTTGTGTTTTACTTTATTTCTTTAAGGAATTTGTTAACTTCCTCTTTAAGGCCCTCTATCATCTTCATATAGTTGGTTTTAAGGCCTTATTCTGGGGCCTCTGCTATGTTGGACTAGTAGGGCTTGCTGTCGTAGGATAGCTCAGCTTTAGTGAAGACATATTGCCTTGGCTGTTTTTGGTCTTTTGTTTTTTGTTTTTGTTTTTTCACTGGCATCCGTGCATCTGGGTTTGGGTTTGGGATGATTATAGGTTCAGGTGCTGAATATTTGGATTTGTCTTTGTTGGGTGGGTGTTATGTTCCCTCCCTGGATGTAAGAGAGTGTGGTGCCTGCTCTCCTGGCCTGCTCAGCTGGTATGCTGACATGGAATGCCTGCTGGTGTTGCAGGCTAGAAATACTGGAATGAGCTGGAGGAAGGGAGGTTGGTGAAGGTCTTTGGATGCCTTGGGCATGAGGCTGGAGAGGAAAGGGAGACCATAGCACAAATCTTGCTGCAGAGCTGGGGATGAAATTTCAAGGTGGTGGGATGGGGGACCGATCTCAGGAGCGGTAGGAGAGGTGTGGGGTCACCTTCAGCCTACTTATCTTGGGAGGAGTGGCCCATGGCATAGTAAGGCCTGCCTTCTGGGGTTAGGGTCTGGGACAAAGCCACAAGCATGTGGGAAAAAGATTAAAGGGGGAGGTCTGCCGGAGTCACAGGAAGGGAGGGGGAAGGGAGGGGGAAGGGAGGGGGAAGGGAGGCTGCAGATCTGCGGATGAGAATGAGGCATTGCATCTGGGGGAACAGAGAGAGAGAGCGGTTTCCATACAGTTCTATAAAGCTACCCATTACGCAGTGAGAGAGTCACAGGTCCAGCCAGGATAGTCACTTGTTGACATTGTGCTATTGGGGAAATGCTTAAACAAACAGCTTCAACTCAAGAGTTGTTTTGGATCAAATTCTGCCACGGGAAGACAGAGACATACAAGTGTCTTTATGTTGACTTCAGCCCCTTGGTATGTAATCTAATTTCCTTTCCAAAGCCTGACAATAACTATATATTTGTTTAAGTTCTTACCAATGTGCACGAGTGAAGATGTTGACCTTTTGAATTGGCACCAAGACATTTAATAAAATTAGGATATTAGAAAGAATTCAAAGAAGATACTTTATCCACCCTGCAGTCTCAAAATGCTACTATTCCAAAAAAACAAGACAAAACAACCAAAAAAAAAAAATCCAGAAAAATGCCAACATTGAATTATTGGACAGCTGGAATTTTGTTTACTTATCTTAGAGAAGCAAGTGCCAAGGATGAAATCTACCCTGGAGAAATACTTGTGCGATGATGGAATAGATAGCTTGAAAGCTGGGAGGAGACTCCAAAGCTGCCACCATTAAAGTCGGGTCCTCACCATTCTTCTCTGGAATAGGACCTTTTCTGAATTTAAGGCTGGGGACAACTCTTTTAAGTGTATCTGTTTGGAGCCTGCTCCTCCCCCAACCCCGAACACTAGTGAAAGTCTTTTTCATCATCAGTTTTGTTGTGTGATGGGCATTTAAAGGTTGTAGAGGACCAAAAACCAAATTCTAAGCTGTTTTTAATCATTCTTAACTTGCTAAAGAGACCTGGAAAAGTGTTTTGTCTAAGAATCTCACCCCTCCCAACCCCACCCCAAGAACAAGCATAGAAATAAAAGGTCAAAATCTTCCCTTTTGATCTTTAAAGTCTGAGGTTTCTGTGTCTTTTCTAACACACTTCTGGTGCTCAGGACTCCGCGAGGGAGCGTTCGAGAGACCTATCAATTTTTCTGAGAATTCTCAATGTCTAACACAATACATTTCCTTCCTTTCTTTCTTTGACATTTTTCTTTTTATTGAAAATGGATATTTTCCCCTCACATCACATGTATTGATTATGGTTTCCTCTCCCTCTATTGTTCCCAGTTCCTCCCACCTCCCCTTCCATCCAGATCCATCCAGATCCAGTTCCTCCCACTTCCCCTTCCATCCAGATCCATCCAGATCCAGTTCCTCCCACCTCCCCTTCCATCCAGATCCATCCAGATCCAGTTCCTCCCACCTCCCCTTCCATCCAGATCCATCCAGATTCAGTTCCTCCCACCTCCCCTTCCATCCAGATTCATCCAGATCCAGTTCCTCCCACCTCCCCTTCCATCCAGATCCATCCAGATCCAGTTCCTCCCGCCTCCCCTTCCATCCAGATCCATCTAGATCCAGTTCCTTCCACCTCCCCTTCCATCCAGATCCATCCAGATCCAGTTCCTCCCACCTCCCCTTCCATCCAGATCCATCCAGATCCAGTTCCTCCCACCTCCCCTTCCATCCAGATCCATCCAGACCCAGTTCCTCCCACTTCCCCTTCTATCCAGATCCATCCAGATCCAGTTTCTCCCACTTACCCTTCCATCCAGATCTATCCAGATCCAGTCCCTTTCTGTCTCTCATTAGAAAAACAAACAGGCTTTTAAAGGAATATAATATAATATAGTATAATATAATATAATATAATGTAACACATCATAGTTGGACAAGGTAAACAAACAGAATAAAAAAAGCCCAAGAGAAGGCACCAGAATCCAAGACCTACTCATTCGTTTGCCCACTCCAGAGCTGCATAAAAGCACTAGACCGGAAGGAAGCCATGTCTCCACAGCCCACCTGGTGCAGAGCTGTGCAGGCTGTGTGCACACTGCCCATCGCGGTGGGGCTATATAAGTGTTGCTCGTGTTGGTTTAGAGAGGCTTGTCTACGGGTGCCCTCAAGCCCACTCTGGCTTTTACATTCTTGCTGCGTTTTCTTCCATGGAGTGCCCAGAGCTCTGAGGGGAGCAGTAAGATGGAGACATTCCATTCAGAGCGGTGTGTTTCAAACTTTCTCAGTCTCTGAGTGTCGTCTGGCTGTGGGGCTCTATTTGTTCCCACGGTTGCAGAAAGAACCTTCTCTGAAGATGGCTGGGCAGGGCACTGATTTGCTTCCCTAGCTAGAATCCATTTTCTCTTGTCAAAGAATAATCTGCCGTTTTGTTTGTGCTATGATTGCACTCTAAAGAGTCAGGAGACCAAAGAATTCTAAATTTAACCAGCAAGAGACAGTTTTATGGCTGTTTGTTCCCTTACTTGTTTGTTTTTTCCCCTCTACTTCTCAAATTTTCAGTAGGGGGGAAGAATCAGTTTAACTGCTGTTTACTGTTTGAAAATTGCTACTCCAAACAGGACAGGCTAACTCCAGATGCGCGAATGAACACAATTAACAATTAAAGAACCCTCAATGTGCCAGTCCGTTTACACTGTTGACTTGACAATTTAGAAAATCACTTGGAGAAGGGAATCTCGGTGGTTGGGTTGGCCTGTGGGCGTGGGTGGAGAGGCTCATGTGTGAAGTCTCAAAAGCAAATTGCACAGCATCTACTTCCTGGATTTGAGTTCGGGACTGTCTGAAAAGGAGAGATCAAGTTGAGGAGCAGGCAGGCCAGCATTCCTTGTCTGCCTACTCCTGCCACTGTGCATGTTCCTTCCGTGTTGTCCTGGAATTTGATAGCTTAAGGCCAGAAAGTCATTTCTCCCTTAAAGTTGCTATTATTGGGGTATTTTATAACAACGACAGGGAAGGAAATTGGTGCTCTCAGAGAGGTAGATTCTAATCCATATTCCTTAAACAAAACCCGGTAGGTGTATTCATGAAAGCAGAAAGTTTAACTCTTCTGGCCATCTTTAAAGAGAGCTCAGCAGAAGTTCGCTGCTTACTCAGCCCCCACCTTGAGTCCTCCCCTTTGTACTCAGGACCTGCTGAAACCGGCACATTCCAGTTGCGCATGCCTGTACTCTCTTGCACAACCTGAGACTCAACTTTGTGACCTATGTCGTTAGTCAACAGGGTTTTAGTCTCATTTAATTTCTACGTATTTGAGGAGCTCTTTTCCACCAAATGGCCTGTTTCTCTTCCTTTTGGATGTTATAAACATTTATCGAATATTTTCTTTTTCTTTCTTTCTTTCTTTCTTTCTTTCTTTCTTTCTTTCTTTCTTTTTTTTAATGCATTTTGGAAAGGAAAGAGTATAGTGCTGAAGTTCTGAGTTGGTCCCGGTGAACCGGAGGAAAGTGCTATGTGACATCTGACTTGGAATAGTCTATACCGCCAGAGAACTGTTTGCTTCTGACTATGCTGGGGTCACTATTCTGCCTGGGTTTTTCTCAGGCACCGCGCAGGTCAGCCCCGCGCTGGCGTGGCGGTGTTCAATCATTCCTGGTCCCTGGAATCAATTCATCTCGTAGTCATCTGCTTAGTCATCTCTTCTGTGGATGGAAACTGTGATTTATGTCTAAGAAAACCTGACAAAGATGGCAGGGTTCCCCTTCCTTAATTAGGCTGCATCAAGTGGAAATGGTGAAGGAATGCCTTTTCAAGGTTACTTTATAAAGCGAAGGAATGGCATTCCTTATAATATATTGGACACATTTTCTTTTTGTATTTCAACGGACAGGCAGCTTTTGCAGTTTTTGTATTTCTTCCTGTTGAGTGGTTTTCCATTAGCTGAGTCTGGAGGCTGTCTGATGGCCTGCTCTGTCACTCTCTACCTTGGTCCCCTGAGTCAGGGTCTCTCAGCCAACCTGAAGTTATTTCACATCAAACCCAACATTCAGTATTTTACGTTTTAAAAATCAAACAATGCTATTTACTGTGTTAGTTACCTTTTTCATTCCTATAGGCAAATAGCTGATAAGAAGTGAAAAATGAGTGGAGGGGGATTTATTTCTGCTCATAGTTCGAGGGTTCGGCTTATCACAGAGGGAAGACATGAAGGTAGGAGCGGCTTGCCGCTCAACTGGCAGGAAGCTGCTTGCTCAACGAAGTCGTGAGATCTGGAAGAGAAGCATGGGCGTTGCCCACACTGCTCAGGCGTTGCCCACACTGCTCAGGCGTATCTTTTTATTCATTCTTAGACCCAAAGCCTATGATCAGTCAGGGCAAGTCTTGCCTCCTCAATGATCTTCTCTGGAAACATCATCACAAACACACCCAAAGGTGAGCTTCATTAATACCCTGGACACTCATTCCTTAATACAATCAAGCTGACAGTGACGATTAGTCACAGGAGAGCTTTCGAAGGCATCCTGGCTTTACTCTGCCTTTCCTAAGGTTTCCCAATGACCAATATTAACTGCCTATCTACCTATGCATGCAGTGCGTCCCCTTGTCCTTTCCTGTAAATATCTGGTGGGCTGTTGTCAGTTTGGTGTATTTTCGTTTATTGATTTTTTAAAGTGTGTGTTTGTGCTTGCATGCGTGCGAGTGTGCGTGCAAGCGTGCAAATGAGTACTTGACAGGCATATATGTGTATATGTATGTTTACATGTGTGTGGGCATTCATGTGTGCATGCATATGCAGGCCAGAGGTTTCTATTAGCAATCATCATTGATAACTCTCCATCTTATTCACTAAGGACTTCTCAGTCAAACCCATGGCTTTCTGCTCTGGCTAGTCTTGGTGGCCATGGTTTTGGGTATCTTATCTCTACCGTTTATGTGGGTTCTGGAAATCTTCAGGCTTCCGTGGCAAGTACTTTGACCACTGTGCTATCTCCCCAGTCCTAAGATGAAGGTATTTGAAGATGCATCACATTGATAACTGATATGTAAAAATCGTCTGTATTTGTGATGCTCCAGTACTCGAATGCACTGTCCTGAATATTTACCTTCTTTATAGTGGAAACGTTCAAGACTGTGTCTTCCAGCATCTCCAGATCTACAGCTACAGTTGGCTGGGAGCAAGGTGTTCTGGTAAATGTATTGTAAAATGCAGAGTGGGCAAAGGCCCTGTATTTCCTGTGGGCATTTTAGGAATCTTGCCTATCTCACCTCATGTTTGCCTATTTATTTTCTATATGTAACTTCTGATGATGCATTTTAGTTCTGAAGAAATTTACTTTTATCAGTTTCTCTAGCTTTCTTTTGTGTGGTTTGTGTTACATCCTAAGAAATATATTTTTGTGGCTGGATCTCATGGTGGCATTTTCTCAGTTTAGGCTCCTTCTTTTCAGAGAACATCAAGTTGACATAAAGTTAGTCAGCACACACGTTAATAAAATTATACCTAGTATAATACGCAGAAAACAATAGTTGTGCCAAAGTAATAATTGTTTAGAGAATATAAGGTTTATTTAACATTTAAAAAAAGCTGGGTCTTGAGGAAGCCCTATTCCCATTTTTCTGAGATAGCACCCAGAAGCAGAAAGAATCAAATGGTATATACTCACTTATATCTGCATACTAGCCCAAGGGGCATGTCCCACGAAAGCCTTCACTTACCAGGAAACTGGGACAGAGGGGAAGGCATCCTATTGGGACTCTAAATGAGAGACGCATGGAGAACAGCAAAATAAAGGATCCAGAGGGTCCTAGAAATCTACAAGTAGAACAATATGATAGGCAGATTTGGGCCCAGGGGTCCCGCTCAAACTAAGGCACCAGCCAAGGACAATACAGGAGGTAAACTTTAAAACCCCTTCCCAGATCTAGCCAATGGTCAGAATATTCTCCACAGTTGAGTGGAGAGTGTGATACGACTTTCTCACATACTCTGGTGCCTCACATTTGACCATGTCCCCTGGAGGGGGAGACCTGGTGGCACTCAGAGGAAGGACAGCAAGTAGCCAAGAAGAGACTTGATACCCTAAAATCAATCTTCAATCAGAAGACCAGATGTAAGGCATTTTCTTAAGTGGTGATTGATGGGGGGAGGGCTCAGCCCATTGTGAGTGGTGCTATCCCTGGGCTGGGGGTCCTGGGTGCTATAAGAAAGCAGGCTGAGCAAGCCAGGGGAAGGTAGCCAGTAAACAACACCCCTTCATGGCCTGTGTGTCAGCTCCTGCCTCCAGGTTCCTGCCCTCACTGCTTTTGATGATGAACTGCCATAGAGAACCGTGAGTGAAGTAAACCCTTCCCTCCTCCAGCTGCTTTTGGCCATGGTATTTCAAGAAAGCAGTAATTACCATAATTAAGACACTGTGTGAACAGAGAACACTTTTACTTTCAAAGCATATTTGTGCTTTTGTTAATGAAAGATCTTTACTTGTAGTTTTCTTTTCTTGTAGTGAGTATGAAATCAAGTTGATTCTAGCCTTCTAAAATGACTTTTTAAAAATAAGTAATTGCTATTATTTCTTCTGTATACACTGGTAGCATTCACTAGTCAAACTCTATTGGCTTTCTCAAATGACAAATTCCACTTCCTTAACTGTGCAGGGAGATTCAGTGTTTATGTTTCTTTCTGTGTTGATTACCATTATTGTACCTTTCAAAAAATTGCTCTACTCTACCTAAGACGTAGAACTTATTTTGCTTTGGGTCGCACAGCATGGTTAAAGATGAACTCCTTGATTTCAAATGAAATAACTATAACCCAGGTGCCTTGGCTAGTGAACCCATCAACATTCTACAAGTGTGGAATGAGTTAGCATGTGGGGGAGGGGCCACTGGTAGCCAAGAACTCGTCAGAACCAAAGGATGCTCTGCCTCAGGTGCCTATGACATAGTTCTGTCTCAAGTGACAGACAGCGGCTTTTCTCCAGTAAGTGCATAGCAATATTTGCCAGCTGTTCACTCTGCGCTCCTTTGTGGCACAGTGAAGCATAGCAACATGTGTTCTTTCTAATGTACCAGGGCCACTTTCTAACAAGAAGAATGATAATAAAAAAGGATGTTAAATTAATTATAAACACTATAAATTCAATTTATACGAAGACCTGGTAGCCATTCATGTGCAAGTCTTCATCAGAGAGTCTGCAGGGTGTGAGCTGTTGAACTTTACGGATGGGTCATAAAGTTCCTCTACAGTTAAGTTTATTAGTGCATCGTGCTTTGTTTCAGTTACTGTTCCAGCAAATTCCCCCAAATCCCATAGAGTGTTGGATTTCTCACCTGTTTCTTCCTGTTGCTTTGGGTCACATGTTAATACTCCAGTTGTCACTCAGGGGAAAAGAATGCTTTTTCTAATGACAGTTTCCTTTCTTGGTATTATCACAAGGCCTTCCTGAAAACTTCAAAAAGATAAACCGATGTAGAAATAAGAAGATATGATATCAATTACACACATTGCTACTTACTGGGGCAAACGGACAGGTCAGTATGACTGGGCTTACTGCTTTCAGCCAGTACCACCTCCATGGACAGGCCGTCCACAAACTGCCACTCTTCTTCCCTCAACGATGTCATTTTCACAACACATTAGGAGTTTATGGTCCTACATGCCAGATAGCTAAACCCTCAAGTTCACTTCCTAAAATTAAATACAAGAGAAAGTATATGACAAATGTCTTTAAGTAATACCAACATTCTCTTTTCTTTCCCTGTGATATAGAGTCTACAAGCCCATATTCCTGACTTGAGTGTGGGAAAAAGTGTTTTGTTTTGGTTCTGTTGTGTAAATGTAGCTATAACCATCTACTAAAAAGGAATTTTGCTTATCTCTTGCCTGATGGTGACTATGGGAGGGTGATTGTGTGTAAACATTTCTGTAAGTGTCTGACACTTGGCATTAGATATTGTCTAATCAACAATGTTTAAATTAATGTCTTTGGGAGATTGTGTGTCTGCATAGCCATAGTTGAATCAAAATTGAGTATCCCTTACTCTTTCATATTTATTTATAATATCATTTTCACCTCGTTGAGACTATAAAATCTTTTTAATATAAAAATGTAGCTAAATGCCCCATATAGAATAAAAGGAGATGAGCTGGGCCTTAACAGGAGAGCAGTTGTTTCTCCCACTTGATGCCACAGTGGTGTTGGGGGTGACATGCTCAGTGCTGTGTTGTGACATTCCTCTGGCCGATATTGAAGCTGGACTTCAGTGCCACTTGCGGCCCCAGCAAGCCTTCCTCATCAAGTTTAGATATTTTCCAGCACCCTCACTGTCCACTATCCAAAGCAGGCCTCTGTAAGTTGAGCCTGCCACTGGCTTGATAGACACTCCCATTGGGGCCTGTGTGTTTCTTTCACAGCAAGGCTAGCTGCTGCAATGCTGCTGCCTGCAGTGCCTGCAGGGCCTCTAGCATGCCCATGTGTGTTTCCTTAAAGTCCCTACTGGGGGCAGTCTGTGTAGCTGTCTCGGAAACTCATAGGCTTGCAGAGAAACAAATGGAGAACTTCCTGATTGGTGCCTCAGTCTCCTCAAGCCCCCTGGGCTAGTTGGCTCTGTTGGTCTTCTTGTGGAGCTCCCGTCACCTCCTGGTCCTTCTATTCTTTTCCCCTGCTTTTTCACAAGTCTCCCTACACTTCTCCCAATGTTTGGCTGTGAGTCTCTGTATCTGTTTGGATTTGCTGCTGGGTATAGCCTCTCAGAGGACAGCTATGCTAGGCTCCCAACCAAGGACCATGAATAGACTGGACCTGGGCCCCCTACAAAGATGTAGCCAATGGGCAACTCTGGCTTCATATGGGTCCCCTAGGAAGGGAAGCAGGGGCTGTTTCTGACATGGGCTGTGCTGCCTACTTTTTGATCACTCCCCCTTGGCAGGGCTGTCTCACCAGGCCACAGGGGAAGAGGACATGGTCAGTTCTGATGTGACTTGATGAGCTGGGGAGGGTGGGTGGGGGTGGGGCTCCCCTTTTCTAAGGAGCGAGGGGGGAGGGGGAGCGGGAGGGAGGATGAGACTGGGAGGAGAGGAGGGAGGGGGCTCGGTTGGGATGTAAAGTGAATAAACAAACAAACAAACAAACATTTTAAAAAGGGAGAATTTCTTTGGGATAGAACATGACTCTTGCCAGCTTCAAGCATCTGAGCAAAAATCTTTGCAGCAGGAGGAAGATCACAGTGGCTGCTTTCATAGTCCACACAGATGATCCTGGACTTAAATTTATATTCCAGTCATTATCCTAAAGTGCTGTATGGAGAGCAGAACATACCTTCCTTCCTTCCCTTTTCCTCTTCCTCTTTATCTCCTTCCCCCTCCTTCCCTTTAACTTTTTGGCTGTAAGTGTATGAGTGTTTGCTGGTGTCTCTGTCTGCATACCATGTGTGAAGTACCCATGGAGTCCAGAAGAGGGCACCAGATCCCCTGGAACTGGAGTGACAGACACCTGTGAGCTGCCCTGTGGGTACTGGGAACTAAACCCAGGTCCCTTGGGAGAGCAGTTAGTGCTCTCAATTGCTGAGCCATCTCTCCAACCCAGATCATATATTCTTAAAGCATTTTCTGGCTTAATTTCAAGTTTTAAATATTTAGGTGCATAGTATAGGCGTTCCTCTCCAAATACCATGAATTTCACATGTGGAAGGTCTCTACCATTTCTGAGAACCCTTATATCATCCATAGTCAATCACCCTCTTAGCCCATCTAAATTCAAGACTTTTCCAAGTTTAATTTGAATTTTATGAGCTGGGTTTGGTGTATGTGGTTTGTTCCTTGCTTTAGGGTATGGCAGTATTTATTCTGCACCGGAATGCTGTGCCACACATTGAGGTCTATTTTGTATTTTAAGATCACTTAACTAGTTCTTACAGTAATTTATTTTCACAGGCTATGTTGTAACACCTCCTTTCTAGGCCCTTAAACAATATCATAAGCAAAGCGTTTAGTGGAAGGACCTAGCATAAGCTGGTGTTCAGGCCTAGCTTTTCAGCTACTGTCTTATTGAAATATATAATACTTTTACTGAAACTTGGAGCAAGCACAGTTATGAATTATATTACATAAGGTAACTTTTTTGTAGATTAATCCTGTTTATTTTACCACACATGGGCAATTTCAGTTGTCTTAGAAACTAAAATTTGTGCACAACCGGACTTGTTGGTACCATGGCAATGCTGCCCGTATGATGCAGCAGAGGTGATGGCAAAGTGGTAGTGACCATGGCATCACAATGGGTATGATGATGTCATCGCATGGGTGATGGTGATGGTGTGCTGATGTCCATGGTTGCTCTGGTGGGAGTGATTGTAGTGGTGATTATGATGTTGCTGGTTCTAATGTAGTAGTAGTGATGGTGATGGCATACTGATGTCATGACAGTCATGAAGTGGGTGGTGACGGTGGGTGCAGTGGCAATGACAGTGGTAGTGGTGCAGGGTCTTAAAAGATTTTAATTTTATTGTGTGTATATTTATGAACAATGTATATCTGAGAGAAAAGGGGAGGAAAAGAGCGGGTGTACATGTCACTGCATACATGTATAGGTCAGGGCGTGTGCTGGTTAGTTTTTCTCAGTTAGCATAGGCTAGGTTCATCTGGAAATAGGGAACCTCAAATGAGAAAATGCCTCCATCCGATCCACATGATTAACCTGCAGACAAGCCCATCCCACTAGGAGTGGTACCACTCTTCAGCAGGTGGTCCTGGATTGCATGAGAAAGCAGGCTGAGGAAGCCATGTGGATCAAGCCAGCAAGGAGCACTCCTCCATGGCCTCTGTGTTAGTTCCTGCCTCCAGGTTCCTGCCTTGAGTTCCTACCTTGACTTCTCTCACTGATGGACTGTGACCAGGATCTCTGAGGGAAAAAACCACCTTTTTTTCTCCTCTGTTGTTTTTGGTCATGGTGTTTATCATAGCAGCCCAAAGCAAACCAAGACAGAAGACAACTCTTGGCATTTGGCAGTCAGTTCTCTCATACCACCATGTGGGATCTAGAGGTTGAACTGGGCTCATCCTCTATGCCAGAACTTCTACCTGTAAAGTCTTCTCACCAGCTACAGTGATGTGAGTTTTAATCTAAAGCATTTTTTTTCTCTTGCTCCTTTAAACACACAGATTTTGCTAGCAAGCCCGGTCTTCTCAATTAGAATACAATGGTTGGGATGGAAGAAATTTGTCTTAAACTAGTTAAGTCTAAAGCCTAGAATGTTATTCTACATCCAAAGAGGCAGTTGCTAAATATGTTAGTGAGGAGGATGCTGGAATCCGTGTCTCTGCATTGCTGGTTGGCATAGGATTAGTGCAGATGAGAAAAAAGTGCAGATGGAGGATTGGGCAATGGGTACAGGCCATAGTGTTAAAACAGAGGGGGCATTCCGTGGCATTGAGGCTGTGTTAATTTAATATATAAAAATATTTATTGAATATTTGTCATATGCTATGTATGTTTGAAGTAACATCTATGAATAAATTGAAGAGATCCCAACATGCCCGAGGCTTTCATGTTAGCTCATTGGGGAGTAGTTGACAAGATATGACGTTGACACATAGAACTTGGTAAGTTCGGTTTGTTATGGAAAAGGAAACAACGTGTTGAGTAAAGGAAAAGGGCTGTGAAGGCTGGAATGGGGACTGGGATACATTATTCAATAGATGGTGGGGGAAGAAGAAACTGAGAAGGCGACATTTGAGAAGTCTTTAATATAGTGAGAGGCTTAACTTTCTGGATGTGGAGGGGAGGATTATCCCTGACAGTGGATCAGCCAGTTTAAAGTCCACAAGATAAGGGTAGGCCAGGACAAGCTGGTGATGACTGCTAAGTGGAGGAAAATGAGGTCAGAGCAGAGGTCCAAGGAAGGGTCATGTCACATGGGCTGCAATGACCTTGGGTTTACTTTGAAGGGTATGGTGATCACAGGGTAGATTTGAGAAGGGGGTAGGCTATGGCTTTCATTCTTTCAACCCCCCCCCCCACTGAATTCTAAATTACCATGTCATTGACTTGCTGAACAAAGAAGGTAAAGACACAGTGTGCTGGCTAGTTTTGTGTCAACTTGACACAAGCTAGAATCTTCTATGGGGAGGGGACCTCAATTAAGAAAATGTCTCCACCAGATGGGTCTGTGGGCAAGCCTGGAATGCATTTTCTTTATTGATC
The DNA here is from genome assembly GCF_903995435.1 of Acomys russatus. Lineage (NCBI taxonomy): Eukaryota > Metazoa > Chordata > Mammalia > Rodentia > Muridae > Acomys > Acomys russatus. The sequence continues at coordinate 2,179,908 of NC_067154.1, read as the reverse complement.
ATTGATGTAGGAGGGTGCATGTCACTATGGGCAGTGTCACCTCTGGGCAGGTGGTCCCGGGGTGGTGTTTAAGAAAGCCGGCTGAACAAGTCAGAGGAGTAAGCCAGTGAGCATCACTCTTCCGTGCCTCTACTTCAGTTCCTGTCTCCAGGTTCCTGATTTGAGTTCTTACCCTGGCTTCCCTCAGGGATGAAACGTGACCTGAGAGTTATATCTGAAATAAACCCTTTCCTCTCCAAGTTGCTTTTGGTCTTGGTGTTTTATCACAGCAGTAGGAACATAGGGAAGACAATTAGTAAGAACAGTAAGATCTGCTGGGGCGGGGGGGGAGTGACTTATGCGTGAGTAGGGAATGATTAAAGAAGTGTGTGTGGGAGGCATAATAAACCATCACCCTTTGTGTAGATGGCAAAAATATGGCCAATAAAGGTTCCTACTTGATTGGATTTAGAGTAGGGCATATGGTACACTCTCTCATAGAGAAGGTTCAACTATCTGGCAGTTTATTTTTAAAACACATGACTTAAAAAAAACAAAACTAGCAATGATTGAATTTGTTATTTAAAAGTAAACAATGAACTTACAAATAAGACTAGAAATAGCATAAAATAATTTAATTTCCATAATTTTGAAACTTGTATCAATAAGGAAGATGCAATTCATTGAAAAGAATCCAACAAAGTAAAATAATCATAAAAACATTATCTTTCTCCTTAAACTGGGGTTAGAGTGGGAAGAGGGATCTGGAATTTGGCAGCAATGATTAGGAAGCCATCCCATAAGAAATAAAGTTGTTTCCTGAATACAGTGAAGTTCAGAGGAGTAGGTTATGGTTAGACAACCTGGCAAGCATGCTGGGAACCAGAGCTGAAAGCTTGCAGACTTGGGCTTGGACTTGGTATATATTTCCTTTTGATCTTTGAAAAAGACAAAAAAGAAAAAAAAAAAAAAAAAAAAAAAAAAAAAAAAAAAAGAAAGAAATAAATGAATTTCCTTTCTCCCTGTGAAAACAAAACAAAACAACTATAAGAAGCAGCTCAGGAGGGTATTTATTTAGACTCACAGTTTCACAACGTTTTGTCCACATAGTGTGGCCCTTGGCTTGGGCCGAGCACCGTGACGGCGGGAGGAGCATATGCTGGAAGACAGTGGCTGGCTCCATTGTGTCTACACTGTGTTGATGCTGTATTTCTTCTCAAGAGATGCACTCAGCGCTGTGTCGATCATCCCTCCCACCACACAGCTGAAGTCCTTGCAGATCTGCTGTGAAGACAAATGACTTATGTTCAGAAGGATCATTAACATGGCCACCACCTGAAAATCAATTTAGAGGAAAAGCTAGCGGCATGTCACCATGAGCAGTGCAGCCAGGGAAGAGAATAGGATTTTGATATAATCTGATGTAGTGTAATATTGAAATATAATATATATTTAAGATTTAATTATTTATATACTTTACACACATGAGGGCTGTATTTGCACATATGCTTGCATGACAGATGAGGACATCATAATATATTAACTAATATAACCAATATGCTTTTGGTTCTATTTTTTAAATACTAGGAGTGAAACTTTGGGCCTGGTACATGCTAAGCACCCTGGTACACTGAGATGTATACCTAAACTGTAGACATATGTTTTATGATTGAAAAAAATAACACTTTATTATTTTGAAAATAATAAGGATTTTCAAAAGGTAAAATTTTAAGGAAAAAGATGATCCATGGTTTTGCCAGAAAGCTTGGGCCTTTAGAGAAACAGAAGCTCTCACTGAGCACATAGGTTGTTAGACCCCCAATGCTTGTGTGTGTGTGACTCCTTTGACGCTATGTTTTGGCTGAATTAATTAGTCTGTTTTGACTGCACACATGAAGTGGAAACCATCTTCACTTTTAAGAGTGTTTTTGCGCAGTTCTTTCTACTGTATTCAGCACACTTTATTGTGCCAGTGATTCCCAATTTGGTCTTGCGGCCCTCTGTTCTTCCACGGAATATCCACAAATAGACACGACATACGCAAGCACCAAAGTCATGCATCTGGATTTCTGATTTAGCTGAAAGATGTGTAAAAATGCATGGAACCACATCTGAAGAAGGAAAAGAACACTTTTTCCCCAACCATCAGTGTGATTTATGATCCCTGAACTGCTTCCCCATCCCTTATTTGAAAATTGGCCTGAGAAAGAATGGAAGAAACACAGATCTGAAGCTCTGGAGTGCTTGGAAAATGGGTATTAGTGGATCAAATGCTTGGCACGGGCTCCGCTGTCAGCACCTCAGGTGTGTAATGCATTTCAAATTTTCAAGAGACGACTTTGATTTTGACATAATTCACACTCAAGTATTTCTTTAGATCAGGCTGAGTAATAGCCAAACACAAAGAAAGATATTACCTGGAATGAGTTACAATACCCTTTCCAATATTTCCAACTAAAGCTAATAGGAATGCAATTTTTCCATGGCTCTGATAAATAAAAACTTAAAAAAAAAATGTTTTTAATGATCTTATCCCAGTACGTGCCAGGATGACAAGTAGAGCCACAGACTTCAATAGCACATAATGATGTTTTGAAAACAGACAGGGGAAAAAATGAAGGTTTCTCATGCACTTCTTTAGCAGTGTTATCTGTTGGTTACATAGTGCTTTTGAGCCATAGTGTCTAAACCCCGTCACCCACAGATTCATAGCAAATGAAAAGGCATTCCTGAACTCCAGTTTGAAATTCTCTCTCCTGTAGCAAAGTTGTCCTCTCTAAAACGAACACAATACTTATAAGCCCAGCTGAGTGTCATTGGTGTTTGGGACTGGTCACCATGACGATTGCTTCCGCCCTGTCCACTACTCAACATGGAGGAAGAGTGGTCTAGCCTGCCTCTAATTTAAGCCGAAGAACATGAGCTGATCCAGGCATCCATTCCTAAAAACTCCAAGGAACTCAGTTACCTGTAGCTCCAAATCATTTTCCTTTTTCATGGAAGCACTGTTCAAGGTTTTCGGGCTCTCACAGAAGCCTAAGCGATGGTGGTCGCGTCCTGTGTCCGGATGATGGCTGTTCAGCTATGAGGAAGTAGGAAGTTGATTCTAGAGAGGCAATCTGAAGTACACAGTGCATATGTAAGGGCATGCAGAATTCTCCCAAGCATTGTCCCAGCCCATTGGTGTGGCAATTAACTCCACCCTAACTCCTTCTTTACCCCCCCAATAGCTGGCTTTCAAACACCTCCAAGAGTGCATTCCCTTTTCACAACACATCCAGGTACCCCGACTTCCCTCATATTAGAAACACCAACACCCAACCTTCTAATAACTTGAACCTTAACCTCAGGCTGTCAAATATTTCTGATGAGCCTCAGTAGTTTTCTCACAAGAAGCTGATCGATAACCCAAAAGACCAATTTGGGGCCATAGTGGCCCCAGTGATCAACTGGTTCTTTTCATAGAAACCCTAAGTCTATTTAAAATCGATTCAGAAGAAATGTCCTGATAAAATGACATGATGCCAGTGACTTCTGCCACGGTGAATGTCAGCTCCCCAATGCACTGTGCCCATTAGTCAGGGTGGTTACAGAGCATCAGTGTTTGCTTTCTTAACTGACCAAGGTGTAATTCAAATGGAGTGACCGCTTTTGCTACATTTGTATACTACAAGGTCCGTGACTAAGCTGATAAACAAGACCCCTGGCATTCTAAGGTAGACTCATGAGCTGGGGGTGGAGCTTAGTGGCAGTGTGTTTGCCTACCATTTATGAGACTCTCGGTTCTACCCTTAGCATGGCAAAATTACTGAATGGATGGATGAATAAGCCAACAAGGGTCCAAGAAGATGGATGAGTGTGTCAGAACACTTGCTTTCTTACTTGAGGACCTGAGTTCAAATCCTAGAACCCACGTATCTGGTGGTAACCACAGCTGTAGGGTGGGCAATAGATGAGAGGGCTGCTGAGTTACCAGCCTAGTTCTAGGTTCAATGAGAGACCAGGCATACACTAAACACACACAACATATAACACACAGTACGATACACAACATACATACAACACACAACACACTCAGAAACACACACCATACACAGCACAACATACACCAAACACACAGGAATACACATACCAAACACACAACATACATACACAACATAACACAACACAACACATACACAGAAACACAGACACCAAACACATACAACATACGTGCACAACATATATAACACAAGACAACATACACACAAAACACACACACCACAATACACTCATAACAAACATACAACACCATACACACACACACACACACACACACACACACACACACACACAGAGACAGAGAGAGAGAGAGAGAGAGAGAGAGAGAGAGAGAGAAAGCAAGAGAATCAATGTTCATAGAGGACTTGCTGTAAGAATTGAGGCTTTTGCTTCTCCTTCTGTAACTGCTTTTGTTGTTGTCAGTCCACATACTCTAAAACCCTTCAGTGCTGCTGGGCAACAGTTGTCACAGCAGAAGGTCCAGCAAACCTCCTGGGATGAGAAAAATGGCTCTCATCCTATGACGCACCGAGTGTGGTCAGCAATGTATTGCTAGCAGCCGTAAGAATATGAAGACCATCGATTCTGTGTTTGCCTTTCTCCAAATCACAGTGTCCGTGGAGAAAACGAAGCACTCCATGGCTCCCAGGGTCTGGACGGATGCTCACAGGGCCCTGGTGCTGCTTGTCTAAATACAAACCACTCTGTGACTACTTCGTAATCAAGTCAGACTGCAGAAAGACACGTGCAGTGAGTGGGTCGTGCACACATACAGTGTGACCAGGCATTCCCCCCACCCCTGTCCACTGCACCCCGCATCCTGTCCACTGCAAGCTGCTATCATGGCTTCACCAGTTACAGCTGGAACCTGCGGCTCTCCCATCTTCTCAGTAAGATTTACTAACGTGTTCGGTTCCAGGTATCCCCCTGTACTGGCAACATCCTCTCATGAACAAGTTTCCAATTCTTTATATTCTCTCCCCTAAACTAGCGCAATAAATCCTTTCTAATAGCTGTCATGGTGCATGTTTTCCTTCATAGTAACTGTGTGAGGCCAGCTTACTCCTGCTGCCTTCCTATGCCGCCTGGCTAGAGGCAGGGAGAACCCTTGCCTCCTTAAGAAGGAACCTTGGAAATTCCCACCTTAAAAAAGGAGGGCTGGACTCTCAGTCTGAGGTTGGATAGGGTCTCTGGGAGTACAGGAAGCATCTAGAACAGGGCATGAGGAAACTGGAGGCCTCTTGGAAGGGGAGCTGCCTCTTCAGTGTGCTCTGTTACTTACCCCTGCTCCTGTGGATTGTCATCCTCCTGGGGTAAGTAAAAAAAAACCACACACACACATTTTAAAAAGCAAGCTGTGAAAGATGCTAAATTGGTTCAGTTGCAATGTATTGGGAACTCATGAGTTTTTTGTTTTTCGAGATAGGATTTCTCTGAGTTACTCTGTAGACCAGACTGTCCTCGAACTCACAGAGATCCACCTGACTTTGTCTCCCAAATGCTGAGATTTATTAAAAAAAGATGGGAGGAATGCTTCCAGAGAGGCTTCTGGAGGCTTTCTAAAGAGATGCCTATTTCCTGGAAGAAAGCTGCACTCCAGCTCAGGAGATGTTTGGGTTGGTATAATTTTTTCATTTTTAAGGCAAAATCTTAACAAATCCATGGCCTTATTTGTACTCAGAAGTGTCTCTTATGTTGTTTTAAAAGCATATCAAGACATCTATGAAAGGGCACTTCTGAGAAAATGGAAATAAGAAACACTTGATCTCTCAAAGCACAGTCATGTGGAAAAGAACACCAGGCCCCAAATGAAGGTGTTCCTGCAGCAGCATTCCGTGGGCACACGTGATGGTGTTCCTGCAGTAGCATTCCGTGGACACACGTGATGGTGTTCTGCAGTAGCATTCCGTGGACACACGTGATGGTGTTTCTGCAGTAGCATTCCGTGGACACACGTGATGGTGTTCCTGCAGTAGCATTCCGTGGACACACGTGATGGTGTTCCTGCAGTAGCATTCCGTGGACACACGTGATGGTGTTCCTGCAGTAGCATTCCGTGGACACATGTGATGGTGTTCTGCAGTAGCATTCCGTGGACACACATGATGGTGTTCCTGCAGTAGCATTCCGTGGACACACGTGATGGTGTTCTGCAGTAGCATTCCGTGGACACACGTGATGGTGTTCCTGCAGTAGCATTCCGTGGACACACGTGATTGTGTTCCTGCAGTAGCATTCCGTGGACACACGTGATGGTGTTCCTGCAGTAGCATTCCGTGGACACACGTGATGGTGTTTCTGCAGTAGCATTCCATGGGCACACGTGATGTGTGTCCTGCAGTAGCATTCCGTGGACACACTGTGATGGTGTTTCTGCAGTAGCATTCCGTGGACACACGTGATGGTTTTCCTGCAGTAGCATTCCGTGGACACACGTGATGGTGTTTTCTGCAGTAGCATTCCGTGACACACGTGATGGTGTTTCCTGCAGTAGCATTCCGTGGACACACGTGATGGTGTTCCTGCAGTAGCATTCCGTGGACACACGTGATGGTGTTCCTGCAGTAGCATTCCGTGGACCCACGTGATGGTGTTTCCTGCAGTAAGCATTCCGTGGACACACGTGATGGTGTTCTGCAGTAGCATTCCGTGGACACCGTGATGGTGTTCCTGCAGTAGCATTCCGTGGACACACGTGATGGTGTTCCTGCAGTAGCATTCGTGGGACACACGTGATGGTGTTCTGCAGTAGCATTCCGTGGACACACGGTGATGGTGTTCCTGCAGTAGCATTCCGTGGACACACGTGATGGTGTTCCTGCAGTAGCATTCCGTGGACACACGTGATGGTGTTCCTGCAGTAGCATTCCGTGGACACACGTGATTGTGTTCTGCAGTAGCATTCCGTGGACACACGTGATGGTGTTCCTGCAGTAGCATTCCGTGGACACGCGTGATGGTGTTCCTGCAGTAGCATTCCGTGGACACACGTGATGGTGTTCCTGCAGTAGCATTCCGTGGACACGCGTGATGGTGTTTCTGCAGTAGCATTCCGTGGACACACGTGATGGTGTTTCTGCAGTAGCATTCCGTGGCATCTTGGACATGCCCAGCAGTGTGGGTCTTCTCTGCTTAGGCCTCAGTGAAGACCTGCAACTGGGGGCGCCTCCTCTTGCAGCATCTCCTGTTCATCCAGTTTTGGAGCACCACCACTGGCTGGCATAATGCATTACTTCAGCTGCTCCTTTGACACCGTGTCCTGGGTAGGAGCATTCTGTGACACTACTGGGGCGTGCATCCAGCAGACCTCGTGGCACGCCACCCACTCCAGGCAGAGGCTCAAAGCCGAGGGTCAGTGCAGGCAGGTGAAAGGTCTGAACACCTTTGCTAGCGTTCTGCTATAAAAGCTGAGCCTAAGTTAAGACATTCTAGGACACATGACCAAGACCTCTTTCTGTGCAGTAGATAGCCAATCCTGGCTACCCCTGGCCCAGTTTCCTGAAGTTGGGAGATGAAGTGGAACCAAGTCCTGTTTTATGATCAATGCCCAGTAAATTGCATCATGAAAAAAACAGTTACAAGTCCCATAGAAAAGACGTCCTGGAAACTATCAGAGAATGGGGAACAGAACTGTAATTCTCTGAGCACCCCATATCTTGCCTGCATCCAGAGCCTTGGGAGGGGTGATCAGTAGGGGTCCCCGAGGAGCCCCCACCCACCATGCCCTGTATTTTCTCAGCTAGAACATCCTACCTGGCGCACCTAGGGGAGTTAACTATGTTCCCCTGAGCACAGCTGATTACAGCCTAGCTCACTAAGGCCTGAAGCACACACCATCCATCCCTCCAGTCTTCTTCTTACACAGAGAAGAGCTGTAAGTAATCATGACTGAAAGCCAAGGAGACAGCGGCCATGATTCCCAGTCAGTAAGTTTCACCCTGAGCAGAGTCACAGTGGAGAGACAGAGGCGGAAGATAGTGTTCGGCTACAGCGTTCTCATTCTAGGAACAGTAAGCAGAGCATGTCATATTTCCACACATTCAAATAGCCACCTTTCTTACTCTTTCAGAGACCTCAGATCTCTAATGCTCTTCCTAAGAAACCTGGATACCAATACAGACGGTTGTGAGCCTTCATGTGGGTGTCGAGAATTGAACTCAGGACCTTTGGACGAACAGCCAGTGCTCTTAACCTCTGAGCCATCTCTCCAGAGTCCAGGACAGCCAAGGCTACACAGAGAAACCCTGTCTCAAAAAACAAACAAACAAACAAACAAAGAAACCTGGACACCAACAGGGAATGCGTTCTCAGTCACCACATCCATACAGTGGTCATCATGGCGGGCAGGGGTTTTCCTGACAGACTCACCAACTCTCCTCAGATTGCCATCACTCATTTCCCTTTGTTCTGGGTCAGTAGTAATTAAACAATATGGTTGCTTCTTTCCTCCTCCGGGAGCTTGCCATTCTGTGCTTCTTATAGGGAGTGAGTAGGAGGTGGGCTGGTGGGCTCAGTCCGCTCTGTTAAGCCCTCACCTCCAATTGCCTTTCATAGACACCCAACTTTCGTAGACACACACAAACAGCAATAATATATATTTATTTAAAAAAAACCCAACATGTCAGGTTGTGCCAATTTTACATTTTAAAAAGGTTTTCAAAACACAGTTAGAATATACTGAAAGCTTGAAGAAGCGCACCTGTGAGCTGAGAAGCTGGTGGAAGTGCCGCTGTTGCTTCGCTGTTCACAAACCCAAGCTGAAACTTAGGGCTGCCAAAGACTACAAGTGCTTCCGCAGAGCCCTTCTGAAACACAGATCTAAGTTGGTAACAATTACTAGGGCAATTTTAAAACTCCATATGTTAGGTTCAGCAAACAGCAACACAAATGTCGGCCGTACTGGTCACCTTTCTTTCACCACTGTCATTGCAATCTCGGGACACTTGCGAGTAGGCCACAGGTATGAGCAAATAGCACAACTTAATATAATACTATGGGATGTACATGTTACCATGTGCAACCAAAAGATAATTCTTTCTTGTTTTCTTTTTTGTACATACATCCTAAAATCACATATGTACAGGAAAATAAGGAAAAATTGTAATTCAATCATTCATTAGGAATGTTTCCCCACACCAAGGTGGTAGGTGACTAGCCACTCTGGGATACTTGGTTTGATGTCAAACTTGTACAAGTTAGAATCACCTAAGTAGGGAGCCTCAGCTGACGAACTGTGTTGAGTGCCTTTACCAATGTGGGAAGACCCACCTTAAACTGTGGTGGCACCTTCAGGCAGCAGCCTAGATAAAGCCCGGGGCCAAAGGAGGCCTGTTCTCTTTTCTTCCTGGCCTTCACTCTTGCCCGGTATCTGTTTAGCAGTTGAGTTGAGTGACCCTTTTGCTGTTGCTGCACATTCCAACACTCCCAGGTGTCCATTGGCACTATCGTCAATGGCTTGCCAGGAATCTTCCAGGGTTTTCTTGCCAAATAGGGACTAGTGAAACACCAAACCTGGTAAGCTGAGCAACTACTGGGTCACTCTGTGGGACAGCCGGTGTGGGGACCCAGACGCTGTTGTAACATCAAGGAACCCGAGACAACTGTTGTTACTATTTTAATATAGGCTGGTTTAATACATTCTGTTAATATAAAAACGTGTATCTCCAGCATATGGCTGCCATTCACTGTCTCCATCGTGTGTGCCTCTGACCGTTTCCTCTATATGATATTTTGTTAGACTGTAAGAAAACAAATGTCCCCTCCACTTTCCATCTTAGTGTGTCAGGTTGGAGAAGTGTCTGTTTCACTTTGCCCTGTCTCTTTCTCGGGACTGCTAGAGTGTCAGAAACCTGGAGACGCTGGGGAAAGTTTGCAAGCATGGAATCCCCAGTACTTTCCTGTTAGGAAGGAGGATCTCTCACTAGTGTGAGATCTTCATATTGCTCTGGGGGAGGATGCCAAGAGTTGAAGATTTCCTCTAGATGGGGTGCTAGCACAATCCTGACTTTGTATAAGAATCAGCATCACCCTGTACTTAAATGAATTAATGAGTCTAGTCTAGTAATTCAAAAATTTTGTAAGAAGTTGTGGAAAATTTCTGGAATCTTATTCTTGTAATCATCAAAAACAAATAACTATTCTACTCTAACCATCCATAAGAAATGTTAAGTTTATAATACAAAAAGTACAGGTGCACCTGCTCATACACTCACATATGCACACACACATGCACACACACACATATATGCACACACATGCACATGCACACACACACACACACACACACACACACACTCAATGCTTCAGTGGGACTTCTGTGCTCAGATACAACATCTGGGTCATTTATCTTAGATAATAAATGAGCTATTTTTGAAGCATAGTGGCTGTGATCCTTTTATGATGTTTTGCTCCAAAAATATTTCTGAATTTGCTAAACCAATCTTCCAATGCGGAGCAAGTTACTCTTTGCAATGGGTTGGGACGTGGATGTGAGGAGAGGTGTTGAGACAAGGTCTCGTGTGTTCCAGGTTGTTCTTACACTCCCTGTAGAGCCCAGACTGGCCTTGAAGTCCTAATTGTGTTATTTTCAAATACCAAGTGCTGGGGTTATAAGCAGGTGTGTTACTCGGTTCCTTTTAATAATGTGTAGAATTACACTTGGAAAACAGACAGTAGTATGCTTGTTCGTTTCTTTCAGTGTCTATGTTAAAAGTCAACTGATGTGATCACTAGAGAGCCCCACCATGCTCTACAGACACATGTATTTGCTTCCCAGAATTCTCAGGTGGGAATAAAATAACACCATCCATATGCACGCACCTCTGTAACTTCTTCCTTCCTTCCTTCCTTCCTTCCTTCCTTCCTTCCTTCCTTCCTTTTTCTTTTTTAATTGTGATGTGTGTCTTGGCCATGGTTAACTGATCAGGATTCTTTAGAACTGTGCATTCCCCAAAATAATCCTTTTTAGCTGACTCTTCTGGGTGGAGAGCTGACTACAATATAACGGTATAGAATCACTTCCTTAGATTTAATCAAAGCTGTGGGTTAAAAGCAGTAGCTTTAAAACAGGGGTGATGATTGTCTCTGCTAAACTGCTACGTGGCAAAAGCACAAATATGGAAGCAGTGGAGGTTAATTGAAACCATTAGCAGGGTGACTCCTTAGCCATAATTCATCAATAGTGACATTGTGGCAGATGCAGCTAGTCCTGCTAGTAATAAGACACTTGTCAACTCAGTCCATGCGTACTGTCTCAAATGCATGCTGTATTTTGACTTCCTTTATGCCTACTTCAGTCATTAGAATACATTCAACACGTTTCACATACGATAGAAGTAAAGTACAGAGATGGAAAGTGACGTCGCATTAACAAATGTAACTGTGGACCAAGCCAGGGAAGTCTGACTTCGGGATCACATTCTTGACTCCTCTCCTGTCAAGTAAAAAATCAGCTCATTTAAGAGAACTGTGGCAACAGCCCTGAGCTAAACTGACTAAGTACAGGCTGGGTGTGGTGTTGTATACTGTAGTCTCAGCATTTAGGAGGCAGAGACAAGAGAACTAGGAGGCGTCCTCAGCTACACAGCAAGTCTGGAGCCAGCCTGAGCTACATGAAACCCAGTCCTGTTTATGCTTGTTTTTGTCAACTTAATACAAGCTACAGTCATCTGGGAAGAACCTAAGGTGAGAACATATGCCTCCATCAGATTGCCCATGGGCAAGTCTAGAGGATATTTTCTTGAGTGATAACTGAGGCGGGAGGGACAGTCCACTGAGCGAAGGGTCACTCCTGGGCAGGTGGATCCTGCAGTGTCTAAACAGGCATTCTGAGAAAGCCATGGGGAACAAGCCAATGAGTGGCACATCTCCACAGCCTGTCCTTCGGTTCCTGCCTCCAGGTTCCTGCCTTGAGTTCTTGTCTTGGTTTTACCTGGTGCTGGATTATAAACCTGTAAGTCAAACTTTGCTCCTAAAGTTGCTTTTGGTCAGTGCTTTATAACATCAATAGAAGGAAAACTAAGACAGCCTCTGTGACAGACTCTCCTTACCAAAACTGTAGTTTAAAAAAAAAAAAAAAAACCCAATGTCCTGCTAAAGAATTGTTAAACTTGCCTCAGGGTCAAAGAGATATCCATATGTGTCTGTACCAAGGGCTGTGTGTATTAGAGGATCAATGAAACTGCTGAAAACAAGATAATGCTAAGGCAGCCATGTGATTATGTAGCATAGCAACACATCTGCACGTGTTATGTATTTATGCACAAATATAAATAAAACATAAATCTGAAAATATAAACATCTGTCTCTCTGCCACCGTCACATCATAGGTTACATGGAGATTGCTTTTTTCACTGTTGAGTTGTGGTATTTCTTGAGAGAATCTGGGCTTTCATCCAGGTGGGCGCTCTACTGAGTTTGCTTTTCTCAGTCCAGTGGCTGCTCTGTTTGTGGCCACACCACCTACCCTGAGTGTGTCAGATCTAGTCGGTAACCCAGTGGCTGCCCCAGCAGTTGCTGCTTGTTAACGTTCCAACATTCAAAGAAGGAAGTGTCCAGGAAGGAAGGAGCTTTACAAAAGACAGCCAAGGGGGCTTACGTTCCCTTGGCCTGAAATCAATCGCACCACCTATTTTCAACAAAAGTTGAGGAAGAGCCAACCTTACTGTACTCCGTTGGGCATGAAGATGCACCCTGGGTACACCCTGGGTACTAGAATGTTCGGATGCCCCCCCTTCCTGCTTCTTTCCTTTGTTTCCTTCTCTCTTCCATTCCTTGTCTTGTATTCCAGTGTTTGGGGATCAAATTCAGAGCCTTGTCCATGCCAGACAAGTGTTCTACCACTGAGCTACATTCCTCCCCCTGGTGCTTATTATTTTTTTCTAGGAACTTTTCCAATAACCTTTAACCGTAAATAGGCAATTATGCTATTAATAACTTTGCTTAGTCTACATTGATTAATAAGTCAGATGCCACGGTGTTAGATATCTTATGCAGTTAGCTTTGTTTATGCAAATAGTCGATACAACTGCTAAAATGAATGAGAAGTTTCTCTGGGCACATATTTTCAGAGGTCATAGCCTATGTCAGAACCTCTGTTGTCTCTGGTGTGGTTAGTGAGGAGTGGAGGATTGGAGCTTTTCACATCATGGCCATCAGGAAGTGAAGAGAAACAGAGAGGCACCAAGACAAAGTGGTGACTCAGGAAACACTCTCGGGGATCACACTCCTCCTGGTAGCCTCCAGACGCACCAGAAGACCAAGCCTTCAAACACCAAGCATTTGGGGTGGTATTTTGTATCTAGATCATAAACATAATTTAATAATATTATCTTGACATGCTTATAAACTGGTAAATTTGGTAATCTATTAAAATCATGAGTAAGATTTATAACAAAAAAGGTTCTAATTTTTAGATTACATATATTTGTAGGATATAAATTGTATATATAAATTCTTTTTTAACATTTGCTTTTGAGGGCCTGGAGAGATAATTAAGAGTATTTGCTGATTTTGCAAAGGACCAGAGTTTGGTTCTAGTACCCCTATCACTGGCAGCTCACAACTGCCTCTAACTACACACACACACACACACACACACACACACACACACACACACACACACACACATAACTTTAAAAGGTTGACTTTTCTATAGCCACATAGTTAGCTTTGAAATGTGAAAATAACATTTTAAAAACGTTGCATAAAAGAAAAACAAAGCAACTGATATTCTCTTCCATCTCCCAGAAGGGAAAACATCCTTGGAGCCTACTGAATCCAGCAGCTGGCTGGGTCAGAGGAGCTTTTCTGTGACGCTCCTTGAGAGCATCAGAGGAGGATGTGTACATACAGTCCTCGCCTATATTGTGTCTATGAGACTACAACTCCTCAAATTTCCAGAGATTTCTAGCCCCCCGCCTTGCTCTTTCCACAGAAGCTAGAATGGAAGCCAGCTCTTCCTAGACATTACCTAAAGGCCGCTGCCCCGCACATGCCTGCCTGCTGAGTGCATACGTTCCTACAGAGTGATATTGGCTCCAGATCCCTCGTCCCAGCCTCACTGCCTTGCCTGTCCTTCAGCAGCTAAGACACTGACGTCACTGGAATGTAGGCGTTTATAATCAAACTACATATTTGGCACCTCATTAAAATCAGAGAAAGAAAAACAGCGAGGCCCCGGGTTCCAGCCACCATCCAAGCACAGGTTTATCAGCACAACCAGAAGGGGCTGCAACCTTACTGTAGTTAATGGAAGTGTTAATCTGATTCCCCAGGGCTCTTTTGTGAGATAATAAAGCCTGGGGACTCTGTCCAGTGTGCACAGCTGGCTGTGTGTGCTGCCCCAGGGACACCACCACAGTTGTCACAGTCAGGGCTTTCCTAGGTTAGATGTCCAGGAGCCTAAGGCTCTGCTGGGCTACCAAGGGCTTCTGTTTCCTTTCCTTTTCGCATCTCTGCCCTGTTTCTCTCTGGACGGCGGTTCTTTCTTCTTAGCCAGCTTCTTTGCTTTCAAGAATGAGCTGTGAATTCACCCTCAAGTGGCAGATTATAGACTAAATATGTTCTCATTTCTAGGCTACTGGACACTTTTCATAGATCCTCTAAGAACAGGGCAATGTTTCGTTTCAAGGAATGAATGGGTGCTAATATTAGAATTTCTGGCACCAGTGGGTTTGTATTTAAAAAAAAAAAAAAGGTAGGTGGTATTTTAGGGAACTCACAGCTAGTCTTCTACCTATAAAAGTAGGACCCCAAGGCTGTAATCGGATGATTTCTAGTTTTAAACACTTTTGTTGTTATGTGCTCTTTTGTGAGGTGGGTAAGAACACCCTGTCTAGAAGCACTGTGGCATGCTGTGGCACACTGGCGAAGTGCTAGTCTCTTGTGCGGCGCCTCTGTTGGCCTCCGTTTCTTCAGATCTGAATAATGTTATTATCTTACTAGGCTTCTGTGAAAATAAAATCAGATTGAGTGTGTGAAAACCATTCAGACACATTTAAAGACGGCAGGGAAACTGAAAAAATCCGGGTATTTATAAAGCGTAAAGTCACCCACCTCTTCTGCCACCTGCAACAAGATTACGTAAGCAGTGCCAAGTTCCTTTTTGCTAGACGCGGAATCTAAGGCAGAGAGCCTTGGGCACATAGTTCAGCAGGGGAGTGTAAACTCAGCACACACATAGCTCTGGGTTATATCTGAAGAATCGAAACACATGGAGGCTAAGTGACTGGCCTGGTGTCTCCTCATTTAAGGTCATACCAAGGCTTGGGTAAGGCTGCATGTTTTTGGCGGCATTCAAAATAGACAGCCATAAAGACTGATTTAAAAGTTTTTGATTTCACAATTGGGCAAAATTATGCCATAGTCCTAAGAGACACACTTATAATTTTGAGTTGGGGTCTTTCCCCATACAAGTAATAAAGGGTTTCATTGCTCGGTGCTGGGCCATTGGCACTGGCCAGAGAGTCCAGCCGGTTCTGGTCACAAACGGAAAGAAGACATCACTGCAGAAGTCAGGAAGGGTGGGTTGAGTTATGCATTTTTACTTCCGGTTTGCACTTACAAGTGGAGAAGTTGGGAATGGCAAACTGTCTCCCAGGAGGAGCCTTGTGCAGAGGCAAGGTCGGACTTAAAGGTCAGTGAGCAGTTCATGAATGAATCAAGGGGCACTAGGTGGGCACGCCCTTGGGTCTTAGTTCCTGGTACAGTCTCCCCCTATTCTCACTACTGTGAAGCATTCTCAGAAGAAGAAAAGAGGCCCCAAGCATCTGCTGGAGAACCCAGAGGAGGTGGGTGGGGAGGGTCCCACCTTGCTTGAAGAGAGGCTGTCAGAGCCTGCAGTTTTTCATTGTTGTCTGATACACATTGACTCTTCCTGACTGCTGGGTGACTTCCAGCAGTGTGAGCCTTGCTTTCCAGGCACCAGAGGAGGACCTAATGCTAGTGCACACGTGCATTAATGCAACAACATCACTGAAAAGGTTTCCAATACTTATGAGCATCTATGGGGGACATGCTTTAAGTCCCTGAACCAATCAAAATACCTCTAGCTCATCTCTTCTTCAGCATAAAAGAAAACAAAACAAAGTAAGTCCCTCCCCTCCCCTGGAAAAGAAAACACAAACTAAAAACCAAACAAATCCCAAAAAATAAAAAACAAAACAAAACAAAACAAAAGTCAAACCCCAAAACCAATTACGTAGCATCCCACAGAAACAGCTAATGACACATATTTTAGTCATAGACAATTGGATTCATAAAGACTTATGCTAGTGAGTTTGTGTCATGTAAATGTGTAGGTAGTTATTACAAAACGGTAATTTTTTTTGTCTTTAGGAAATGTAGGTAGACACACAATCTCGCTTGGACCCTTTCAAGAAAGGCTTTGCACAAAGCACACACACCTCCTTGTGAGGCAGGGTGAGCGTCCTGCTTCCTTACTCAATGTGCCTGGGAAAATGAGACACGGTAATAAAAGTAAGTGCCTGGCTTGTCAGCTAAAATTTATTGTATGCAAGTATCTAACTCCAAACTTTCCTACCCCAGATTCCTGGTGGAGTGCCAAACGTGGGCTTGAAGTATTAGGAAATCAAAAATATGTAGGTCGGTGGGAGCCAATGGGCCCGTATGGGCGTCTCTTCTTCAAAGAAGGTATTTTTCTGCAACGTAAAGGATCGTTTCAACAGGAGCACGTCGCTATCTGCAATAATTCCTTTCCATGGCCTCATTATTAAGTTTCTTGGATTCCAGAGCAGATTCGGGGTGACTGAAAATTTGATTAAAAATTCCAAGGACTGAAGTAGAGCATCCAGTCCCAACGCCTTTCTTCCTCAGTGCCCCATGACAAGGCTTGGTCCTCCTGTACCCACTCACATCCTGTCTGCAGAGACGTGGGGAGGACAGAGCCTGGGAGCTGGAGGAGAGGAGGGCTGAGGAGTTATTTATGGTGGAGGGTTACTTCAGGTGACACCTACTGTTATACTACCTCCCATTTAATCAGCGATGGCTCCGAAATAATTAAGTCAACCACTCTCACAGCAGCAGATGACCTGCATGGTCTCCTCAAGTCTGAGTGACATGAAGATTAATGAGTCCATTATCAGGAGCCCACACAAGACCCCTAGAACATCTCGTCAGCTACACTTATGCCACAAGTTGCTGTTTTTAAAATGGAAACAAACGTGTCACGCGTAGCAAGATGGATTT
Source organism: Acomys russatus (assembly GCF_903995435.1). Lineage (NCBI taxonomy): Eukaryota > Metazoa > Chordata > Mammalia > Rodentia > Muridae > Acomys > Acomys russatus. Next base: position 2,162,682 of record NC_067154.1, on the reverse strand, counting down.
CTTTATGTAAATAGTGCTGCGCCATCCAATCTGGGCGATCATTATCATGAGGTGCCATTGAATGGTACTGGCTTGGCCCAGGAGATGAGAAGAACCAGAAAACATGCCTCTTTTTTCTTTCTGTTGTGTTGTACACTGTGGTGGAGCTCAGTGTGAAGAAGAGAGGAAATGCTGAGCAAGAAGTCATGAATTCTGTCCTTACCTCCACTTTAGACTGTTTTAGCTTAAACTGGTCTGTCAGAAGAATTAACTTCTTGTAGGAGTTAATATGCTATTCAAAGAAATCAGGGAGGACATGGCTGGGGAAGGAATGAGAGAATGCTTTGTGATAATATTGAAATGATTGCTTATAGACACGATGAAAATAATCAAAGGGCCTGGCTTTGTATGTATATATGTGTGTGTACATGTGTGTGACATGGATGCACGTATGTGCATATGTCTAGGTGCTTGGAGCTTGAGAGAGACTGAGAGAAGATAAAAGATGGAAGAACTGGTCCAGCTATGACTTTTGCTTGTCGCACCCTCAGCAATCCTGTGCTCACCAGTCCTAGGGACGTTCCCTTGGAACTGAAGCATTCTCTCCAGGAGGGAGATGGAGACTCCTGAGACCCAGGGGTGGACAAACTTCACAGGTTTGGGAAAGCAGGAACTTGAGTCATGAGCCCCACTCCCCCTAGATTTGGGGGGGTTGGGGTGGGGGGAGGGGAGATGATTTTGGTGCACTTGCTTTATTTATTGTTTGTTTGTTTGCTTGGGTCTAATTTTGAGTTCCATTTTTTAGGGTAAGGAGAGAGAGAGAGAGAGAGAGAGAGAGAGAGAGAGAGAGAGAGAGAGAGAGAGAGAGAGAGAGAAAGAGAGACAGAGACAGAGACAGAGAGAGACAGAGAGACAGAGAGAGACAGACAGAGAGCATCTGAGAGAGACAGAGACACAGAGTGAGTACGTGTGTATGTATGATTATACTGTATGTGTGTATGTTTGTGTATATATATGTGTGTATGTTATGTATTTGTGTGTGTATATGTGTGTATGTTGTGTGTGTGTGTATGAGAAAGTGTGTGTGTTATGTGTGCTGTACCACTCAGGAAAAGTCTCCTATACAACACTAATTTCTAGGGCAGTGACTAAAAAAATATTTGAAAGATTAGAACATGGCAGAGTTTTAGAGATTTTAACATGTAAAGTCAGACAAAGAAGAGAAAGCAAAGCAGCGTCCAGCTCTGGTTTTGGGCTGGGAAGCAAATTTCCTTGCCCTGCCTTCTGTGTTCCTTGCATGATGAAGTGCCACGCAGCTCAGAGGCCAGGTGGGGCCACCGGGCCTGGGAGTCCAGGCATCTGCTCAGCCAGAGCCACCAGGGCACACAGCACCTAACCAGAAGGTGGCATCTGTCAAATAAACACCATCTTGAGTTGGGAAAAGCTATGATAATGCATGGAGTATTTGAACATTTTGTGTGTGTGTGTGTGTGTGTGTGTGTTCAGAATCTGTTTATTCTGGGCAGTGCCCTGTGACCATTACCAGATCTGGGATGTCTGTGGCTGTGAAGCACAGGGCCATGTGTCACTTTGGACAAGATGTGCTGGCAATCACTCTCCTCTCTGTTAGTCTTTTCTGCTCTTTCTTTCCTTCTGGTAAGTCCATCAAGCGCAGAAGAGCTCACACAAGTTGGAAAAAGAAAGAGTGTACGCCTGTATGCGAGTGCGCACACATGTGAGCGTGCATGCGCGCATGTACATGCACGTGTGTGTGTATGTGATGGTATGTCTTGTCTCCTTACTGTCCCCTCTTTTTTCTTTATTTAAAATTAAACAAATACTGCCCCCCAAAAGCCAAGGCCCTAAATTGAGCTTGGCCTCCCAGAAAGCCGTCTATTAGACTTTGGAAAAGCAGCTGACCCCTGCACACCCAGTGGTTGCAAGGAGAGACTAGGACCCACTGTTTCAAGAACAACTTATCTAGGAAACGTATCTAATGTTGTTCCCTGCCCTAATGGAACACCTTTCCTCTCCTTGGCTCTTAGCTGTGAAACTCCAGCTTGAAGCATGTATTCTGTAGTCTCTCGAGCTCTGGCTCCTGTGTTCTTGGGTCCCGCATCCTGATCACAGTGTAGCCAGGTGTGAGAGCCCACCTCTCAGGTAAAGCCTGGTCTGGCTGTCCAGGCCATCTAAAGTATCATCTTTTATTTCTTCTTGTACATTTAATTCTTACAAAAAGAAATAACAAACGCTCCCGTCCCACATATGACTTTGGGGTCGGCCCCACCCCTGCATTTCCAGGAAACTCGCTTGCCCATTGCAGTCCCTCCTGCTTGGCATCGGCCAAATTTCATTTAGGTCCACTATGGTCACCAGTGCACTTAGCAGTTGATTTGGACTTCTGCAAAGACCGCCACATTGGCCAGAGAGCTGCAGGGGATATGATGACTAACGCATTCTCTCACAAAAACAAAACAAGAGGAAAGATGTGATAAGCAGTTTAAGAAACACACACTCATTGCTGAGAAAGTCCTTTAGTATGCGATGTGCAGGGTGGTGTGGATGATGTGATGAGCCTCCAGGCTTTGGGAAGAGGTGGGCTGTTTGGGTGGACTGGATGGGAGCAGCCCAGGTTGGAGGCTCCGTTGCATCCCCCGTAGAAATGCCTACTTTCATTGTTTTACCTCTCTACTTTCTATCATGTATTTAACTTAACACCCACAACATCTTGTTTGTTGCTTTTACACTACGCTAAGTGCCCATTTTCTCAGCCTTAAGGCCAAGCAGAATGCTCAGAGCCTAATGTGACTCTATGAATGACGGAGCAATCTGGATCAGTGGTTCCTAGCCTGAGGCTGCGGTCCTTTAATACAGCTTCCCACGTTGAGGTGACCTCCCCAAGTATAAACCTGAGCTGTTATTTCCTAACTGTAATTTTGCTATAGTTACAAGTAATTGTGCAAACACCTGTGTTTTCTGATGGATTTAGGCTGCCCTTGTGAAAGGGGTCGAGACCCACAGGTTGAGAATTGCTGACCTAGGACCTTTTTTAGATCTACTGCTCAAGCCCTCACCCCGCCCCAGGATAGTGCTCGAGTGTATGCTGGTGGCGGGTAGAAGAGGAGAAGGGGCACAAAGAAACACCAAAGTATGTCTCTCAATCCTCTGCACAAGCCCTATTGCTGGCACAGGGTCTAGTCATGCGGGTGGCCCTTTCGCCTCTACCCTCTCTGACCTTTGGCCACTGCAGCCTGTGATTAGTGTCCGATCTCTTCTTACACAGTTGATCCCATCCACCCTCTTCCAAATGGGAGCAAATGGAGAAGTTATGTGTCTGACCTAACAAAGGCCATGGGTAGATCCCAACAGGACACACCCTGCTGCTTAGGTGCTCATCTTGACCTATGACCTAAAAGAACCACTTCTTAGGCCATCGAGGTCAGGCATGGCTGTCTTCTAAGTGCATCACGTCACATAATCCACACAGTCGTCCTTCAAAGGTGACAAGATGGAAAAAGACGTGTTCAGTTTTCCCAGGGTTATGTTTAGAATGGAAAATATGAGCCCAGTGTTATCAGGTCCAAAGCTTTAGGATTTTCCTGTAATCATAACCGTTCCCCATTTATTGGGCAGTATCTCTATGCTTACCACCTATAGAACTCCTGGCTGATTGGTGGAGATTGCACTTGGCTTTGCATATTTCTTCAACTGACACATGATCAGCAAACTTTAGCCTTGACAATGTAGTAACTGGAATGAGAATGGCCTCCTTAGGTCTCTATGTTTGAATGCATGGTCCCCAGTTGGTATAACTATTGGAGGTGGGGCCTTGTTGGAGGGGATATGATGTCACTGGGGGCGGGCTTTGAGGCTTCAGAAGACTTGCACCAGTCCCAGTCACTCTCTGCTCTGCCATCATGAACTCTCACCCATGGAAACTGGAAGCTCCAAATGAAATGCTTGCTTTTATAAGTTGCCTTGGTCATGGTGTTTTTATCACAGAAATAGATAGACACTAACATCACAGAGTTTAGATCATCAAATTTGTCCTTGGGAGATAAAGACGAGTGTATCCAGGAACCAGAATGCCCCATGAATTGAACTTTCAACTTGCTCCCTTCTGCCAAAAACAAACAAACATGTAATATAAATAAATTAATAAAATATATTTAAAAAGCATTTTTGCCTTTGATGGGCCTTCAAGTTCAGTTCAAAAAAAAAAAAAAAAAGAAAAAAAAAAAGAAAATTAAGAAACTGACAAATGTGCGGGGGGGGGGCGTTAAACTGATATTTGAAAATATATCAATTGTTCATGAATCTAATTGCAAAGGGTTGAATATTCTGTTTCTTCATCTAGAGACCAAACAAGCCACTGCCCGACTGTAGCAGCAGCAGAAGCTGTTCTTCCTGATCTTCTAGTGCCGTAGCTGGCAGTAAGCAGGCCCCGAGCAGCTCCTCTTGGGTGGGTGCTGTGTGCACGGACTCTGTTTAGACTGTGAAGCTGAGCTTACGGTCAGAATCAAGGCCAGCCACTTACAGCTTGAGGCACTGGGCTGATCGCACAATTTCTGTGGGCCTTCCTGAGTTTGTGTAGTTCAGCTGGCTGGTACATGAAACCCGTAAAGCATTTCAAGATGTGCGATATCCACTTCTAGCCTAGTGTATATTAATATCTATTGTTTGACTTACAAAACTAGGTGTCACTTTGTGGTTGCCCTATATGTCCACTGTTGTTTTGAGTTTGGCTGTCTAAGCACACAATGTATTGCTGGGACTCCAAATAGCTTTATTCACTAATGGTTAGTAATAATGGCATATGCCTGCTTTACTTGAGAAGATTATTTATTTAATTATGAAGAGCAACTTATTAATTCCCCCTGCCCACGTGTGTGTGTATGTGTGTGTGTGTGTGTACACATGCAGTTGTGTGTGTGTATGTGTGTGTGTACACATGCACTAGTGTATGTTGGATATTCAGAAAAGTTATCAGGCTCCTTGGCTGGTCCCTTAAGTGAAACGTGAGCAGGCCACAGACTCTGAGTTTCAACGTCGGAATGTGTTTAATACTCTGAAATCCCAAACTAGCCTGTTTGTTCCTTGCTGCTTGAAGGGAGCTCTCCACCTCTCTCAACCAGAGCCAAGAGTGAAGCAAAGAGCAGCCCCGGTGGAGGTCACTATGTGCCATGGAGAGCTGGGGTGACTTACCCAGGCCACCCACGGCCAGAAAAGCACACTGGGAAGGAATGTAACTTAAGAAGCCGGGATAAGCCAAGTAGCATTAAAAACGCTCCGCCTGAGGGAGTTACTGAGTCCCGTGGTTAGTCCCAGTACTTTTCCGAATCAGAAACATTGCTGCCAAAGCTAGACTGTGGATGAGGGTGGTAGCTCCCGGGAGCCTGGGCCTGCATGAAGTGACCTGGAGAACACGTCCCTCCACAGCGGCAGGCTGCTCTGAGGCCAGGGGCCACTAACACTGTGTGAGGAGGTGACAGGTCCTTGATGAGTGTGGAGGACACAGATGTCAACCACCTACAAGGTGGGGAGAAGCATTACACGGCTTGCTGTGGCTATTGGACACAGTGACTGGTTTTCACAGTAAAGTGATGGGAACATAGGCTGAAAAGGGGGTGGTTTCTATGTGCCCTGTGCTCAGGCCAGTCAACTGAAGTCTGAAACCTAGGTGTGCATGTCATAGAACCACATTCCTTTGGATGCATTAAGGACACACAACTTTGTATAAAAGAAAAGGTACTCTTCAGCACTTGATTGACAGTTTTATTTTTTTCCAGGGGCGGGGGGTCGTCAGTTTTTGTAACTCTTTGTGCATTCAGGATATTACTGATTGACAGTTGTCCCCATGTGACGCATAGCTTGCAGAGACTTTCTGTCATCCTGCAGGCTGTGTGCTCCTCTGCTGATACTTGATTTTGCTGTGCAGAAGCTTTTTAAAGAGGGCACCCATTCTGTTGCTGCTCTCTTCACAGTAGCCGAGAAGTAGGATCAGCCTGCTTGTCCATCAACAGGCGAGTAGGTGAAAACCTGTGGTCTATGCACATCATGGAATTGGATTCGGCTGTAAAAGAAAATCAAATGGTAAAACTTATAAGAAAATGGGTAGGTCCTGAAATTATCAACCCAGACTAAGAAACGCAAATATTACATGTTCTTACTCATGTGGATTCTAGCCTTTAATTTATACATATTTGCATCAAGTGTTTTGTGTGTGTGTGTGTGTGTGTGTGTGTGTGTGTGTGTGTGTGTGTATCTAGGTAAGGAAGCTAGCAAGAAGACTATGGAGGATTTTAAGGGAGAGGAGGGTCGTAGGACATATGAGTCATGAAGAGGGGGAGGGGACATCTAGGCACGGAAGAGTGGGGAAGTGGAGGGGTGGGGGAGGTGGGGGGTGACGGGGAGGAAGCAAGGGGGGCCTTGAGAGATGGGGAGAAAAAGGGGGAAACACTGCATCATCCCACCCCTAAGTGGAATCTGAAACATCTAGTAGGTAGAAATGCATGAGAAGTGAGCGGTTCCCAGCAGGGGCGGTAGAGCGCAGGGTAGGGGCTTGTGTTGCCTTTGTGTTGGATAAATAAGCTCTCCAGGACAGCTGCAGTGAACAGGTTGCAGGTTGCGTGTGGGGATCTTGGCAAACTTAGGAATCTTTTTAATTTGAGGAATTTTTTTTGGAATGGACTTTTGCTCATGTTATTCTAAGCTGACCTTTTTTTTAGTTGCCTTTCTGTCTGATTCTTTGCTGCCTCGCTATCGTTTTGAAGATGTCGGTCATCAGGAAGTGACTTGGGACAGGCAGCCTGGGCGCTGAGACGCAGGGCAGGGCTCAGGGCGAGAAGAACCTGCTTTGAGTATTGGAGTGAGGCTGAGCCCATTGCTTGTGTTTCCCTCCAGACGGAGCAGGAAAGGAGGGCAAAGTGCTTGGGTACTTTAGCAAAAGGCCTCTGGTGTTTCAGGAATGGTTAATTTTTTTGTGTTAAAAGCCACGACTCCTGGGGTTGTTTGGTCATTCACTACAGGAATCAAAGCAAACCTGAGATTCTGCTGCATTGTGAAGTTTGGCCCCTTCTTTTGGAAAAATCTTAATGATCAAGAAAGCATGTGTTTTTACTCAGATATGTTTTATGACATAGCTGTAAAATCTTGTCTCGAATAGACCTACCGCAGGCCCGCATTGTTCCGCAGACAGTAATGCGGCTTTGCTTCTAAAATGCCTCTGTGTTCAGGCAAAACTACTGATGAAAACTGGAACACTTCACACGGGAATTATTTACGGCCCCTTTGTTACCAAACTGCCACGGAGCTGAAAATACTGTGTGCCCGCCCGAGTGCTGGCTTTAAGCTGGGAGACTCTAGCACGGAGTGCGACACAGTTCAAAGGCAGTCCGTCTGGGTCACCATCAGCAACTGAGTTTAAAGGGTTTTTACTTGGCACAGATGAAATTCCAGAAGGAAGAAAGTGTGACACATTGGCTGTCCCTGTAGGGAGACATTTTCATAGTATTTAAAGGGGATAAAAGAAAAACATTTTCATTGAGACCCTCTGCTGCAGAGGAAAAGAAGATATGCTAAGAAAGATAATAAAGTGACAAAGATCTGCAAACTGTGACCAAGGGAGTATTTTAATCTAACAGTGGGTTAATCTGTGGTCAAGACACAGTGGACATTAAAAAACACAGAGAGCCGCCCTGTAGATGTGCCTTCACTTCCCTACCTATTTAGCACAACTGGTTTTTCTTGAGGAATTTTTAAGACCTTTCTCTCAGGGAGAATGCAGATTGAGTCGACACAGGTGGTCCTGAGCTGCTGACTCCAACTTATGTAACATCCAACTTATGTAAGGTATGGTCTTGGCTTTAACCTTTAAAAAAACTATTTTGCTTATTCAAGAGTTAAGAAGTAAAATGCAATAATTTGTAGCAAATGCAGAATGTACAGTGACCAAGCCTGAGTAGTTAATAATTTTGTCTCCTAAACAGTTTTTAAACTGTTTAATTAACTTGTGATAATTAACATATTAAGTTGTATAGTGGGATATCCCAATTTGTATGTAAAACGCACGCTGATAAACTAGGGTGACAGATTCATTCGACTTGCCTTTTAAAATACCCACACATGGGAAAGAATGTGCAGTATTATATTCAGTACTTGTCTCTCAGCAGAGGGCTATCTGGTTAGATCTCATTTTCCTGCAAATGATGAGATACTCTTTTTTTGTGTCATGCTATCTGCATTTATTCATCCTCTGATGGGCATCTAGGTAGATTCCATTTCTTTGGTTCTGTGAGTGGTGTCTGAGAAGCACTGATGCTCAGGCGTCTCTCTGATAGGCCAATAACATTCCATGTGCATTTCCTGTGCAGAAAAGCTGTCCCAGCATCCTACGGAGCTATGTCAACTCTAAGAACCGCGTTTCTGTCTACAGGGGCCGTGCCTGCTAGCCTTCTCACCAACAGCTCAGGAGAGCTCCCTTTGTTCCACATCCTTGCATTGATTTTCTTTTTAAATATTGATGTGGGATCCCACTACATACCTCAGGCTGATTGTGAAACCAGGACCCTCCTGCCTGAACCTCCTCATGCTGGGAATCTAAGCATGTGAGGCTGTGCCCAGCATTTTATTTTGTTAAGTCATCCACTCTAACTGGAGATTGGGGGGGGGGGGGGGATTTCTCACTGTACGTTGACTTCGCATCTCTCTGATGGCTAAGGTAGATGGGCAGTTCTTTTCATTTCTCTTCTGTTCTACTGCCAGTCTTTTTTTTTTTTTTTTCGAGACAGGGTTTCTCTGTGTAGCCTTGGCCATCCTGGACTCACTTTGTAGACCAGGCTGGCCTCGAACTCACAGAGATCCGCCTGCCTCTTCTACTGCCAGTCTTAAAGGCCCCGTCGTTACTAGATATGCATTTCAAGGAAGCTTCTGAAGCACAGCACCGCTTTACTCTCTCCCTCGTCACGTATGAAAAATAAACGCAGTGACATAATTCCGTGCATGTGCTCATGGCTCGGAACACACAGCGAATGCCTGCTGCATGCCGGAACGCACAGCGAATGCCTGCTGCATGCCGGAACGCACAGCGAATGCCTGCTGCATGCCGGAACGCACAGCGAATGCCTGCTGCATGCCGGCCACATTGGTTCTGAGGTCCGCTCATATTTGTTTATCAGGCGGCAGCCATACAGCCTCTTTAGATATTAGTGTGTACTGGAGAGAAAAGAGGGAAATGGAGAAGTGGCTCAGTAGTTAAGAGGACAGACTGTTCTTTTTTTTAGAAAAATTATTTATTTTTTAAGATTATAATATAATCACATAATTTCCTTCCTCCCATTTCCTCCCTCGAAACTTCCCATACAGCCCCCCTTGCTCTTTTTCAAATTCATGACCTCTTTTTTATTAATTGCTTTTATGTACATACATGCATATAAATATATATTCCTAAAAACGTTAAATACTCAGTCTGTATAATGTTACCGTCATGGATTATGTTCCCAGGGCTGACCATTCGGTATTGGGTAACCAATTGATATGCTTTTCTCTGGGAACAACTATTTGTCTCCCTCTCAGCATTCTTTAGTTGCCTGTCGTTCCTTGTGTAGGGTGGAGGCCTCCTGGGTTTTCCCCCTTCGTGTTAGCGTGTCTACCGCTGTCGCCCTTGTGCAGCTTAGTACATACTACTCCTGAGGAACACCCAAATTTGGTTTTTAGCATCCAAGCCGAGTGACTCACAATTTCCTATTTTCCCAGCTCTGTGAGGTCTGATGCCTTCTTCTGGACCTGTGAGCAAATACATACCCTCGCACAGATATGGACATATGCACATATATACAGAATTAAACATAATGAAACCTTTAAAAAACAAACACGGAGATCACTCGTTGGGCATTCTGGAATCCTTTGCCAGTCACAACCCAGCAGCAGTGTTTAGTGCCTAATGTGTGTTTAAGTATCAGATAGAATGAAGGAGGGCCAACGCACATGACTGTCTCTTCTGCAATCCAAGTTCTCATACAGATCAATCCAATTTTTAAAGTTCACCCATGAGCTGTGTCTACCACACATCGAGTGGACCCCTAAGCCAAGGTCAACAATTGTATCGTACAAAAACAATTTAGATGGTGAGCGGATTAGTTTTTGCCAACTTGGCCCACCCTGAAGTCACTTGGGAAAAGGGGACCTTCAAGCAAGGAATTGCCTCCGTCAGGTTGGCTGTGGGCAAATCCCTAGGGTCACTCTCATGATTAGTGATTGCTATAGAAGGTTCTGGCGCACCTTGGGAGGTGACACTCTTGGGCAGGTGGTCCTGGATTGTATAAGAAAGCTGAGGCCACATGCTGGCGAAGATGTGGAGAAAGAGGAACACTCCTTCATTGCTGGTGGGAATGCAAACTGGTACAACCACTTTGGAAATCTATCTGGTTCTTTCTCAGAAAGAATGGAAATAGGGCTTCCTCAAGACCCAGCTATTCCACTCCTTGGAATATATCCAGAAGATGCTCCAGTACACAGCAGAGACATATGCTCAACCATGTTCATAGCAGCCTTATTCATAATAGCCAGAATCTGGAAACAGCCTAAATGGCCCTCAGTTGAAGAATGGATAAAGAAGAGGAAGGATAGCAGGTTATCAAGAAGAGACTTGATACCCTATGAGCATATACAGGGGGAGGTAATCCCCCTCAGGGACTGTCATAGGGGAGGGGAATAAGGGGAAAATGGGAGGGAGGGAAGAATGGGAGGATACAAGGGATGGGATAACCATTGAGATGTAGCAAGAATAAATTAATAAAAAATTTATTTCATAAAAAAAAAGAAAAAAAAAAAGAAATTATGATACATTTACACTATGGAATAGTACTCAGCTATAAAAAAACAAGGAAATCCAGAAATTTCTGGCCTCTTATCTGAGATTGTCCCTTTGACTGTAACTCAGTGAACATGGCTGTGGGCCTGAGGCAATGTTATTAGGATCTTCGTACTGCCAGCAGTTGTCTGACATGTGTGCTATTTTCACACACACACACACACATACACACACACACACACACACACACACAGAGAGAGAGAGAGAGAGAGAGAGAGAGAGAGAGAGAGAGAGAGAGAGAGTAAAACGTGAAACTCTGTCATCAGCAAAGATAGATTCCCATTATATAGGAGTCCATGAATATTTTTCATGTTCTTCAAACACGTACTGTCTAGTTTTATGTCTACTTGATGCAAGCTGGAGTCATTTGAAAAGACAGAACCTCAGCCGAGAAAATGAGTCAACCAGACTGGCCTGTGGGAAGGCCTATTAGGCATTTTCATGACTGGTAACTGATGTGGAAGGGCTCAGATTACTGTGGCTAGTGCTATGCCTGGGCTTGTGGCCCTGGATGGCTTAAGCAAGCAGGCTGAGTAAGCCAGTAAGTAAGCAGCACCCCTCCATGGCCTCTGCATCAACTCCTACCTCCAGGTTCCTGCCCTGAGACCTTGCCCTGGGTTTCTTCAGGGATGGACTTATTTAGCTTTAAGCTAAAGAGAACCCTTTCATCCACAAGTTGGCCATGGTATTTACCACAGAGATAGAAACCGTGAGACAACATACCTCATTTGTCCTTCCCTGAGAGGGACCTGCTCACTCTACAGATCACCCAGATTTGCCGACCCTCTCTGGTAGATTCTGAGACTATCTTTTATTCTTTGTTTCAACTAGACTTCTAAAATGATTTACTACCAATCACGCCATCTGAACCATAGGCTGTGGGCCATATAGTCTGCTTTGATTCCTCAGAGAAACCTCTTAGGTCATGATTCTTCAATGCTCTCTCATGGCCTCTTAGGACAAATCTAGTTCTTTTCCTTACTTTTAATCCCTCCAGATAGGAGTCCCTGTAGACAGCTATCTGTTTCCTCTTGCCTATTTTTCAGATTGCTCATGGGTAGGTCACTTTCCCTTTGCAATCAGGAAGCCCAAGCACTCTAAGGATGTGCCCAGTTGGCAGAAACATTCAACCTGATACAGCTCAGAATCCCCTAAAAAGAGTCTCAGTTCAGAGTGATTGATTTAATAGGGTTGATCTGTGAACAGAGAGATTGCCTTGACTGTTTATTGATGCAGAAGGGCCCAGTCCACAGTGGGCAGCACCATACCTAGGCAAGTGGTCCTAGGCTATGTTAGAAAGTATGACCCAGGCATCGAGGCAGAGTGAGCCAGAGGACAAGCTGGCAAGGAACATTCCTCCATGGTTTCTGTGGCAAGTTTATGCTCAAGTCCCTGGCCTGATTTCCTTTAATGATGGACTCTGACCTGGAAGTAGAAGCTGGATAAGCCCTCCCCTTCCCTAAGTTGCTTCAGTTAGTGTTTTTATAACAGCAGCAGAGGAGGAAGTAGGACAGACTCTTTCCCTTCTTCCTCGTCCATCATGGACTTGTGGTATCTGGATGTTCAAGATTGTCCCCTGGACTCACATCCTTTGCTTGTACACTAGAAAGATGCTGGGATTCTGTGCTTTGAATAGCATCCTATCAACACCATCTCACTGTGCATTGTGTTTGAGGTGGCCAAATGCCAGCTCTACAGTGTCCAGGGGGTAATCCCAGGATAGTCACTAGCTTTATTGCAGAAGAGATAATCATCATCTGTTTAGGAGAGTCAGGGCCACCTCACAGGCTCTACATTGCTGGTGCATGAGGCTCTGTACTTAAAGGAAATATCAAGACTTTTCCTCTTGCTACAGTGTTGGACAGCTCACAGTCAGCCTCAGCTGCCCGAATAAAATTGTTTTATGGATGCAGCATGTCAGTCTTCTGGAAACCTGAAATCTCTATGAAAACATGTTCTCTCTTCTTCTTGGGTAAGAGGCCTTGAAGAACAAGTCCGAGATTAACTTATAAGACAATCAGAAGGGCATGTGCTGGCATCGTGGAGATGGGTTTCTGGCCACAGGGTGCATGGAAACAGACTGACATCAGAGAGGGATGAGACGCCAAGGAGAAACAAAGGTACCTGAGATGAATTCTTCTCTCACCCTTTACCACCATTTCTGAAAACTCACAAATTTCATCAGTCTGACCACATCCTATTAAAATGAGTAAATCTATGCCAAAAGGAATGTTCCTTGTACTATCTTAGGCTTTATTACCCAGTTTCCTTTGATTGGGTGACATGACAGTTTATAATAGAATAGCAGGCTATGGTAACATGGAAAAAAGCATAAAATTTAACATTTATGTATTTCCAACTCCTGGTCATATGTCAAAGGGATTTAAAATGGATTAAGTGAGAAATTTATAACTTTGTATAATCACATTTACAGCAATAATATTAAAGCTTTCAAAAGGATGAAAGATGGAAAAAATATGACGTCAGGATCTTCAGGTTCATAACCTGCCACAGAAGGAGCCACTGTGACCCATGTGTGTGTGTGAGTGTGATCAGTGTGACAAAGAGGGCCTGTCCTGACACGAGAGGATAAGACCATCTCCTCACTGCCCAACAATAAATTCCAGAGTTCCTGCCCTGTCTCTACATGATGTTGAAATGGACAGCTAGACTAGGAGGTAACTGAGTTACTCAGTGTTGGATCTGGCTCTGCTTCATGATGGCACTTTTGAGAATCAAATGTGGATGTATAAATGGCTAGGCATAGTGAAAATCTTGCTTGCAAGGAACATGACAGGAGAAAGAACCTATGGGAAGGTGTAGATTAACTATTCATCATAGGCAGGTGATAGAACTATGCTGAGATACACTGTGCACTTACATGCTTTGTTCATAAAATCAAAAGCAGGATGTGTTAATGTTATTATTATAAATATAATTTTTATGTTTATGTAAATTATAATTATGCATAAAATTGTATATGTAAACTATATTAATTATTTTAATTAATATCAATTAAAATATGATATATGTATAATTTATATAAATTTCTATAAAATAAATAATTATTATAAATATAAATGTGCTCATGTCTCAGTTTCTCTCTTAACCCAGCTATCACCCAAATCATTGAGACATTATTATATTAACAAGCTGCACAGTAGAAGAACTGAGCAGTTATTACTCTATTCTTAACCATCTAAGCCAATCTGGCTTCTTCCCAATGTAAGTCACAGAAATACTTGCACTTTGTAGCATTCCTGCTCCACAACCTCTCTCCTGATGTCTCCTGGACCTCTGCCCATGACTCAACTCCCTACTTTCTCTTCTAGCTCCTCCTCCTCTAGCTGGCAGGAAGTCAAGCCCTCTTGTCTCTCCTGTTCAGCAATTGGCTGTAAGCTGCTTTATTGGCATATCAGGGGACAATTGGGAGCAATGTTTACACAACATTGAGACAGGAGATTCTTAGAATCAGCAATTAACCTTATGCCTACAAGGATGAATTTGTGTATAACTATGTGTACATAGTTTGACATTTGAGTACTTATATGTTTTGTAGTTTATGTGCTGTTATGAATTAGCTTTCATAGATAATCACATAATCATATATATTTATATGCAAAATAGAATAATAAAAGATAATATATTTGTTATATCATATATAATATAATATATTAAATATATAATAATATATATTTATATTACCTATAAAATATTATAGAACTGTTAAATATGCATGTGAATACCCATATGTGCAAGCTAATTGCTATATTACTACTTCATTATGGCATTTGTTGTAATTAATGCACCTATAGAAGCATAATTCTTTTTAAATGGTATTTTTATCTAAAACACCAATAATACATACATTTCTATGTTTCTAACAAAATGAAAAGAAAAACTATTTCTGGTCATTGAAGAACCCTTAGGGATATTTCAGGCTCTCCTAATACAAAGTTATTTACATTCTCACCCATGTGAAGAGCAGAGGTCTGAAGATCTGTCCCTATGAGGAAGGAAGTGGCAGCCATGTCTGCCAGAGGGCCAACAGGTGTGAACAGGCAGACAGGTGATGCTGAAGCATGAGGGATGAAGGGGATTTTAGTGACTGAAATGAAAGAGCCACCTCTGGCATCTTAGGCAAATATGCTGAAGAGTCATTTCCCTGTGTGAAAGGAGAGCACAGTGAGATGCTGGGCCCCCAGGACCATCATGAAAGATGGGTGGTAAAGCTGAAAGAGAGAGTGAGCCTAAAAACAAGTTTAAATTAGCTGACACAAGAGAATGGATGAGTTACCCGTAGGACCCTGCATTTCCTGTCAAGAGAAACAATCAAGGACTTAGCTTACCTTTTGGATATTTTTAAAGATGGTTTCATCTTTTGGCCTTGGACTTACTAGGTAGTCCACACTGACCTCAAACTCATGGCTCTATTGTCCTGGCCTCCAAGGGTTGCTTTACAGGGGACAGAGGATTTACTAGTCGTCAAACTAGCCACTGACTGTGCCAGCAGGGTAACACCTCACCTGCCCTCATTAAGGTTACCTATAAAGCCTAGCCAGGCTCCTGCAGCAGGAATAGGGGGTTAAGTCAGAAATTAGTGCATCTTGGATAGTAGCAGTGGTTAATGACTATAATGTCAACATTCTGGAAGCTGAGACAGGAGGACTAAGAGTTGGAGGTCAGTCAGCACTATCCTATGAGGGCCTGTCTCAGAAATAAACAAAGCACCAGGGGGTCTTACAAACCAGGAAAGATTGAAGACACCAACAGGTTTTGAGGTCAATCTTAATAAAATTTAAAACTTGATTGAGATGACTCCAAATAATAGTTACATTGCACCAGTAACATTTGAAATGAAAACATTTCACCCCTTTTAGATCCAGAATACAAGAAAGCGACATTGTGAATGACTCACAATTTCTTTACCTTCATTATGTTTTTATTTATATAGTTCCTTAAGGAGAGTTGACAAGCCCATCATAGCTAATGAGAAAATTGTCAGCTTCAAAATGACGAGTGTCAAGGCCTGGCATGTATGTGTGTGTGTGTGTGTGTGTGTGTGTGTGTGTGTGTGTGTGTGTGTGTGTCGGGGTAGGGGAGTTGTATGGAAAGAGGCTTTGGAGGGAGGCTGCATGTTACAGGTGTCAGGCAATGGCAGAGGGTTTGGAAAGAGGAAGACTATAGAGAAAAGCTGTGTCTTGTGATTGTATCAGTCCTAGAAACTGCCACAAAACACCTTTCAAACCACAGTTCACCTAGCACACCATATAAGGATGGCTCAGCAATACAGCAAATCACTTAAACCAGGACACTTGTGTGACATACTGTCTCACATAACCGACATGGTGAAATGGTGTTCTGTAGCTCTAAGTAGTTCATTTTGGAAGTGCCACTCTGTATCCACCCATCAACCAGAGGATGCCAGCTCTCAAATGCATGCTAAGTGCAGTGAGCCATCTTTCAAAACCCTTAGGCAGCATTTTTGATCTAAGGTAGAACAAGCTCAGCCTTCCAGCCTTCCTTCTGTGACCCAGAATGGCCAGAGGCTGTCCTAGCCAGAGCAAGTGTGTCCTTCACTGCAATCCTACTTTCATTATTTGATAAAAAACAAAACAACAAACCAATGGTTTGCATGAAGAATTCTCTCTACATTTTTTAAATTAATTTATTCTTGTTACATCTCAATGTTTATCCCATCCTTTGTATCCTCCCTTCTTCCATCCCTCCCATTTTCCCATTATTCCCCTCCCCTATGACTGTTCCTGAGGGAGACTTCCTCCCCCTGTATATGCTCATAGGGTATCAAGTCTCTTCTTGGTAACCTGCTGTCCTTCCTCTGAGTGCCACCAGGTCTCCCCCTCCAGGGGACATGGTCAAATGTGAGGCACCAGAGTACGTGAGAAAGTCATATCCCACTCTCCACTCAACTGTGGAGAATGTTCTGATCATTGGCTAGATCTGGGTAGGGGTTTAAAGTTTATCACCTGTATTGTCCTTGGCTGGTGCCTTAGTTTGAGCGGGACCCCTGGGCGCAAGTCTGCCTATCATAATGTTCTACTTGTAGGTTTCTAGGACCCTCTGGATCCTTCCACTTTGCTATTCTCCCATGCTTCTCTCATCTAGAGTCCCAATAGGATGTCCTCCCCTCTGTCCCGTTTCCTGGTAGTGAAGGCTTTCGTGGGACATGCCCCTTGGGCTAGTATGCAGATATAAGTGAGTATATACCATTTGAGTCTTTCTGCTTCTGGGTTAAACTCACTCATTATGATCATTTCTAGCTCAATCCATTTATCCACAAATTTTGGGAATTCCTTGTTTTTAATAGCTGAGTAGTATTCCATAGTGTATATGTACCACAGTTTCTTCATCCATTCTTCTACTGATGGACATTTAGGCTGTTTCCATGTTCTGGCTATTATGAATAAGGCTGCTATGAACATGGTTGAGCAAATTTTCTTGTTGTGTGCTGGAGCGTCTTCTGGGTATATTCCAAGGAGTGGAATAGTTGGGTCTTGAGGAAGCCCTATTCCCATTTTTCTGAGATAGCACCAGATAGATTTCCAAAGTGGCTGTACTAGTTTGCATTCCCACCAGCAATGAAGGAGTGTTCCTCTCTCCCCACATCCTCGCCAGCATGTGGTGTCGCTTGAATTTTTGATCTTAGCCATTCTGATAGGTCTCTCTACATTTTTATTTGGTGACTTTGGCAGGGGTGACTTTGGGGGATAGGACGTCAGAAAAATCAGAAATCAAAAGCTATAGCCAAAGTCTTGGAGCTTCTTGCTCTGGTATCTCACATGGAAACTGCAGGCTATAAGGAGCACCAAGGCAACCAAAACAATTAAGATCAGTACTCAAGACATGGTCAAGTGAGTTAAAAATTTTACTAGAAAAAAAAATAAAAAATATAAAAAACCAAATTTGACTTGAGCAAGCACCATTTCTGAGGCTTTAGACTGGCTCCATTCATGATGTTCAGTGGACTAAGTTTTGTTTATCTAAAATATATCACTGTGGTGGAGAGGCTTCCGCCTATTGGGCAGTATGGCAATATTCCATGTGCACCTGCAAGTAAGGCCCAGCAGGTTGCTTATGACTGAGTGTGGAATGCTAACAGTAGATCTCACAGTCAGGTAGAGGACGGAGACTATGGTAGCTAGCTGAGAAGGTACTGCAGAGGCTTTGGATCTATCACTCCTTCCTTTGTGAGCTTGACTAAGTAGCCCTATATATATATTCTAAGGCTTGGTTTCTCTAAAAAGGATATGTTACCTATGTTGTTTACTTGGATAAAATAAAAACGAAGTGACCACAGCTAAGTATCCAACTCATTTGACCTTACATACCACATAAAGAACTGTAGTGCTTGTAACAGAAAACATTTAGTTGTTTTTCATAGCATAAAGCTTGGTAGACCTGTATATTAGTCAGTGTTCTATAGCTGAGAAGAGACAGTATAACGAAGGCAACTCTTATAAAAGAAAGCATTTAATTATGTGAGCGTGGTGGCCTGCAGGCAGATATGATGCTGAAAAAATAGCTGAGAATTCTACATGCAATCTGTAGTCTGAAGGAAGACAGAGACTGTGCTTAGCATGAGATTTTGTAACCTCAAAGCCCACCACACACTTCCTCCAACAGGGCCATATCCCCTCCCTTCAAATAGTGCCATTCCCTGGTGACTAAGAATTTGAATTTACAAACTTCTGAGGACCATTCTCACTCAAACCACCACAAGCTGTAAAGTACTTATCACAGTGTCATCCACACGAGCATCAGCATTTTCAGATGATGCTATTGGCAACAATCACAAATGGAAGTGCCACTAAGTCATGCTTTGGTAACCAAAAGAAAACATAGGTAATATCAAGGAGAAAAAGAAAATAGTGGGGAGGGAGGTTCATGTGGGGAGAGGAAGGGAGGCAAAATAACTAACACTAAGTATGGTTGAAAAAGTCATACTATTTTATAAGCTTCAAATACGTACACGTATATGAGTACAAATATTCATATAAAAGAATTAATTGATGTTACCCTACACAGGTGGTAATGCTCCTCCCAGAAGCCACACAGTGCCAAATAAAAGCCCAGTGCTAGATGTGAGTTACCGTGATGGTCAGCTTTTGTCAACTTGATACAAACTAGACTCACTTGGAAACAGGGAACTTCAACTGAGGAATTTCCTTTGTCTGATTAGCCTATGGAATTGTCCGTAGAGTGGATGGTTCTTGTGGGAGGACCCAGCCCATTTTAGATGATGCCGCCCTGGGCAGTTAGCTAACGCACACACTCTCAAAGTGAAGAGAACAGTGTTAGTGGAGTGCTCAGACACAAACAGGCTATTGCATTGCCCTCTCCTCAAGGCTCAGGGACCCTTAAAGAAGAGTGGGCATACAGAGTTCAGGGATGGCCATGGTGAAACAGTGTCTTCTGGACATGACAGGGCCACTGCATTCACTAAGTCACAGCAAGTGTGTCTTCTTGTTCAAGATGAAGCTGGCCAACATTTCCATTGCTCTGACAAAGCACCGTGACCAAGGCAACCTATAGAAGAGAATAGTTATCGTTTCAGAGGGTTAGAGTCTACAATGGCGGAAGTGAGAACAGCTGAGAACTCACATCTTCATCCAAAAGCAGGAGGGAGAGAGAAAGAAGACTAATTAGGAGTGGCACAAATCTTTTGAGACCTCAAAGTTTATCCCCAGTGACTCACCTCTTCAAACAAGGCCACACCTCCTAATCCTTCTCAAACAATTCTACACACTGGGACTCAAGCATTCAGACACACGGAGGAACACTGTTATGCAAACCACCACACTATTCTAGCTTGGAAGGGGTGGGCTTGCCCTAAGTGACAAGATATGAACAATTGATGGCTTCCTTTCCCCTGGCAAGGAAGTCGTTTTTTTTTTTTTTTTTTTTTAAAGAAGATGGCTCTTGCTCCTGACCCCATCCAGGAGGATATGAGTAGTGCAAATTAGAGTCCATTTGTCCTTAAAAAAAAAAAAAAGACATGGAGTTGATGCAATAATTGAAGTGTTGGATCTGGGAACACTTTTGTATGAATACAAACAAAATACATCGTATAAAATTCTCAAAGCACTATTAAAATAGTAATAAAACAAAAAGAAGCTACTCAAAAGAGAATTTTTGGAAGTATTTTTAGTAATTTACCTTTGGGTAGGAAATTATTGAAGGGATCAGTATTCTCTACAAGATACCCCAAGACCAAGTTCTCAGCACAAAAGAGGTTGATTTATTTGCCCCAGAGAGACAAAGGGCAGAGAATAAGAGACAAAATCTGGAGATAGAGGATGAAAGGAAGGTAAATGGACAAGGGATGGGAGAGAAAGGACATTTTCCCCAGAGGGACAAAGGCCTGCCTCTGGATAGAGAGGACATAGACGTGGCCCATAGGAAAACAGTAATTTAGGATGGTGTGTTTAATTTTAAATGTGCATGCTAATTGGATGAGTCAAAAGGGAACTTTTGATCACTAGACTTCAATACTTTGATAGCTGGACATTGGTAGTCAGCCTTAGGAGGAGGAAGTGGCCAAATAAGGGAATGGACCCTGGGGGCTAGCTTTAGGAATGTAACAGTTTTTAGCAAGACAGAGTGACTGGGGGAAGGGCAAGGCCAGCCAGAGCCTTGCTTGCCGTGCTAGGGCTTATTACGCTCCGTTCAATTTTCAAACCACACTTAAGGAAGCATGTGCACGTTTTGAAAGAATTTTCAGTAAAGAAATCAAAGGGAAAGAGATAGCGTGTTCCACACAATATTATCTGCAGGGAACCATGTAGTGTTATGGATTCAAAGATGAGGTCATCCTCATTTGACTACTAGGGAGAAGGGTTAAGAGAAGTGACACAGGGGCTGGTGAGGTACTCATGGCCTAGATGCACTTGTCACCAAGCCTGGTGATCTGAATTCCATCTTGGGGCAAGCAGTGGAAGGAGAGATTCGACCCCTGCCAGTTGCCTTCTGACCTCTCATGTGCACTGTGACATGTGAATGTGTGTGCTCATGAACACACACACACACACACACACACACACACACAGGCGCGCACACACACTGGTCTTACACACACACACACACACACTGCCCAGTAATCTAATGGAAAGTTGTACAACCCTCACAACTAACCTCAGACCCTCTCTGAACCAGTCATTTCATTTATTGACTGATGGGCTCAAACACCCTGCTTAGGCCTAAGAAGCCATGAAGATCAACCCTCTTGTGAATTGACTTTTGATCAGCCTCCTCTGTATTTGCTAGCTGTATTTCTACACAATTATTTCAATCAAAGCTTAAACTCGCGTTTAATAAATGTGCCCATTTATTCATTGTTTTATTTTATAATCCGAAGCCACTAGGAAATTCCTTACGTAAAAAATAACTGACAGTAAGTTGAGAAAAGAGTATGTATGTGTCCAAGGCAGGTCGCAATAGCCAAGAGGCACGTGCTTGATTGACATTTATCCTGCTGGGGCTGGGCGAGCGCTAAGAGTAGTTGTCTCCTACAGACAGAAGAGGCTGCAGGATTTTTTTTGCGAAGCAACATCTGTCTCTAATCACATAAAAGACAAAATGACAGGGACATTTGGTGGATGGGATTGTTTCTCGGCCAACATTTTACTTAGGAAGTCCTTCCAGGATCCCACTCAGAAATAAAAGCAGCCCAAAGCCTCTCCCATCTATGAGATGCAGCACGGGGCATGCAGCTATGCGAAGAACGCACTTAATTATCCGCCTGAAACCTGGGACCACGATCAAACCATCCAGAGCTGCCGATCCTGTTCCTTGATCTCCTCTTCCAACCTTCTCAACCCACAAACATTCTTTGCATTACTTGTGCATCAGATGTGCTGGTATTGAATGCGCATCAAGATGGTAATTTATGGGCTGAGAAAGGCTTTGCCGGTGGAGGTGGCTCCTTCTTGTATTTATGCACTTCGTCTTGGGGCCTCAGGCCATGCCCCTGCTTTCTTATTTCCTAGTGTCCTTTACTTTGTCTTTAGGTCAGTTTAAAAGATTTTTTTTTTTCCAGCAAATCCTAAAAGTAGCACGTTTAAAGGATTTGAGTAAGAAATAATTAAAATGGAATTTAATATTGGAAATAGATCTTTCTTCCCTAATCTGTATCCATGATATGATGGATTTGCATTCCACGCCCCCTGTTTGGATGTCTAAACCATATAACGTGTGTTGGGCTGATTTCCCTCTTCTTTTCATAATGGCGAGATCGGACTAAGATAAACAAATTTGGAAAACTAACATCCTGTTGTAACACAGGATTAGCAAATTGTGATAGAAAGAGATTAAAGGGCAGTTGACTCTGGATATGGAATCAATAGCTGGTATGGAGAGCAGCCCGAAGATTCCTGAGTTTGCATGGAGCCTTAATCACTGAACTTAAAAAAAAAAAAAAATCTCAGCTTAAATTTAACCTATCCTTCTAGCTTGCCGTCTGTGACTCAACAGATACGCTTTAAGTGCTCAATGTACAGTTTGCACCTACAGGACTCAGGTGGTTCCCGCTCTTCCCCTTATGATCCTTGAAGAGTCTGTGGGTACTAAAGTTCTGGAATCTGGAACATCAATCATCCTGATCATCCTCTGGAGTCATGCTTCTTGTGGGCTCTGCTTCTAAACGCCCATGCCTGAGAGTGCTGTGGGCCTGGCGCTCACATGTGCTCGGCCCCACCACACAGCGTGTAGGAAGCCACTGTCGTCCCACCTCCGCCCCCACCCCGTGACCGCCACCCAGCAAGTCCCAACCCTCACATGTGGGTGGGGGTATTTTGACCATGTATAATGAGATCAAAAGAAATGCTGGAATGTTTCAGTGATAAGACGGATTCCCTCTGCTCCAACTCATTTTAAACTCGCACAGTGTGCAGTGGAATGTCTTGTATATGCGGTTGAAAAGTATGTATTTATACAAGTGATAAAAATATACACAGACAATATCGTTAAATATGCCTCGGTATTTACTTAAAAGACCGCGGTAGTTAAAAGACATCTTTATTTTTATTAGAAAAAAATGGTATTTGAATATAAATTTGAGTCTTGTCAGCTCTAAAGAGGGGGCAGACAAATATAGCAAGGAAAGGCATTTCAGGTGCATTTACTGTGTAAGGAAGAGTGTGTGTGAGGAGGTTCCTGGTGGAAGGAATCCTGTCACTACATGTATCAAGATACGATCTTGTAGATCATAGGTGTTTTCTGTTTTAAAAAGCAAAGATGTGTATATGAAACAGGTGGGTATTTAAGGGTAGAAATAGCCTGAGAAAGCAGCGAGTAACCTGAGTTCAAAATCATAGGAAGACCAGATACCTAATCATAGATGGCCACACAGCAACTCTTGAAGTGGAAGTGTTGATTTTCCTTATCTGCTGGGGTTTCTCTGTCTCTGTCTGTCTCATCTCCCTCTCCTTCCCCCTTCACCCCTTGTGTGTGTGTGTGTGTGTGTGTGTGTGTGTGTGTGTGTGTGTATGTAGACATATGTGACATCAGACATCAGGATGACTCCAGGGATGGATCTGACTGAACAGCAATGGAATGAAGACAGACAGACGGACACACAGGAAGGCTGAGATGGGTGGACTCGGTTCTCTGTTGGAGAAACCTCAGCACCTCAGAAGCTCAGCATGTTTATTAACTGCAGTTGACCAGGGAGGCAGGTTATTGCATATAGCTGGACAAGGAGGCGGGCTATTACACACAGGGTTTATGGTGTACATGTGGATCAGGAAAGCAAGTTTATTTAATCTCAGTAGGAGTAGTTTCTATAGGGAGTAGTTTTCAAGCTGTGAACATCCAGAGTGGATAAAGCTATGGTGGACACTTTCTACACACGCTATCAACATGCAGACCAAGTCCTTCAGCCTTTTCTTACAAGTGTAAAGACCTACTGAGTGAAAGAACAGCGTTATTATTCAACAACAACAACAACAACAACAGCAACAACAACAGCAACAAAAGAAAAAGGGGTGGGCAATACTTTTCAAGTAAACCTTTCTGTATCAAGCATCCGTCAGTTGTGCCTTACATATTACACACAGTACCAGGTTATATTTTGTTTATTCCAAAGCAGTGTTCAGTATCTCATGACTTGACCTTTCCTTCTCAGGGCCAGGCTGAAGCTGACACACTGCTGCAGGTACAAAATTTACAGATGCATGAAAGAAGTCCACAACGGAATCTCCATGCATCTCAGTTTCTGCTACGGTTCTGCACGGGGCCACTTCTTAGTCTTGGTTTAAACACGCCTTGGTATTTGTTCTTCATGAAATTTTCTTCAGTCATTTATCTGTTTTTTTTCTTTTTAGTTGCTGCTCTAGGGTAGTATCTGTCTTTATTACTAAGATATTTTTTCTTTCGGTCTCTCTTACATTGTGAATGCCAGATAAGAGCTACGACGGCTGAACATAAACTCCAGCCCCGCTCCCCAGAAGACAAATGTCTTCCTAGCAAATCCAGCCACACCTCAGGTAAGTCGGGGACTGGGAAAACAGTTTGCTCAGATGATTTCGTTTTAACTGCGCATTCATCTGCTGAAATGGTAAAATTGCCTGCAAGGAGAAGAGATTTATTCTACCGCCCTCCCAGTGGCTAAAGGGATTTTTATCCATGGAACACTTGTTCATTTGCACAAAGTTTTATGGGTTGATCGCTTAGCCTCGTACTTTTGAAAATATTTTCCTAACCACAAAATTTTAATCTAGCAACCAGATGTTAACCACGGTGTCACTCCTTTTAAATATGTTACATTAAAAAAAGATGCAAATACTTTCTGGTTTAAGTGCCCGCTTCTAAAGTACTGGGAAAGTGTCTCTCTCATTGTCATGGCATTAAAAAATAAATAAATAAATAAGAGGCGGGGGTGGGGGGAAGCAAATCTGGAAAAACTGAAAGTCAGTGGCTTTTCTTACATGTATAAGCATATTGAGTCACCAGAAAGGCTGTCATCAGGCACCCGAACAGTCAACTCTAACAGCTGAGATCTGCTTACCTGTGGCAGAGCTCACAGGAGATGCCAAAAGGACGGCCTAGATTAGCCCTTAACCTGAAGGATTTCAGGATGCAAAGTTTAAGGAAAGTCAATAGAGAGTGGAGGAGCCCCGCCTCATGGAGTTTAACTGAAAGGATGCCAGCAGGTTCTCATGACAGGGTCCAAGAAAAATCACCTCGTGTCCTTGGCCCAAGGAAAAGTGAGCTAACACTTCTGAAACATGCCCAGTATGTTTTCCATGACCGAGGCTCGCTCTCTAGTGAGAGCTCGTCAGAACCCATCTCACACAGAGGGAAAGGCAAGTTCCAGCAAGTGCTGACTTGCATGTCTCACCTAACCTAGGGAGGAGAGACTACTGAGAAATAGTCACAATAATCGGGGCCACAAAGTGAGTTAAATTCTAACAATGTAGATGACTCATCACCAACCCTCCTTACCCCTGAATTAACATGAATCAAATAGGCTGAAACCGAAGATGCTACAAGAGACGGCTCTAGGTGGGAAAGAGTCCTCAAGGACACCTCAAGACCAGTGGGGAGACAAAAACACAGATGTCAAAAGATCTGCTAGCTTCTGATACCACAGACGGTGGAAAACAGGAAGCAAAGCCCGGCCTCACCACATGCCTCTAGCAGCCTGGCTATTTCAGGTCTTCATCAGCACACTGAGTCCAGCCTTCAGTAAAGGCTACAAGGCATGAGGAACAGGCAAAATAATAAAAAATAAAATAAAATAAAATAAAATAAAATAATGCTGAAATGACAAACCATCAGAACAAAAACAGCAATAAGAAACACAATTATTCATATGCTAATGGTTTTAATATTAAACATCAACAAAAGATAGAGAACAGACAGGGGGGGCGTGGAAGGGAGGGAGGAGAGGAAGAGGTAGGGATTTTGAAAATCTATACCCACCATGAAGAATGTTCTCATCTTAGGCTGACACAGCTGAGAGAGGGGGTCAGTGACTCCCCAGCTAGTAACACCCTCACTAAAATACAACCTGAGAAGACAATAAAACCACAGAGCTTAATGTCCAGGGACCGTGGCAAGCATTTATTCCTTATTATTAACTTTTTGTGTTATTTTATTATATTGAAAAAATGTTTTTCATACAATATATTCTGGGGAACATATATGCATTTGGAATACAAAGAGGAGACCACGCCTTTATTCCCAGCACTCGGGAGGCAGAGGCAGGTGGATTTCTGTGAGTTCAAGTCCAGCCTGGTCTATAATGCGAGTCCAGGACAACCAAGGCTACACAGAGAAACCCTGTCTCAAAAAACCGAAGCCAAAACCAAAACCAAAATCAAAACCAAAAACAACAACAACAACAAAAAAAAACACAAAAGGCACAGAAGAGATATTCAAAGCAATAATGGCTGAAAATTTCCAAAATGAATGACATAGCAAACAGTAAATCCAGGGTAAGAATACCAAGTGATGTAAACACACACACACACACACACACACACACACACACACACACGCATATGTATATATAATATATACATAACTATACACACACACACACATATATAAAACTAATACATATCCATTATTTGTCCTTTTGTATCTATGTTATCCCATTTAATATAATTTTCAGATCTATCCATTTTCCTGCATGTTTCATCATTCATTTCCCTTTAGGGCTAAGTGTAATTCCACCATGTGTATGTACTATATTTTTGTTCCCTACTTACCTTCTGATAGTCAGCTGATGTCACTTCCTTGCTATTGTGGATAGAGCAGCAGTAAGCATTGATAAGCCAGTATATCTATAACAGTATGTGGAATTCTTTGGCATAACTCTCCCCCCCTTTTTTGACTAATTAACATTTCAAGAAGAAAAAAAAACAGCAGTATATAGCTGACTTGAGCAGATTACAATCAACTATAATAATTATATAATAATATAATATATATACACACATATAAAGTATTTAATTATATTCCATTATAGCATCTCATTGTGGTCCAGTACTCACTAGGTGGTTCTGGTGGCCCGTGAACTGAGGCAGCTCACCTTCCTCAGACTAAGTGCTGGATCACACGCTTGGCCCACTGCAGGATCACAAGCTTGGCCCACTGCATCTGGCTTATATTCAACAGTTTTAATCTACTAGAGGGCTGAGGAATCTCCCAACCTGAACTTTATATAGAAAGAAAGAAAGAAAGAAAGACTCAAAGTAGCCAACATAATGAGGAAGAAGACCAAAGCTGGGTACCACAATTCTTAAGGCTACAGTTACCGTGACCTGTGGGAGAGCAGAAGCAGCCCTCACACAGTTGACTGGGCATCTGGAGGAGCAAAGTCTTGCAGTGGAGGAAGGATGCTTTATCTCAGCAAATGGTGCAGCACTAACTAGGTTTGGTGGGCTATCAAATAAACAAATTGATAGGAAGTTGGGGAGGTATACTGTAAGAGTTATAAGGGGAGATAAGATGGGTAGATGTGATTATATTTCATTGTGTATATGTCTGAATTTCTCCAAAACAAGAAAATGAAGAAACATAGACACAGACTTGACACTGTTCACAAAAGGACACAAAATGAATCATAGATCTAAATGTAAAATTCAAGACTACAAAGCTGGAGGGTGACAGGAAGGATTTAAGTGACTGTGGGCTAGGTGGTGACTGTTTAGCAGGATATAAAAATAAGACTAAAAGGAAAATCCTTGAAAATAAAATGTAGTTAGAACCAAAACCTTCAGGGCAGGTAGCACAGGCCTGGTGATCTGAGTATGACCCCTGGACATGGTCCTATAAGGCTGTCCTCTGACCTCTGTGTGAGTATTGTGGCATGTGTATTCTCTCCCCACACATCGTTTGTACACGTATATTTACATAGTGATGATAATTTACTAGAAAAGAAAAGATTCCACTCTATTAAAATCACTATTAGAAGGAAGCGTAAGCCCCAGACTAGGAGAAAATATTTGTGGAAGTCATATCTGATAAAACATGTATCCAAGACACACAGCGGGACTCTTAAAATTCAACAATAAGAACAAAAACAACCCAATAAAAAGAAAGTGGGCAATGCATCTGAGAGGACATTTAGCACGAGAAGATGTAAACCTGGAAGCCAAACCCATGAATGGATGCCGAGATCATCTGCAGATTCAGAACATGAATTTAAACCATGGGATGCTGCCGCCTCAGCATGTCTAAGATGCAGGACTGACAGCACGGCCCGGCACTGAGCACTGGACCAACAGGAGCACTGGGGCATTGATGATGTAATGTGAAAGTGGTCCAGCTATTCTAGAAGACGGTCTCATAGTTGCCCATGAAGCAAAATGTATCCACACCATGGACTCAAGCACTGTGGCTTTTAAGTATTTACTCAACAAATTTAAAAACTACATGTGCACAAAATGTAACACAGACGTTTAAAGCCACTTGATTCTTCTGTGTCAAGAGCTGAAACAAACCGAGATGCTCTTCAGTCATGAACGATTAAATATCATATGGTATTATAGAGTAATTACTTAGTACTTAAAAATAGATGAGCTGCAAAGCCATAGGGACTCTTAGAGGAAACTTAGGAGAATATTTCAAGTTTAAGAAGCCATTCTTCAAGGTTTCCTGGTGTGAGATTCCAGTTACAGGATATTCTGGTCAGAGTGAAACCAGACAGCTAAAACCATTGGTTGAGGGATGAATCAGTGGTTAAGAGTGTGCAGAAGAGGGAAGGAGCGTGGGAACGGGAAGATACAAGCAAGGGGATAACAATCGGGATGCAATCTTAATAAATTATAATGAAATTAAAAAAAAAAAGAGTGTGGATATTCAGCCAGGTGTGATGGTGCACACCTTTAATCCCAGAACTCAGAGAGGCAAAGGCAGGCCGATTGTTGTGAGTTCGAGGCCAGCCCAGTCTACAAAGAGAGTCTAGGATAGCTGAGACTGTCTCAAGAAACCCTGTCTTAACTCCTCTTCTTGCAGAGGACCTCAGTTTGGTTCCATCACCCATATTGTACAGCTCACAACTGCCTGTAATGACATGGTTGGCTGGTCTCTGTGGGCACCTGCACATGTGTTTACATTACCCAAGCCCAATACATTAAAAAAAAAAAAAAAAAAAAGGATCATTTGGGTGACTAGGGTTCAGAGAAAGAAATGGCTGCGAAGCACAGGGAATTTTTTGATGGGGATAAATAATCCTGTATAATCTTGTTAAGGTGAACACGTGACTTTACACATTGGCCAATGCCCACAAACCATAACTTCACAGAAGGAAACTAATGTCTGGAAAATGACAATACATACGTTAGGTACTGAGGAGCATCAGGGATGGATGGAGGCTGAAAAGGGTCTCATCTCATTATAGTATTAGAGAAGCTTTAGAGAGTGTGAAAAGTGATGGCTAAGCAACTATGCAAACAAATCATACACCTAAGACTAAAGGCAAGAGGCCTTGAAAAGACGCCCCAGCTCAGCTTGGGAAGGCTGTTTCCTACACAGGCATGGGCCAAAGATTCAGATGTTATTATACATATATATTACATTAATATATGAATCTGATTCTATAATTTAATATATATAATAATATATCATATTATTTTAAATTATGTATTTAGTTATATATTAATTATGTATTTAATTATATATTAATGTGTGTGTTTGATACACACACACACACACACACACACACACACACACACACATTTCAGCATCAAAATCATGTTTCCTATGTAGGAAATAGCCTTCCTATGCTGAGCTTGGACATCTTTTCAAGTCTCTTATCTTTAGTTTTCCATGTATAATTTGTTTGTATAATTGCTTGGCTATCACTTTCCACATTCCCTAAATTATATGTATTTATAAATTAATATGTGTTACGTATGTTGAAATATAAATACTGAAATAACAATATATATGATACACGCACATATAGGCTTGAAAGATTGGGTAAATGGATGGAAGATGGTGGTAGGCAAGAGTTTTGCTATTAAAGTGGGGCTCAGAGATACACTGGGGAGGAAGCTGCAGCAACCCGCGGGGGAGTCGAAAACATCAGTGTGAGCTATCATTAGCTATAGAAGTCTTTGCAAATACAAACATATTCCCGGATCAGTGTGTATACATACATTTTTTCTTCTGACAAGTGGTGGGATGTAGATTCAGATGAGCTACTAAAGTATTATCACTTCTACATCCAGGCTATCTCCGAACTCACAGAGCTCCACCTGCCTCTGCCTCGCAAGTGCTGGGTCTAAAGGCGTGTGCCACCCTCAGTTGTCAATAAGTGGAATTGGGTCAGAGTACATGGTTGTGCTTACGAACATCTTTTTTGATCAAATCTAAACTGTACTAAAAATTAAGTTAAAAAAAACTAGAAGCCAAAATTTGTTAAAAATATGTGTTTAGCTGAAAAAAAAAAAAAAAAAAGAGAACAGAACATCAATACTTTGTCATAATGAGGAGGTTAAACATTATGTCTAAGTAAAATCTTTAAAAACAAAATTAGAAAGCATCATAAATTCTTTGTTTTTAGAAATTTCAGGTATTTGTAAAAAATGTTAAACTATAAAAGAAACAAAGTGACTCTGAATGTGATCCAGTGTGACAGTGAGAGGAAAAACACCCTAAGACACTCAATTAAAAACAAAACAAAAATTGTTTGCATTAAGCATGGCTAGAGTCTTCCTAAACACAGCAGTTTTAATGGTATTTATCCATTCAACTTTGCTTGCTCAGCTCTGAAAGTACCAGATAGAGTTAAACACTGCAGCCCCAGGGCCTGGGGTGGCCACAGCTGGATTGCAGCCCCAGGGCCTGCAGTAGCCGTAGCTAGCTTGCAGCCCCAGGACTTGGGGTGGTGGCAGTTGGTGTGTGACCCCTTGTGCAGCTGCAGCCTTTGAGCCTCCCATTCCTCTTCACACCATTCTTCTTTACATAGCCCCAGGTTCACCTTCAAAGTAAGTCTTTGACACTGAATCTTCCGCAGAGTGCAGCTACTACCGCACAGGGGCTTAGGAGCCTACCCACACAACTTGACTTTGCGCAGAGGGTTTATTTGAAGGAGGAAATTCAGAACAATACAGTGTGTTGGACTTGTGAACAGCTGCCTACAACGTAGCCTGAATGTCCTGAGACAAAGCCTCGCATATTCAAACAGTCATGCAGGTCACTGGTATGCTGATGCCTGGGAGCAGAAGCTAATATTGGCTAAAGGGCTTCAGGATAAAATAAGTAAGCTACAATTTACAAATAACACATTAAATAGTTTAAAAATATTTCTATATCTTTAAATCTTTTAAAATGAAGACTTAAATCTATTTTTATAACTTCTTGCATGTGTATAATATATGCTGATTATATCCAGCCCAAATCTGTTTCCCCAGCTCTCCATCATATCCCCATCCTTTAACCCCCCCCCCCTTTAGAAGATGTGTTCTATTTCTAATAATGTGTGTGTGTGCACCTGGAGACATCAGATCCCCTGGAACTGGAGTTGTAAGTGGCTGTGAGCTGCCTGAGGGACTTGGGTGCTAGAAACCAAAATTGGGTCTGGTACAAAGGCAGTGCACAGACCACTGAGCCATCTCTCCAGCACGCCACCTTCCAAATGTACAAAACACATTAGAACAGTGGAGAGAAGGAAACAACTAAAGAAAGCAACATTGACTTTTCTCAAAAAGGCCAGGTATTTTCGTAGTTTGGGACGTGGATGACACACACAGTGAACTTGAACTGAGTTTCATTCCTTCAGCCATGATGGTAAGGATCTAGAAACACGGGCTCCTTGTTTTCTGTTCTAGGAGGAAGAAGTCAGGAGTTTCCATCCGACAACAGACATGGCCTATATTAACAGCAAACGGTTTACTGCAAAGCCCAGCTGTAGTTACTGGACTAAATTGGAGTTCACCAACGTAAAGGTTGTTCCTAGATTCTGTCCTTCTGTCCTGCTGAACACCTGCTACGCTTCATTTGTTGGTGTTATCGTTTCAATGTGAAATATCCCCTGAACCTTACCCCAAGCTCCTGTGCCTGAACTTATCTCAGCTGGTGGTCAGGGCGGGTGTATGTGTTAGGGGCTGGGGGCATGAAGTGGAGCAAAACAGCTATGGAACTCAGGAGGTGGAGACTTTCTGGAGGCAAAGGACCATGTGGTCAGAGGTTAAGGTTTCTTGCCAGCCCCAGTTCTCTTCCTAGTCTGTAGTCTTAATGCCTGCCTCTCCCAGAGAGTGCTCTGGCTCCGGTGGTTTCCCTGTCAGGGTGGAAGGTTACCCTAACAGCAGGAGACATGGCAAATCCTCCTCTGTTCATCAGCTTCTTGTCAGGTATTTGGTCACAGCAGGGGCATTTGAATGCCACCCCTACCTCATGCACACACAGGCGCAGGACTCTGGTGCATCTTCCAGGTTCTGGACCATCCACGGAGGCAGAAACCAGAAACATGACCTCTTTTAAGGTGGAATTAAGAAGGAATGGTTGAGGTGATGCGTTTTATGTGTATCTTAACCATGATTAAAAAAAATCAGAGTTGTGTGTCCGAAGGTAAAATGCTGAGAAACACGAAGACGTTGCCAGAGTTCTTTTCTCCCACTCACTTAAACTTACACCCATTGCGAACACTGTGAAGGGCGTTATGAAGAGCAACTCAGTTACCAACCTGGGTTTCCCTTTTCTTCATTCTCAAAACAAGGCTTTGCAGGAGAGATGATTGCTGAGGTCACTTCCACTACTGTCTATTGTTCTGTGAAATACAGATAGCATGCTTCCTAGGATAATGTGGGATAAATATATATATATTTAAGCTTTTCAAAAATTGAACTTGGGTGACTATACTCTGACATTCTTAAAACTCTTTCCCAATCTCAAATATTGAACTTCTGTGGTCTTTGAAGATGACTCCTGCCCCCAAGTAATTAGTGGCTGTGGAGCAGACAGCCCTAAACCATGGTTGCCATGTGTATATAAAAGTTGCTATTGCTCAATCAGATCAATGAAAGTGTTACCTTACCTGCAGGTTTCATTATCTCAATTATTTTTTTAACAGCAGAATGGTATTCTAGTGAAATAATGAAAAATCTTCATTAAATGGTAAATGGAGAGAACTAGAAAATATTACAAAGAGGCAACTCTGACCCCATAGGACAAAACACCATATCTTGTTTTTTATTTGTGGATTCTTGCTCTAAATCTTAGATGTGGGGATCCAGCGTGGAGTAACTGCCGAGGCCATAGGAGGACAAAGGGGTCACAGTGTAGGGGAGCTTTAGCGTTGGAATACTAGGATTCAGATGGGAAGAAAGGGAAATGGGAAAAATGTGTGTGCTCTTAACTGGGAAACACTGAGCAGAGAGAAGGAGGAGGTATTAATAGCATTAAGGATGTTTGAAAAGTGACAGGCCAACGTTTTCTGCTTACTTAAAAATACACAGAAATATTAACACCTAACAGTCATATTATGACCTTATATATTATGCTGTTTGATCATTAGTCACAACTCATTTGTGTATTTGAACACATTACTCAGACACTGCCCATCTCTTCTGATACAATCACCTACCATACAATGACATAGCCACCGAGCCTCTCACAAAATTGTGATGGAGCTGAAAATTTCCCCCTTTCCACTGACATTGTAGCTATAGGTCATACTTAGGTTTCCTTGTCCATGTGACACACTTGGGAAGAAGGAACCTCAATTGAGGAATTCTCTCCATCAGACTGGCCTGTAGGTAAGTCTGTGGGACATTATATTGATTAATGATTGACATGGCAGGGCCGTGGCTACTGTGGGAGGTGCCACCCTAGGGCAGGTGTTCCTGGGTAGTATCAGAAACCAAGCCGAGGAAGCCATGAAGAACAAGCCACTAGGCAGGACTCCTCCATGGCCTCTGCTTCAGGTCCTGCCTCTAGGTTCCTGCCTGAGGTCCTGCTTTGCCTGGCCTTCATGCTGGAGTGTAAAATGTAAGACAAATAACCCCTTCCCCCTACATTTGCATGGTTTTATCAGCAATAGAAAAATAACTAGAACCATGTCTTAGGTCATAGTAGGACACTTTAGTCTTGTGCTTGTGATAATGATGGTTGTGTTAGTCAGGGTCCTCTAGAGGGACAGAAGCCTTGAAATGAATACACACTACAAAGTGGCTTTATTGTGTTGGCTTACATGATGTGCTTTGGGTAGCCACCTAATGGCTGTCTTCACAATGGAGAGACCAAGAGCCTCACAGCTACTTAGTTCCAACTACTCTGAAGTTCCAATCTTGTGCTGAAGGCCTGAAAGATTCCCAGAGGGCAGTGGCTCTTCCATCCATGGTGAGAAGCTGAAGAAGTTGGATTCCACTGTCAGCAAAAGACGGCAGTAGCAGGTACCAGCAGAGAGAGGAGGCAGGTAGACAAAATCAGCCCTGCTTTTCCCTGATACTTCTTTCTGTAGAGACCACAGCTGCCACAGGAAAGTGCTGTGCGCTTTAGAGTAGATTCCCTCTCCCCCAATAGTTAATTTTCTAGGAAATGACCTTATAGACCTGTCCAGAGCTTGACTCTAATTTGAACCCAGATCAAATCAAATTGACAATTATATCACTTACTTTTCTATTGCCGTGACAAGGCACCGTGTCCAAGCTAACTTATAGAAGAAAGAATTTCTTTGGGGCTTACAGTTTCAGAGCATTAGAGTCCATGACCATCACGTCAGGAAGCATGACAGTAGGTAGGCAGGCATGGTGCTGGAGCAGCAGCTGAGGGCTCACGTTCAGATACAACCACAAGACAGAAACACTGGGAGTGGTGCAAGTCTTTTGAAACCTCAAGATTTACCTCTAAGCGACACACCTCTTCTAACAAGACCATTCCTCCAAATCCTTCCCAAACAGTTCTACCAACATGGGGTGAAGTATCTAAATACATGAACCTATGGGGGCCATTCTTCCTCAAACCACCACAGCAGCCACACTGAGTAAAGAACCTACTGTTCTGCTAGTGGATATACTCATAACCACTGCTGGGGTTTTACTCAAATGATCTGAACAAACTAATATGCTCAAATACACACAGAATAATGGCAGCATTATTCACAGAAGGAACAAAAATGTCCTTCATTTGGGGGACTTGATAAGCAAACTGTGATGAATTCAGGTAAGAAAGTATTCATCGTGTGAAAGAAGTGAGATAGCAGCCAAGATAATATGTTATGAAGGTAAGGAATGTTAGTTTCGCATGCACACATCCTAGTGGGCATCACTTTCTCCCCCTGTGCTGCCCTATCTCCACAACACATGTGCCTACTGTCCAGTCTCTGTCATTCTCAGTACAACTCCCTTTCCTTTTTTCCATTTATAGGATGGGGAAACCAAGGCTGGTGGATGCTAAGTAACTTGTTCAAGGTGCTTCCAACGATGTAGCTAAGAAGAAAGACATTTTCTATGCATAGGAAGTCTGTTTTCAGAGCTTGTGTGACACAGCTATCTCCTGGACACGTTAGCATTGCTTGTTGAGTGGAGTCTACCAGGAAGATGCCTTTCTGCCTACATAACCTGTCTCATCAATGATTTCCAGTTAGCTTTCTATTTTTTTCAATGGTGCCACCCCTCTGCACTTTCTGAATATAATAATTGGAACTTGGCAGGCATATAACAATACCTATTGCCTTTGGATGGTTGTTTCCCATGAAAGCACAGCCATATGAGCTCTTCAGTGCCATCTGAAAGCAGGTAGGATGGTCACTCAGTGATGGTCATTGAGTATGACGGCAAGTAAGTGCCCATTATTTAATATGATGGAACCAACAATCAACTATGTTAACTATGACAAAGTGTGCTATATAATTTAGGTACTGAATGATTAATAATAATAATAAAGGTGGCCTGGGGAGGTCTCTTAGCAGGTAGAGTGTATACTGCTTGGCATAGAATCCAAGTCCAGTTCCCAGAATCTGTATTAGGCATCTCACAACTACCTATTACTCTAGTTTTAGGAGATTTGACACCATTTTCTGGCCTCTGTGAACACCTGCATATATGGACTTACACACACACACACACACACACACACACACACACATAATTAAAAATTTAAAAAGCATTAAAAATTTTAAAAAGAATCAAAAATTAAATACATATCACATCGTATTAAGAGTCATTGAAATACACATTACTTGTTTCTGTAATGTTCCTGAGATCATGGCTGTCCATCTGTGTTCTTCAGACTTTCACCACTGTGACAAATTTTTATAGAAACAACTCAGGAAGGGGAAGGGTTTTGTCATTGTTGTTGACAGCTCATAGCTTTAAGTCCAAGGTGGGCTATACCCACTGCTTTGGACCTAAGGTGAGTGAGAACACCATGGTGTAAGAGCCTGTGGCAGAGGCTGCCTACCTCGTGGTCCAGAAAACACAGAGAAGAAAGGAAGGGCTGGTACAAGCGAAATCTTCCCATTTCCCCATCAGGTGACAGTAATAACAGCACCATTACATGAGTTCACCAAGGAATGACTTCATTGATTAAGTGAGAGCCCTTGGGCTGTGCCTGTGACCCCAGCCCATGACCATCTGGGATCATCTCTGGCTCAAACAGTAAGGAGTGCTACAGAAAGCAGGGGTGTGCTTAAGAGGAAGCCCTGGCATGTTTCCTTCCACACTCCCACTTAGCTTCTTTTATATATATATATACACATACACACATATGTATATATATATACACATATATACACACACACATATTTATTCATATTACATCTCAATTGTTATCCCATCCCTTGCATCCTCCCATTCCTCCCTCCCTCCCTCCTACTTTCCCCCTACTCCCCTCCCCTTCTTTTCTTTGTTAAAAAAAGTTTTTTAAAATATAATTTCATTCATGAGTACCATGTTTACATCATTTCCTCCTCTCCTCTATCCCCTCGGACTCCTCCATGTCCTCTACTCTCTCTCTCTCAAATTCATGACCTTTATTCATGCCTTTATTATTGTTACATATGTGTGAATGTGTGTATAAATTCTATCTGCTTAGGCCACGTTGTGTTGCTCATATGTATGTGCATGTGCTTAGGGCTGAGGACTTGGGATTGAATAACCCATCAAAGGCTCATCCCTGGAGGAGACTCATTCTCTCTCTCGCAGCATCCATTAATTGCTTGTAGTCCACAGGTATGTGGCCTGTGAAATTTCCCCATTTAGGTAAGCATGTCAACTGATGGCGTCATTATGCAGGTCTCATGTAGACAACCATACTGTTGGGGTTTCATGAATATTTAGCTTCTTTTCTATACCCAGTTTTTGTCCCGCTGCTTTTATGAGTCTCTGAGTAATACAGGCACAGACATGGAACTTGAATGTCCTTAGACATTTTGTTGAGGGGACACAGTGCACAGGTTTGGAATGAAGCCAACAGGGAGCCTGGCGCATTCCATTGCCGAGTTTATACCTGAATCCTGTCACTAAGTCCTGTAGTCCTTCATGTCCCACATTGCATATGAAACCCCAGATGCAATCATGGAGTTGATATTGAATGGCTGATCGCTTTGACATAAATCATTTGTTTAAAGTAGTGGTTCTCAACCTTCCTAATGCTGTGGCCCTTTAATACAGCTCTTCGTGTTGTGGTGACCCCAACCTTCCTAATGCTGTGACCCTTTAATACAGTTCTTCGTGTTGTGGTGACCCACAACCACACAATTACTTTTTTTTTTTTGCTACGTCATAATTGTAATTTTGCTACTGTTATGAATCATAATGTAAATGTCTGTCTTTTCTGATGGTCTTAAGTGACCTCTGCTTTCAAGTATTAAAGATTACTAACAGAGTCGGCACCCACTGTATAGTAAGTATTTCTGTATAGAGGATAAATTAAGCTTGATAGATCGGAAATAGAACATCCTTTGGTCACTTAAAGTCTCTCAGTTTATCTTTATATATTCTAAAATTATTAGCTGTGGCTTTGATAATCATATAGTCCACACACAGATAATTGTTGCCTAAATTTTCATACATTCTAAAGTGTTACTAAGTCTGATATATATATATGTATATATATACACATACATATGCATTTCATATTCGTATTCATAATCACATTCACATACATATAATTTGTGTGTGTGTTCAATAGAGAAACATAATTTAAAAAGTTGAAAATGGAAAAAAAAAGTTGAAAATGGAAGCATAGGTAAAATGGAAATATATATATATATATATATATATATATATATATACTTATATATGCATGTACCAACAATATAAGAAATGATCAGATGTGGTTGAATGTAGGCTTTGTTCAGCACTGGCTCTGAGTAGCTGGCTGACCAGGTTCCCATTTCCGTGAACTGGGTCTGACAGTGACATCGGGCAGCTTGGAAACGACCGAGCTTTGGACGGTGTCTTCATCGCTGACTTCATTCTACTGATGTCTGGACATGTGCGGGGGCTGGAAAAGTGAGACAAGCCCAGGTCAGCTCCACCCAATGGCTTTCTCAAGTGAGCCAGATGAGTCACTTAGTTGTTTAGCAACTACATCTGACAAATAAACTGTGACATATATCTTATTTGACTCTACATTGCCAAAATAATTTCATTTCCATATGAAGTCAGCATAAAAAATATTCACCACAAGTCTTACCTTTTTCTGAGTTTTAAGCCAGGTATGCCCTTACATTCCTCATCACCACTGAGAGACTACATTTTCATTGGCAGGTTTTAGTACTTGATTTTTATTAAAAATAGACCCATAAATCCCAGTATGTTCAAACACATTTCCCAGTTTTCCAATACCCAGTTGAGCATCAGATTCCAAGTTTAAATTGAAAATAATGGAAAACAAAGGAAATTAAAAACTCACAGTGGCTCCTCACACCAGGAACGTTTCAGATGCTCACTGGATCTTGTGGGTGGGGGCTGGTCTTTTGGATAGCAGGGGTTGACAGCCCTGAGCAGACTTAAGGATGGATCTGTTTGTTGCTCTGACAGCTTCATATTAAACATTTCTCAGGAAAATTTGCTTCTGACATTCTAAAATTATTATTCCTGGCTGAAAGAATGGCTAGCTTTCTTCCACTGGCCAAGTCAGGGTTTTAGAGATCTGCTTCTATGGCCTGTGGTGCGTGACACCAAGAGCTGGCAAGAGTTCTTGAAAACAAGGTCAGGTCAGCCACCCTTTGAGCTGCTCTCTATCACAACAGGGCCAAACACTGGCAGTGTTGGTGAAAACCAAGCCTTTGACCAACAAACACCATACAGAGGAATTTCACAGCTCAGCAAACTGTTTAGTTGCATCCAAGTCCAAGTGGAAGTGTTAGAAATGGCTGGGAAAGCTGGGAAAACTGATGGCAGGGTATTTCTTCCCCAGAAAGGTGTGTTGTGTATGGGAACCTAGCCTATTTAATGCGATGTGCTCTGGTCTGAGTGTCTAGACACACTAGGGAGCTGAGAGATCAATTAGGGAGGCCACCTAGCACTTTAAGTTTTTAAATAAAAACAGATTAAATGACAAGAATAGCATCAAAGACAAGTAAGCCTTGCTTCGTGAGGTTCTGTTTTTAGTTTTGCGGACATCTGTCTTCACTAGGTCACATGTAAGGTGCCTTCATATTGAGAATATTTAATATTAGCATAAATATTCGTGTCACAGCATAATTCATCATCTTATTAATTGGTGTTATGGCATATTAAATAGTGATTATATGTTTATTTGCAAAAATAACAGTCCAAGGAAAAGGACCACAAAATCCTGCTTTCAATTAGAGTTTTCTGCCTGAGAACTGTGAAAACTTAACGGGAGAATGCAGACAATCTGCTGGTCTGTTCTGTCCTTGGACTTGTTTTAGCAATAATATTATTCTATTTTCTCTAGCAAATGAAATAAATGTGAAGTGTGTGGTATGGTCTTGAGGCCTCTAGGACAGAAAAGATTATATCAAAGGTCTCAAAAAGCCGAGTGTCCGTGTGGGCTGTTGTCAGCTGCCAGCTATCTGTCCACAGTGCAGTGGGCTTGGGACAGCAGTTCTGCCCTGATTGATTACCCTGGTGTGTCTTATTTCTTTTTATGCCTGTAACAGGAACCACAGACCAACCTTTTTTTTTTTTTTTTTTAATTGTGCCTCCTTTACAGTAATTGATATCTTGAGACATTCCACTGGTGCTCACAGCCGATGGGATGCATTTTAACATGTAAAACAAGGGCTTTCCCGGGTGTTAGGTAAGAAAAATTCTTGTAGAACAATTTTAAATTTGAGTCAAGCTTGGGGAAGGCAAAGGATCTGGCATGTTTGCTGGGAGCCTGGAGAAAACCATGAGGGTTTGCATTCTTGCTTGTAGGAGCCTCGCAATCTTTCCAAGCGGCCACAGGAGGAAGTGCTTTGATAAATGTGCCCTTGGTCTTTGTTTATTCCAAATGGCATTTCTGACAGATATGATCAAAACACATTGCATAAATGTTTGAAAATTTCAAAAAATAAGTAAAAATATTGCTAAAAACAAATGATATTTTGTTCAGCAACAACAACAAAAAACCATAAGCAACAATACAACCAAAATTTTGTTTATTTCTGATAAAGCCTGGTGGATTGATTTCACAAAGTGTTGTCAGCGAAGGGCCACCAATTCTCAAAGTGCTTAAGCCAGAAGCCTGCCTTGTGGCTCACAGATCCTCTGAGTTGACGGCTGAGAAGATTCTGCCAGTCAGCTTTTTTCTTACTCTTCTTCCATACTCTTATCTGTAGAGCCAAATGTGTGCATTGATGGTAAAACCAAAGGGTGTTAGCCAAAAGTTCAACTTGAAATTACTGTGGAGACCGCCGGGAGAGACAAGTTCTTTTCCTCAGAAGGTTTAAACCATAAAGCAGCTTTGAATGTGGGACACCCATGGCCATGGCTGTGGCCGTGGCTGTGGCCGTGACTGTGGTCATTCAACCTTTCAATGGCATCTCCAAGAGGAGTCTGACTGAGCTGCCCGGAATGTTGGCCTCCGTCTCCTCTTATCTTCAAAGGCTCTCACACTAAGAATTTCCACCCCAAACTTTGGTATTCTTGTAAACATCTCCTCTACGTCTGCCCTTTGCCTTGGTAACTTGGAGAACATCAGTCTCAGGAAATATCAGGGGGAAAGTAGATTACTTTCTGCCCAGACCTCTGTTGGAAACCAGTTTGTTCCTTTAGAGAGTGATGTGACTAACCCAGCAGTTTGATAGAACCTGATGTCCTGGGAATACTTCAGAGGGACTGTGAGCTTGAAAACCATAAAGTTGACTTGGCCGAGAGATGCCCTGACATGCCATTATTTGTTTCTGCTCATGACCAGGACTGGGTTGGTCACCCTTTCTTAATTAGAGTCCCCCAGAGTTGAAAGCCTAACACTTTGTCCAAAAGGTCAAAAGTTTTCATTCTTTTTGTTTCCACTATGATCAAAGTTTCAAAGCAGAGCTTTGCCGAAGGGTTGAAAATGGGAAAACGAAAGGAAAAAGCGTCATCACAAGCCGAGACGTGGGTGCATTTCCGTGCCGCTGCTGGGGCTGAGCTCTGAGATGACAAAGCCAGATGTCCCCATTCTGCCCGGTGCCAGTCATTCCTATCCATGGCACAGAACAGTCTCTGTGGCATGTTGCCCCTTAGGCTTGTTACATTGCTTATCAACCTTTGTTTCTGAGGATGTTATAATAAGTGAGAGAGAAATCTCACCCAGATGGTTTCTCAATGCCTCTACGTAAGCTGGATGTGCTGGTACCCTGGTAATCCCAGCATCCGGGAGGCTGTGAAAGAGGAGCACGAGTTTGAGGCCAGCTTGGGCTACAGAGTGGTCTCAACCTTGTGCCAAGTTCTACCCTAAGGAAAAGCCCTTTCTCCTACCACTTTGCTTTCCACAGTGCAAAAGGTTTGTGCAAGTAAAAGTTTCTGTCCATTTCCGCTTCCTGTGCTACTACAGCTCCTGTCTTATAAGACAAGACCAGGTTACGGCTTTTTTTCTGAAAAAAAAAATTTTTTTTTTTGAATCAACAACAGGTATGGATGTTCCAGGTGCTTGCTTCAGCTGGCTAATAGGGAAAATACGTATCCGTCCTGGGCAGGAGCAGCAGCTCAGTGCGCAGCTCTTGCCCAGCATGAGGTCCTGGATTCCCATCTCCAACACTACAAGAAAAATAGAACCGGACAGATTGTGGTTAACGTATAGGAAGCCTGTCTTCTTTTTTTTTCTTTTGAGACAGGGTCTGTATAGCCCAGGTTGGCCATAAAGTTTCTCTTCTCCAGTTTCCGCAGCCCAAGTGCTGGGTTAAAGGCATGCCTGACTCACAGTGAACTCTTCTTTCTAAAACAGTGACCATTTATTGCGAAAGACGACAGGTTTCATCCTGGCATCCTCATGCACGTGTGTTCTCCGCGTCCCGGACTGCCTGACTTCCCCTTCTCCCTGGTCCTTCTCTTGCTCCCAGATAAATCCTTCCATTGATTTTATGTCCACATTCTGCCATCGTCGTCTCTCTGGGCCTGGATTCTTTCACTTAACATAGTTACCTCCAGCCCACCACCTTCCCACAAGTGTCATAACTTGGCTTTTCTTTACTGCTGGTTTGTGATGCATTGTTTTTTATATTCTGCAGCTTGTTTCTCCGTACCTGTTTATGCTACCTGGGATGACTGCACAGTGTGTTATTGTGATAAATGCAGGTGAGCCAGTGTCTCTGTGGAATGCTGCCTTTGATTCCTTTGGATACGGAATAAGGAGCAGCATGTGTGGATCA
This sequence comes from Acomys russatus, assembly GCF_903995435.1. Lineage (NCBI taxonomy): Eukaryota > Metazoa > Chordata > Mammalia > Rodentia > Muridae > Acomys > Acomys russatus. Next base: position 2,120,113 of record NC_067154.1, on the reverse strand, counting down.
TATGACCTTTACAGTTTTAGCTATCTCAGGAGCATCCACACTGATTTCTATCACGGCTGATCTGGTTTACATCTTTACAGCGGTGGATAGGGCTCACTTTTCCTGAATCTTCAGCAGCACCTGTTGTTGTTTAGTTTTTTTTTTTTTTAACAAGCGCTCTTCTGCAGGTGGTTAAGATGGAATCCCTATGTAATTTTCTTTCTATTTTTCTGATGGCTGAGGATGCCAATTCTCAAATTTCTAAGTGTGTTCATTGTTATTATGGGATATATCGGTGTAGTCAGGCATAATAATGCTGAATCGTCTGACTTTTATTTTTCTGTTGTGCGTAAGACAGACAAAAATGTCATAATTTGATGAGTCTTTGGGCCTTTGCCTTTTATCTCTTTCACCTGCTTTACCATTGGGAATAAAGTATATAAAAGTTTGGTGTTCATTTTAGACTTACACATTGGTTCTCTGTGCTGAGAGGTATCTGAAGACTGTACGTTGGCAGTGGTCCAGCAGCTTACACCTCGGGCTGAGTACCATGCCAGGAAGTGCTTAAAACCATTGCTCAAAGGCTCTGGATTGGCTTCCATGTCCGTTGTCATCCCTCACGAAGTCATATCTTTAAGTACATTTTAATGTTTCTTAGCCATCTAAGACATAAGGTGCTACTAAGAATGATCAATATTCACTCTTTGAAGGTTAAGGAGCCTTTATTTGAAAGGTTTGGAGTTAGAGGTGATTGAGAGTTAGGAATATTTGCATCTTTTTGACACAGTACTTTGGGAGTAAGCCCGAACCTAAGTCTGAACCTTGTTTATGTTTGATGCACAACTTAGACTCATTTTATAAAAAGAGATAATTTGTGCCGGCTGCTTTTGTCAACGTGGCCCAAACTAGAGTGGCACAGAAGTGAGAAATCTCAGCTGAGGAACTGCTGCCATCAGATCGGCCCATGGGCACGTCTGTGAGGTTAATGATTGACGTGGGAAGGCCCGGATCACTGTGGGCAGTGTGACCCTTGGGCAGGTGTTTCTGGGTTGTATAAGACAGCAAAATGAGCAAGCCAGGAGAACAAGCCAGTGAGCAGAATTCTTTCATTATTTCTGGTTCAGTTCTTGCTTGGGTCCCTGCCCTGACGTCCCTCAGTGATGGACTGTTACCAGGAAGTGGAAGATAAAATAAACCTATTCCTTGCCAAATACTTGTTTAAAATAATCAGAGCAATAGAAAGTAAGCTGGGGCAGGCATTTATTTGCTATTTTCAGCACTTGTGTTGCAGATGGGCCTCTCAAAGAGGTCAGCTGTGGGATTCCCCATTTTGGATGTTAGGATTTCATATTACAGATTGGCAGATTTCTGAAGTAGAGACAAATATTTGATGTTGAAAATCAGAAGTCTATTCGCAGAGAAAAATCAGGATTCCTATTTTTCAATTCAGGCAATAGTGGTGTGTGTTTTATCCTTCCTCCCTTCTGGCCTTGACTCTTGGTAACATAGTAATGGCTACCAAGGAGCTGGCAGAGAGGGGGTCACTGATTACAACCGTCTTCAAAACATGCACCTTCATAAAAGTGTAGGTCTTCAGCCTCTGTGACATAGAAATCTCTTGCATGGATTAAAAAAACAAAACAAAACAAAACAAAGCAAAACAAAAAGACACAAAAGCACTCAAATGTGGCAGCTCTCTGAGCTTGGCAGGTGCCACTGGCTAGCTGATAACCACCAAGGCTGGAGGAAGCCTGTCGCACCGACTGGGCTTTTTCTGCACCGACCCCATGCCTGTGCACAGTCCTGTGAACAGATTGTGCCAGCCTGGTGCCAGGTAACTAACTGCCTTTCAATTTCTGTTTTTTTTTTTTTTGCAGATCCTCTACTTCCTACAGGAATGTAGGTTGTGCACACCCTGGCTTTGAAGTTCAGATACATAGCGCCAACCTGGGAAGTTGGGAAGCCTTCCATGGCGCTTTGGGTCTGACCCATCTGGGTCTATTCTCAGCTAAATCAGGCTGCGCTAGCAAAGAGTGGATGGATCAGTGACGTCCGAAACAGAGTTGACTGCTGCACAACAGTGCTGCTGTGAGCTTGACGCGTATTGTTGATTTGTTAGAATGCGTGAGGCCCCTTGTGCTTGGTTGGAGTCTAGGTAAGGTTACCGGTGTGCTATTTCCTTGCTTTGTCTGCTCATGTGAAAATGAAGACCGGTCAGTTTCTTGGGAAAACACTGATTGATGTGCATATGGACTCAGAATAGCAGGAGCTGGGAGCCACCCACTGTGTCCGCCTCAGCTTGAGCTGGGGCCAGGTTTTGGCCCATCTCCAAAGGCAAAGGATTAGCAATGACCACTGCTGGGTGGGATGGACTCACAAAAATCCAGGAGGGCACACTTGGGCACACTATGGGCAAAGTCCTTGATCAAGCTGGTTCTCAGCTCCCAGGAAATGGATGGGCTCTGAGTTGCTCTAGTCAGATTCAGGGCTCAGGACCCTACACTGGGGTGGGTCCGATGACCCTACACTGGGGTGGGTCCGATGACCCTACACTGGGGTGGGTCCGATGCTTTCATCCAGACGACAGGAATGTAGATGAGAGCAGAAGGTTTGCTTCAGTAGGGTGGTCCACACGGCACACCCCAAGGTAGTGCCCAGGGTCAGGCTTTACAGCTGAACGAGGAAGAGAGCGCTGCCGAGACAGGGTAGAGGTTGGGAGCACACAGTCACCTCTGCCCTGACCTGGGGATAGAATGTCTGAAGTTGTGTTGCCTGCACTGATTTTTAGCAACATATGTCACCTGCCTCCAACACTAAGTCACTGGTGCTAAGTCTTGGCTTCTCAGGAGTTGAACCCAGTGTCTCCTTCTAAGGAAAGAGTAGGGTGGGGACATTTATCTTGAAGAGAAGTGTGCACCTTTCATAGTGGTCACCTTTCTGTTTAAAACAGCCATTAAAAGGTGCTCAAAATACAATTCAAGGAAGGTAGGGAAAGGCATCTGCATGGCAGGGTTGCAAACCACCCTGGAAGGTTTCCCAACTTCCTCTGGCAGGATTCACTTGAGCTCCTGCGGGTGTCACTCACCCCCACCCCTCTGCAGGCTGGGCACCCCTGAATCACAGCCAGGCAGTGCTCCCTCCAGCATGTACACAGTCAGGCAAGCACGTCTGATTACTGGCTTATACCTGTGAAATGACCCCATTGTCTGCCCGGTGTGGCTCTGACAGGAGGTGATCTTGGTATGGGCACTCTAAGCACCCTGGGTTTCAAGGACTGCGCTCTGCACTCTCGAGTCTTGCTCTCAGAATAAGGAAAGTATGTCAATGCTTTGCAACTCACCAGGTTCATATTTTCTTACCAGATGCTGCAAACACGGTGCTTTCAGGTTTTCAGATGGAGGCTACAATCGTGTCTTTGAACTCTGGCTTTTTTCTCTCGTCTCCTACTTTGGGGGTTATGAATCACTGGAGTTAGTTAATATTTCAAGGATGTTTATTGCTTTTCTTCCTAAGGCACACGACACACTGTTTCATAGCGTCTTATGCGAGAGACTTCAGACACAGGCTCTGGGAAGGAAGCCAGCCAGTGAGCACTTGATTGTCACTAGCAAAACACCAGGGTGCCAAGGGTCCCATTCATCACTGTCACTCTCCCTGGACTTCTGTTTAGCCTTGGTGACCCGTGGGTTAATTAAAGCACAGCAGCATGTCTTTGGCTTTATAGACTCATGAATCACACCAACCACACACACACTACCATTCAGAATAAGCTTAAAACGTGCATGGATGTGTGTTTTCTGTGTGGTGTTTATTATTTTGTTATGTTTTATTTATATAGATAACTTTAAAGAATGATAAATTTGAGATTTTAAAAATATATTATAAGGACCAGTAACTTTATAACTAACTGGTAAATTTGTCCCACAGTTAATGGCTCATTATTAGTATCTGAATCTTTTTTTGATGAGGAATATTTTATGTCACTTTTGGTTAACTTATTAGGTACATTTTGCATTTTTATTTTAAATTTATTTGTGTGTGTGTGTGTGTGTGTGTGTGTGTGTGTGTGTGCGCGCGCGCGCGCGCGCGCACGTGCATGCGCATGTATGCAGGCAAAAGTATGCCATGACACAGGAATGGAGATCAGAGCACAACTTTTTCAGGAGTGGGCTGTCTCCTTCTAGCGTGCAATGTTGGACTTGAACTCAGGTCATTATGCTTGCACAGCTGTCACTTTTATCCACTGAGCAATTTAAGGCCTTTGCACTCTTAAATCTGCACAGCCATGTTATGCTTGCATCTGGTTCCTATACAAATGTGTAAGTGAAGCCGAACATGGTGTGACTGCTGATCAATAAGATATTTGCACAGGTAAGTGCTGAGTTCTTTTCCTAGATGATGCACATGGTTTTAAGAAGATGCACCGTACCTTGGGTGAAGTTTGCCAGAATCTTTGGAGAATTTTTCTGGGCTTCCAAGGGCAACAAAAACAAACAGTTTTTCATCCAAAACTTGCAGCTATGGAGTATTTTTATTTTTATTTATTTATTTATTTTATTTTTTTAATTTTTAAATTTTTGGTTTTTCAAGACAGGGTTTCTCTGTGTAGCCTTGGCTGTCCTGGACTCATTTTGTAGACCAGGCTGGCATCGAACTCACAGTGATCTTCCTGCCTCTGCCTCCCGAGTGCTGGGATTAAAGGTGTGCACCATCACGCCTAGCATGCAGCTATGGAGTCTGATGGAGGCCAGGCTCTCCTGGATTCTTATGATTCTGCTCCACATGTTGATCTTCATTTATTTCACCAAAATGAATCTGTGTTGAGCCTGATCAAACTTTTAGTCACGGTGCAGATGTCTTCATTCCAGTCTGTTTGCTCAACCGTGACACAGAAACAACCAGCAAAAGCCCAGGGTCATGAGGCGGCACAGCAAGATGAGAAGGGAAGGGAGCCCCACCCCCACCCCACCCCTACCCTACCCCCACCCCAGGAATCTGGTTAAAGCCTCTCTCCAGAGGCAAAGCAGGAATTATGACACAATTAATGACTGATTAATGTCTTTCCGCTTCCCAGTTATAAAGTTAGTTTTCTAGGAATCTCACCAGAAACCACACTGACACGGTACCAACCCTCTAACCCTCTCGTGCAACCCTAGTGGCTTTGGGTTTTACCCTATCAGACTATAATTCCACCCAAGACATCTCCAGAGTCACCCTCTAATCTTGCTTAGGGGGGTGGGGGCGGGCAGATGAGGTTTTTTAGCAATCATTCGAAGCACAACTTGAGAGGCCCACGAAGATTATAGCTAGTGCTTAGACAGTTGGGACCTGTTCATGTTTGGACTCACCTTTCTGAGGACCTCTCTCCCAACCCTTGGGCTCAGTCTACATTAAAACATCTTCAAAAGCATTTCCAACACTGCTTCATACTGGCTAGAATTTCTACATCAAATTCTACTTTGAGCCTAGTTGAGGTCCCTAAAAGCTTAGGGGGACCCCTTGGGCTGTGTGGAGTGCCTGTCCTCTCACCACTGACAGGTCCTCCTGTGGCACTTGTCCTTTCTAGATCTTCCTGCTCCTTTGCATAGCCCAGACCCTCTTCTCTACTGCCCCACACTGGACACCTACACTGCTCAGATGTGTTCTTTCCACAACAGCCTGACTGATTGCTGAAAGGAGGCATAGCCGGCTAGACTTCTCCCGAGGCTGAAATCTAACCTGGGATGGAGGACAGAGCTTTCCGTGGGCTGGTCCTCACTAACTCTCCCTTACAAGCTTACAAGCAACACTCCTTCTGGCATTAAAAAGAAACCCCAAAACAAAAAAACCAAGGGAGCTGGAGAGATGGCTTGTGATGTTTAAAAACATCGACTGCTCTTCCAGAGGACCTGAGTTTGACTCACATGGCATCTCAGTTCCAGGGGATCCAGTGCCCTCTTTGGTCTCTTTTGATCTTCCATGGGCACCAAGCATACAAATGGTACACAGACATACATTAAGGTAAAATACCCATACACATACAATAAAAATGAAGAAGACTGGGGAGGGAATATAACTTAGTACCGTCTGCCTCTATCTATCTATCTATCTATCTATCTATCTATCTATCTATCTATCTCTCTATCTCTCTATCATCTATCTGTCTGTGTATGCTTGTGCATGCCTGACATACACAAAACCCTGGGTTTAATTCCCAGCATGCTCTATAATCACTGGACTCTGGAGGTGGAGGTAGGATGGTAAAAAGGTTAGTGTAATGTTCTGCTGGGACACAGAGTGAGATCCTGTTTCAAATGAGTGGACACACACACACACACACACACACACACACACACACACACACACACACGAATCTATCTATTTACCTATCTATCTATCTAGTATCTATTTAGCTATCTATCTATCTATCTATTTATCAATCAATCATCTATCTATTCTTCTACTCATCAGTATGTATGTATGTATGTATGTATGTATGTGTCATCTAGCTATCTACCTATCTATAGTATGTCCAGGTCTGGGGGCATAGCTCAGTGGTGGGCCACTTGTCTAGCGGGTACAATGTGTCAAACTTCAAAAACTGTGCAATTTTAAGTTAGCGATAACTATACTCACTATATAAAGACTGAACAGATGTTCCTTTTCTATATATTTGATAAGTACACCTAACCATCCAATCTATTTTTTCATTCTCTAAATTTTTCAAAAACACATTTTTCATTTTTGCAATCTATTCATATTTTTATATTTTATTTAATTTCTTTTTCATTTTTTATTTTATTAATTTATTCATATTACATCTCAATGGTATATTTTTATATTTTAAAAAGACCAATAATTAGAGAAATAAATTTATAGAAATTGGTAGCAGAAAATAAACACACAGATTGTCACTCTAACATATTTCATCTATATATTAAATATGAATTCTCATGTCACTTTAAATGCTTTTAGAAGCATGTGTTCATTTTTCTTTTCTTTGATTGAAAATAATTTTTTCCATATAATATTTTCTGATTATGGCTACCCCCAAACTCCTCCCAGCTCCTCCTCATATGCCCTCCCATCTTGATCAACCCCCTTTCCACCTCTCCTTAGAAAACAAACAGGCATCTAAGGGATAACAATAAAATAAAATAAAATAAGATAGAACAAAGCCAGGTATCAGAACAGGAAAAAATAAATAAACAGAAGGAAAAGAGCTCAAGAAAAGATACAAAAGACAAATACAGATGCAGAGACCCACTCCTTCTCACACTTGGAAATTCTATAAAAGCACAAAAACTAGAAGCCATACTATATACAGAGAGGACCTGTAGGGTAAAAGAAAAGTAAGAAATAAAAAAGAAATTAAAAAAGAAAAAGAAGAAGAAACCGAAGGCCCTGGAATGGCGTTATGAGACAAGGAACCTCCAAAGACGCTGTTGAATTTGTTTTCTCTTGGCCATCTACTGCTGGGCTTGAGGCCTGTCTTTAGGTGTAGCTTGTTTCTTCTGTGAGACTCCCTTGGAGAAAAATATAATTTTTCATTTGCAAGTGGTTATCAGCTGGAGATAGCTTCTGTGTTAGGACTGAAGGCATGTGCCTACTTCTCTGTCAGGGCTGGGGCCCCATCTGGTGCAGACCCCTGCAGGCTCCGAGAGTTCATCCCTGCATCAGTCCTGTTGCTTTCAAAAGTGTTCCCCCCCCCTTGGTGTCTTTCATCCCTGATGGCTCTTGCACTCTTTCTACTTCTACACGATTTCCTGAGCCTTAGGTGAAGAATTTTATGGCGCTATACCATCCAGGGTTGGGTGTTCCGAGGCCTCTCATTCTCTGCATAGTATCTGGCTCTGGGTCTCAGTATTTGCTCTCATCTAGTGCAGGAGGAAGCTTCTCTCATGATGACTGAGCAAGGCACAGAATCTCTGACTACAGCAGAATGTCAGTAAGAGTCATATTACTGCTGCATGTTTTTCAGAACAGTAGTGTCTGGTCTTACTTTGGGCGCTCAGGCTGTCTAGTCTCAAGTTCTTGGTCATCCAGGTAAAGGTAGGTGTGGGTTCCAGCTCACAAAGTAGGTCTTCAGGAAAATCAGAGACTGGTTGACTCCCCACCACAGCTTTGTACCACCATTACACTAGCATGTCTTGCGGACGGGACACCACTGTAGATCAGAGGGTTTGTGGCTAGGTTGGCATTTATGTTTCTTGTTTGGTAGCATATAGAGTTAATTCCAGTACCAAGAACACTGGTCCGTAAGGCCAAATGCTCTAGGTAGGCACCAGCTCTACTTCTCCATGTTCAATGAGTTGTGTAGGATTTTTTTTTGTTCAGCAGTGGGGCCTTGCTGTCAGTTTGGGGAGAGCAACCTATATAATTTTTGGAAATAGCATGGGATGTTTAGGGGTCTCCAAAAGGCTCCTTTGGCCAACAACTCAATTACATATAACCTATTCCTGGTACTGGGTACTTGGTTTGGTAACCAGAGATGGCCAGCAGGGGCTGTGTGTCCCCCATTACTTGGAGATTTCATTTAGATCACATTCACTTTCTTATGTATCTCAGGACACTTCTACTATGCTACATTTCCATGCTACCACTCAAATGATATTCAGTTTTAGCTACCTTTCCCTGTATTTCCTCCTCCAGCCTCCTCTTCACTCCCCTCTCCAGTCCTCCTGCTCCAGTCCCCTCCATCCATCCATAACTGTCTATTCCATTTCTCCTTCCCACCCCAGTCTCTTGCTCTATACGTAACATCCACGGTTCTGCCCATTGTAGCTTGCTTATCATTGATTCAACAGCCAATATCCCCATATTCGCAAACGCACACCATGACTGCCGTTTTGGGTTGGCTCATTCAGGACCCTTAGTTGGGAGACTTTTAATGACTGCTTCTGTTTTACCAGAGGTTCTATATCTGTTTAAATTGCTTATCTGAGCTTGATTTAACTTTGGTAGGTGGTATGTATTGAAAAAAATATACTGGTATATATTGAGATTTTAGCCTACCTATTTATCTAGTCTGTGTGACATTAATATTCCTCAAGGCTTAAATTCCTATGCTTTATATACATATATGCACATTTTATTCTATGTCTACATGAAAAGGAAATTAATCATACAAAATTATACAATATGGCAAAATACCCCTTTTTATTTTCAATTTAGATGCAAAGTATTAGGTAAACAATACTCCACAATTTAGTGTATTATTGGTCTCAGACTGCACAAAGTGTGTATCGCATCTCAATAGTCTCTTTTTCTCCTCATTCCCATGTGAACCTCACCTATATAATGGCACATAAAATAGGATGTTTGATACAATACTCAGGAGCTGATTCATGAAATAAAAAAAATCGGATTAAAGATCAGGGACAGGCAGGTTTTCACCACTGAGGTATCTGGAGAGCCCCGGTAGTGAACAGTGTGAATGCTCTGTGAAGTCACATTTGATGAGCTTCCTGCCTGCTGCTCAGGTACCACAATGTCATCAAAGCAATGGAGCACTATGGTGCTCACAGGGACACCAGGACAAACAATGACACCTTAGGCCACATTCCAACAGAGACCTGGGATAGCCCATAAATGGTGTTTAAATGGTATTTGCTTGAGACTGAGTGAAAGGAGATAAGCTCCTTCAACAGTGGTCTCAAGTTATTATCCTGCCTTTCTTTTTCCCCCCTTTTTATTATTAATTTATTCATATTACATCTCAGTTGTTAGCCCATCCCTTGTACCCTCTCATTCCTCCCTACCTCCCACTTCCCCCCCCATTCCCCTCCCCTATGTCTGTGACTGAGGGCCTCCCCCTGTATATGCTCATAGGGTATCGAGTCTCTTCTTGATGACCTATTATCCTTCCTCTGAGTGCCACCAGGTGTTCCCATCCAAGGGACATGGTCAAATATGGGGCACCAGAGTTTGTGTGAAAGTCAGATCTCCTTCTCCACTTAATGGTGGAGAATGTCCTGTCCATCGGCTAGTCTGGGTAGGGGTTTGAAGTTTACTGTCTATATTTTCCTTGGCTGGTGCGATAGTTTGAGGAAGACCCCAGGGCCCAGACCCGCCTGTAGTTTTCCAGGACCCTCTGGATCCTTCTATTTCCTCATTCTCCCAGGCTTCTCACACCTAAAGTCTCAATAGGATGTCCTCCCCTCTGACCCACTTTCCTGGTAGGTAAAGTTTTTTCATGGGGACGTATCCTTTGGACTAATGTCTCAATATAAGTGAGTATATCCATTTAACTCTTTTTGCTTCTGGGTGAACTCACTCATTATGATAATTTCTAGTTCAATCCATTTGTCCACAAATTTCGGAAATTCCTTGTTTTTAATAGCTGAGTAGTATTCCATAGTGTAAATGTACCACAGTTTCTTTATCCATTCTTCTACTGAGGGACACATAGGCTGTTTCCATGTTCTGGCTATTATGAATAAGGCAGCTATGAACATGGTTGAGCATATGTCCCTGTTGTGTGGTAGGGCATTTTCTGGGTATATTCCGAGGAGTGGAATAGCTGGGTCTTGAGGAAGTCCTATTCCCATTTTTCTGAGAAAGTGCCAGATAGCTTTCCACAGTAGTTGTACTAGTTTGCATTCCCACAAGCAATGAAGGAGTGGTCCTCTTTCTCCACATCATCGCCAGCATGGGGTGTCAGTTGAGTTATTGATCTTAGCCATTCTGATGGGTGTAAGATGGAATCTCAGTGTCGTTTTGATTTGCATTTCTCTGATGACTAAGGAGGTCGAGCATTTCTTTAAGTGTTTCTCAGCCATTTGATATTCCTCTGTTGAGAATTCTCTGTTTAGTTCTGAGCCCCATTTCTCTATTGGGTTATTTGGTTTGGTGGTGTTTAATTTCTTGAGTTCTTTATATATTCTGGATATTAGACCTTTGTCCAATGAAGGGTTGGTGAAGATCTTTTCCCAGTCTGTAGGCTGTCGCTTTGTTCTCTTGACAGTGTCACCTGCCTTACAGAAGCTTCTCAGCCTCATGAGGTCCCATTTATTAGTTGTTGACGTTAAGGCCTGGGCTATTGGTGTTCTGTTCAGGAAGTTGTCTCCTGTGCCTATGTGTTCTAGACTCTTCCCCACTTTTTCCTCTAACTGGATTAACGTCTTTGGTTTTAGGTTGAGGTCTTTAATCCACTTGGACTTGAGTTTTGTGCATGGTGAGAAATAGGGGTCTAATTGCATTTTTCTACATGTAGACATCCAGTTAAACCAGCACCATTTGTTGAAGATGCTGTCATTTTTCCATTGAATGGATTTGGCTTCTTTGTCAAAAATCAAGTGACCAAATGTGTGTGGATTCATCTCTGGGTTTTCAGTTTGATTCCATTGATCCACTAGCCTATTGCTGTGCCAGTACCATGCTGTTTTAATTACTGTTGCTCTATAGTACAGTTTGAGATCAGGTATGGAGATTCCTCCAGAGGATCTTTTATTGTATAGGATTGTTTTTGCTATTCTGGGCTTTTTGTTTCTCCATATGAAGTTGAGAATTATTCTTTCAATATCTTCAAAATATTTTGTAGGTATTATGATAGGGATTGCATTGAATCTGTAAATTGCTTTTGGTAAGATGGCCATTTTTACTATGTTAATTCTCCCGATCCATGAACAAGGTAGATCCCACCATCTTCTGATGTCATTTTCAATCTCTTTCTTCAGAAATTTAAAGTTTTTTTTTCAAATAGGTCCTTCACTTGCTTGGTTAGGGTTATTCCTAGATATTTCATATTGATTGTGGCTATCGTGAAGGGAGTAATTTTCCTAATTTCTTCCTCTGCCTGTTTGTCATTTGTATATAGAAAAGCTACTGACTTTTTTGAGTTTATTTTGTATCCTGCCAATTTGCTGAAGGTGTTTATCAGCTGTAGGAGTTCTCTGGTGGAATTTTGGGGGTCACTTATATACACTATCATATCATCTGCAAATAGGACTAATTTGACTTCTTCCTTTCCCATTTGGATCCCCTTGATCTCCTTTTGATGTCTTATTGCTCTGGCTAGAACTTCAAGAACTATATTGAAGAGATATGGGGAAAGTGGGCAGCCTTGTCTGGTCCCCAATTTTAGAGGGATTTCCTTGAGTATCTCTCCATTTAATTTAATGTTGGCTATTGGTTTGCTGTATATGGCCTTTATTATGTTTAGATAAGTGCCTTGTATTCCCGCTCTCTCCAGAACTTTAAACATAAATGGGTATTGGGTTTTGTCAAATGCTTTCTCTGCATCTAAAGAGATGATCATGTGGTTTTTTATTTTCAATTTGTTTATATGGTGGATTACATTGATGGATTTCCATATGTTAAACCATCCCTGCATGCCTGGAATGAAGCCTACCTGGTCATGGTGAATAATGTCTTTGATATGCTGTTGTATTCGCTTTGTGAGTACTTTGTTGAGTATTTTTGCATCAATGTTCATAAGAGAAATTGGTCTGAAATTCTCTTTTTTTGTTGGGTCTTTGTGGGGTTTAGGTATCAATGTGACTGTGGGCCTCATAGAATGAATTTGGTAATATTACGTCCATTTTTATCTTTTGGAATAGCTTGAATAGTATCTGTATTAGCTCCTCTTTGAAGGACTTGTAGAATTCTGCGCTGAAACCGTCTGGCCCTGGTCTTTTTTCGGTTGGGAGACTATCAATGGTTGCTTCTATTTCTATAGGCAAAATAGGGCTATTTAATTTGTTTATCTGGTCTTGATTCAATTTTGGCAAATGGAATCGGTTGAGGAAATTGTCCATTTCCCTTAGATTTTCAAATTTTGTGGCATAAATGCCTTTAAAGTAGGTTCTTATGATTCTTTGTATTTCTTCGGTGTTTGTTGTTATGTCTCCCTTTTCATTTCTGATTTTGTTTATTTGGATAGTGTTTCTCTCTGTCTTTTAGTTAGATTGGCTAATGGTTTGTCTATCTTGTAATTTTCTCAAAGAACCAGCTCTTGGTTTTGTTGATTCTTTGGATTGTCTCTTTGTTTCTAATTTATTGATTTTCAGCCCCTGAGTTTGATTATTCTAGGCGTCTACTCCTCTTGGGTGTTTCTGCTCCTTTTTTTTCTAAAGCTTCCAGATGTGTTGTTAAGTTGTTCATATGGGATGTTTCCATTTTCTTTTTAAAGGCACTTAGTGCTATAAATTTTCCTCTTAGCACTGCTTTCAATGTGTCCCACAAATTTGGGTATGTTGTTTCATCATTTCATATGAATTTCAGGAAGTCTTTTATTCTTCCCTTATTTCTTCCATGACCTATGTGTCATAAGTAGAAAGTTGTTTAGTTTCCACGTGTTAGTATGCTTTTTTGTTATTTCTGTTGTTGTTTGAAGTCCAGCCTTAGACCATGGTGATCTGATAAGATACAAGGTATTATTTCAATCTTCTTGTATCTGTTGAGTTTGCTTCGTGACCAACTATGTGATCAATTTTAGAGAACGTTCCATGGAGTGCTGAGAAAAAGGTATAATCCTTTGCGTGTGGGTGGAAAGTTCTGTAGATATCTGTAACATCCATATGATTTATGACATTGGTTAATGAAGTTATTTCCTGGCTTAGTTTTTGATTCAAAGACCTATCCTTCAGTGAAAGTGGGGTGTTGAAGTCTCCCACTATTAATGTGTGGGTATCGATGAGTGGTTCAAGCTTTGTTAATAACTCTTTTACAAATGTGGGAGCCCTTGTATTAGGAGCATAGATATTCAAAATCATGATATTTTCTTGATTGACTTTACCTTTGATGAGTACGAAGTGTCCATTCTCATCCTTTTGATTAATTTTGGTTGAAAGTCTATTTTATTAGATATTAGAATGGCTACCCCAACTTGTTTTATGTGACCATTTGCTTGGAATATTTTTCCCCAGCCTTTTACTCTGAGGCAATGTCTGTCCTTGTGGTTGAGATGTGTTTCTTGAATGCAGAAGAATGTTGGGTCATGTTTATGCATCCACTCAGTTAGTCTGTGTCTCTTTATTGGAGAATTGAGACCATTGATGTTGAGAGATATTAATGACCAGTGATTGCTAAGTCCCTTCATTTTTGGTATTTGTAATAGTCGAGATTTTGTGAGGTTGTGATTTGTGGTGGTATAATTACCTATTTCCTATGTAGTTTTAGTTGTAGTTTGACCCGTTGGGGCAGAGTTTTCCTTCTAGTAACTTCTGTAAAGCCAGATTTGTGGCTAGGTACTGTTTGAATTTGTTTTTGTCATGGAATATCTTGTCTTCTCCATCAATGGTTATTGATAATTTCACTGGGTATAATAATCTTGCCTGATATCTGTGTTCTCTTAGGGTTTTCAGAACCTCTGTCCAGGCCCTTCTGGCTTTCATGGTCTCTGTTGAGAAGTCCGGAGTAATTTTGATAGGTTTGCCTTCATATGTTACTCGGCCTTTTTCTCTTGCCGCTTTTAATATTTTTTCTTTGTTCTGTATATTTTGTGTTGTTTATTATTATGTGGCGGGAAGATTTTCTTTTCAGGTCTATTCTATTTGGTATTCTGTCTGCCTCTTGTATGCTCATATGCATCTCCTTCTTCAAATTGGGAAAATTTCTTCTATTATTCTATTAAAGATATTTTCTGGGCTGTGGAGTCAGTTGCCTTCTCTTTCCTCTATCCCTATTATTCTCAAGTTTCGTCTTTTCATGGTGTCCTTGATTTCTTGAATGCTCTGTGTCAGGCAGTTTTCAGATTTAGAATTTCCCTTGATGGATGTTTCCAGTTCTGCGATTGTATCTTCAAGTCCCGATATTCGTTCTTCCATTTCTTGCAATCTGTTAGCTAAGGCCACCTCTGGAATTCTTGCTTTCTTTTCTGATGCTTCTCGATCACGTTTTTCTTCCGTGTGTTCCTTTATGATAGCTTCCATTTTTATCTTCAGGTCTTGAACTGTTTTAATGATTTCCTTCATCTGGTTATTTGTATTTTTCTGAAATTCTTCAAATGCCTCTTTATATGACTCTCTTAAATCCTCAGCCCTTTTGTTTGCTTCCTCCTGCATTTGTTTACAGATTTTATTTGTTTCTTCCCTTATCATCTTACTTACTAAGGACTTGAGGTCATTTTCTTGTATATTAATTGTTGTTGGGTTCTCCAGGTTGTTTTCATTGGGATTGCTGGGATCTGGAGATGCCAACCTGTTTTGGTTTTTGTTAGCGTACTTTCACTGTCCTCTTGTCATTTTCGTGACTCTGGAGTTGGGAAGTGGTTTGTCGTGACCTTTCCTGTTTGAGAGTGGATAATTGATGCCTGATTATAGGTAGGGTGCCCTTGCCTGTGGGGATCAGGGAGTGTTTCCCTGGACCAGGCAGGTGATTCAGGTTCTACTCCTGGAGATTTTTCTCAACACCTTAGGCTCCAGGCTGAGTCATGCAAAGTAGATTTCTGTTTGGGCCTTTTCACCTTACTGCTGTAATTCAGAACAGCAGTTTTGGGCTCTAGAGTAAGGTCAGCACACAAGCTCTCTGGTTGTGTAGGTTGATCCCAGCTGCCTGTCCTTCCTGTTACTTTGTAGCCAAGACCTCAGGTGGATCAGATCTTCTGGGCTGCAGCTATCTTTTAGCTCTGCCTCTATACTCTGTAGGAGCATGCAGCCTCTCCCATGAATTTGGGAGTTCTTGCTGGGTCTGCAGAAGCTGACCCAGCTAGGATCTGCCTGTTGGAGATTACAGGATCAGTGCCTGGTGGGCCTGAGACAAAATGGTTTCAAGCCACTGGCAGTATCCAAGGAGGCAGTAATTTCCATGCCCCTCTAAGCCAGGACGCTCCCAGATTGTTTTAGATCAGCAGTTAGACCCTGCAAGCACGACCCACAGCTCCCTGTATCATGGGAGGTCCTGTCGCGCCCACAAGAATGGACCCAGCTAGGTTCTGTTTGGGGAGTGCCAGGTCAGTGCCGGCAGCCCAGGCGGGCAGCTGGCAACAATGTATCCTGCCTTTCTTAAATACTAAAAAAAAAAAAAAAAAAAAAAAATCCATCCTATTACAGTAATGTATCGGTTCGGCCCAAGATGGTTAATAACTTACACAGAGTCTAAAATGTACTTTAAAGCTGCCAGCACTATGCTGGGCAGTATCTGAACTGATACAAATCTACTTATAAACTAACATAAACTAACTACTCTAAACCTCATAACATACATATATTCCAAGCACTTGCTAATCTGGTGATCCTTGGGCCATTTCTCTGCCGCGGTTCCCGTCTACTGTCAACAAGTCTTCCCCTCTCAACTGTCAATCTTTTCTCCCTCCTTCCAGGAAGTCCTGCCTTCCACTTCCTGTCTTTCTGCCCAGCTGATTGGCTAAACAGCACTTTGTTGACAGTTGTTACATCCACTCAAGACATTCCTCCACACCATCCTATCCAGAGTTGGTTCTGGAAATCCAGGAAGATGTAAGAATCCATGGATGCACAAGCCCCTTACAAGATGGTATCACATTTGCATAGACTTATACACATCCTATTGCGGACTTTAAACCAATGACCTTTAACTGTACCTGGAGATTCTCCCCCACCCATAGGGTAATTAAGCACTGTTTCTCCCTCTTATGATAGGGCTGTTTTTTTTTTTGTTTTTTTTTTTTTTACTGTTAAGTATCCCTAGCACCTGTAGCCCCAGCAAATAAATCATATTCATCATCAAAACCCCTTCCACTGCCCAAGGTTCATAATTCCACATTTCATGTGAAACCAAAGGGGGCCAGCATCATCTATTCAGCACAACTGGCTGAGATTCCACTGCCAATATGGCAGCCACCTTCCTGGGCTGCTGCGACTTCCACAGTTCCCTGGCAAGTCAGCAATCATTGCTGCTGCTGTCTTTTAAGAGCCACTTCGCCCACCACAGTGCCTATCTGTGGGAACAAGTGGCTGGCTCTTCCCAAAGCAGCCATTTTTGTCTGCCCGCACAAAACTGGGCTCCTGCCTCTGCCTCTCTCGGTTTCAGAGCTCCAAACGAGCCTACATTGCTGGCTTCCATCAATCCACACAAGTCAGGCCAGGCCCTCATGCTGCCTGGCTTGGGCTCCACTCGGGACTTCACCCCTTTCCGTTGGAGAAATGCGCACTTCTATTTCCCACATGGCCACCTCAAGCAACATTTATGCACTTCAGAAACAGGGTCCATAGAGCTCTGAGATGGAATTGGCATGGTTGACCCCTCTCTGAGGATTAGTTCTCATGGTACCATAAGGTACTATATAAGCTTCCAAAGGAAGAAGACAACCAACAGTCTTATCAAGTTATGTTGCCTATGAATCCCATCAATGATAACTCTAAGGATGCAGAGTGGCACACATATTTTGGTGTAACCTATTGGTTACACCCTTTAGTTGGACTTGAGACCCATGCAACAAGAGGGAAACCATGCCTGGTGCTGGAAATGTAGCTAACTACTCAATGCTAGTGAAGTCATCAATATTGGAGGAAAATCTACCACCTTTAAATTACTAAACCAGCACAACTTCTAACAAGCATCTATACATATTTCCCCTTATACCCACAGGTAGGTGTAATCTTCGCTCCTCATCAAGGGAGTCTGTTTTGCAACAGACAGAGACCACTATAAAAAAAACCCACCAGAGTTGTGCCTCCAGTGGATACATCTACAAAACACCTTCACACCCAAGGCTCAGAGGACATTATGGAAGAGGGACCAGAAAGATCTAAGAGTCAGAGGTTCAGGGAGTTTGCTGGGAAACTGAGTTTCTAGTAATATCAGAAGCTATACCTTGAAGTCCCACTAACATGATTGCTCAAATGTGAGCTGAATGAAGGTAACACCAATGGATGTGCCAATGTGAACAGGAAAAAAAATCCCAAAGGCCTCACCTCTGTAGAAAGACTTATAGGCAAACAAGGAAAGCTGTGAACAGGAGAGGTGGCCTTTCCTATGGAAGAGCACACCAAATGGTTTTCTAATGCCAAACAGTCAGCCCTGAAAACATATATACAAGTAACACTATACAGACCGAGGAGGTTATATTTAGGAGCATATATATGTATATACATACATATGTACATGTATATATGCATTGGTCACTTATTGGCCCTCGGCTTGCTTCCACTTTCCCTACTCCTTCTGTATTATGTTTCTATGAACATTTGTGCACATGTTTTATAAGGTTGGATGTTTTCAGCTTTCCAGGTTTCTGTAGTTATTGTGCCTGTTAGAATTCTGATAGACAGTGTACAAGAATTACAATATTCCCATGTCCTCATCAACAATTGTCTTTTTTTTTTTAGCATTCATATGCGTGTGGAGTCTTTCTGTGGTTTTCTTCACGTGTTCATAAAGATTGACATCCTTCTCTGGCCACACAGACGTCATCTTTGGAGGAGGTCTGTCAGAATTCTTTGCTTAGTTTACAGTTGAAATTATTATTTTTTTTAAATCTGTTTATGGTTGAGTTTTAAGCTTTTTTTTTTTATAGTGTCTGATTGGCTCACACCTCCTCATTATTAATTTTATTTTCTCTAAGGTTAGTTTTGCTCTTCTTTTATGTGTTGACATTTTCTTCTCTGTGACTTTGTTGTTTAAGCATGCCTCTTCTTTTTGTGGAATTACATTGTCTTACACTCTACACAGGGAGTGTATTTTTTCTATGATTTTCCATGAGTAAAATTCCATAATATAAATTTTTTTTGAGAACACAAATAGCATCTATCAAAAACTTTTAATACTCATTATGTTCACTTTGTCTAAAAGTAGTTACTTGACAAGTTCACAATGTTCTTTCTCATTTGGTTCAAATTATTCTGTTAATGATTAATAGCTTCTGGGGTTCAAAGTATGAACTTGGCTCTTATTCCAGTTCTAGTACAGATGAAGTATGATCTATATTTATTTCTTTAAAAAATTTCCAATATGTTTTGGGTTGAGTACTGGGCAGAAGTAAAAAATGTGCCATTCTGTTCCCTCTCTCCAAACCTGCTGGTATTTCAGACTGAGTAAGATTTACTAGGGTGCCACCACCTAGGGATAACTATGGATTTAGCCAGAAATGAAATTAAGTTGATACCTTCAACTACTTTAGAAACTAGGCTGTTTTCAGAAATTCAGCAAGTCTTCAGGAGTCACTGGCATCCACGCATGCACGAGTCAGCCAAGGCCAACCAGAAAATGTGTCTCTTGCTCACTCCAGGACACAGTCTGTCAATGGCTGCTGTCAAAACTGTACCATTGACTATAAAATTGCAGAATAAAGCATTCAAGGCAATTGCACAATGGCTCTATTCTGGCAATGCTACCCTCTCACCTCTGTTGAAGTGCTGGTTTTCCTTTTGGAAGTGTTGCATTTGTACAGGTTCCAGTGTTAACTCAATGGCATGGAGTCGGCTCAAGTGGTGGGAGTCACGAGATCATGTTCTTTAATCTTCTGCCAAAGCCTCTAACCACTAAACCACACTGCCATTCCTTCTAATTACTTGTTAGGTAATAGGTGTAAAAATATGTTTTTGAGGTGTTGAGATAAAATTAGAAGTTAGGTGATTGGTTTGGTCTTAATATCTGTCTTGGCCACTAAAACAAAAAGCCTCAAATAATAATTGGGCCTGAAGGATTCTTTGGGAAAATAGAAAAAGTGGATGGCATCTCTGAGTAAATTCACACAGTGAAAGCAAACAGGCATTTAGGAATTTCCCTAAGACCCCCAAAGTAGAAGGCTTGCAAAGCTCATTGGAAATAGGGTGTCATTCAGAACAGCTGGGGTGGTGATTCCCTTTCCTTTCTCTTTTCAATTTGAGGGCATTTCTAAAAATCTCTTAGCAATTTTATCATAAAAGAGTTTATGTTATTTGATTTTGTTAATTCGAGATGTAAAATACATAGAAAATTAAGATTTAAAAATATTTCTTTCAAACCACCATATTAACTACTGGCAATAAGCTTTAGCAATGAAAACATCAGCACCTCATTGTTAAAGACACAGGGAGCCTGGTACTGCAGTACCTTCCACCAACCCCATCACGAGGCTAGGGTGGCTCAAGCAGTCCCGTGAGTTCTAATCCCAGTACTCCCTTATAGAGCTGACCCAGGTAGGCATGCAAACCTTGGCTCTGGTGTCTGTAAACAGGATTATGGATCTGTGTCTTATCTATTTTATCAAGATTATAAAAAGGAAACACTAAGGATTTTGGAAAACAACTTTGGGAAGTTTTACATTATATTAATGACTATATTTTGAAGTGAAAATTCTTAAGGGAAACAAAGAAAACATTTCTGTATAACATTGTATTCCCTTCCTCTGAAGGCAAAGCACACTGGCTTTGGCTAACTGGCATGCTCCTTTATCCCACTAGAGGGTGGTCCTGTCACCTCCATGGTACAGAACACACAGGATGTGGAAAACCACCCAGAACAGAACGCACATGTGCTGGATTTTATCCCATGTGATTCTGCCACGTTCTGAGCCTATTAGCTTTCCTGGGCTTCCTTGCCTCTCATTCTTTCCCTTTTGCCAGCCTTTCTTTTGCGATGATGGCTCTCTATGAAGCTAGTGTGTGGGATACATGCACAGCTGTAAAAGTGAGTCAACAGGAATTTAATGGTGCCTAGCTTTAACTTCAGGATGGTTCTTAGTTCCATATAAATATGATGCCCCAGGTCAGTCCATTAGTGGATGTGCCTGTGTTGTTGCCATGAGCAAAGAATAATATCACATTTCAAAAACACAAAGGGGAAAACAGTGTAGGAATCTATAAATGAATGGAGATTGCTCTGAATTGTAGAGACCAAATTATAGAATTTTTGTGGTTTTAGAATTGTAGTTTTATTACTTTAAAATGGATTCAAGTACGTTTCAATAAAGACATAGTGAGAGAACTTGGAATTAACAGTCTCTTCCAACTACACACTCACAGCCTAAGTATAAACGGGACCAAAGGAGAATAAAGAAACCCATGGCGTTGTTGCCTAAAGCCTGGAGACAGCTCCTAGACCACAGGGTGAAAAGAGAGCTCAGAGTGTGGTGCTCTGTCTGAGCAGGGATGACTGAAATGGAAATCCAGGGAGGCCCCACTCCTACTGTACACAGGGAGGGGCCTAACAAAGAAAATAGACAGCACAGAAGACCCTGATGGCTCCAAAAAGGGAAGCCTGACTTTCCCAGTGATAAATGATGACTTCTGCAGATGCCAAAGACATCTTACGAACATCCCTAGTGTTCACAGAGTTTAGAGCATCTTCTGCATCCCCTGGGGTGGCAGCAGGCTGGGACTGTGGACAGGGGCTGTCTTTTTTAAAGTCTGGAGCTTCACCTGTGTGTCTAAATTAGTTGTAGACTGAGGTCTGCTCTAGTCCTAACCCAAAAAGCTTAAAGAAAACCTTAAATTAACTGAACTGGTTCTAAGTAATGTATTTACACGCTAAGAAGAACATAAATACTACTTGAGAGAAAACAACAGAATTTAGCAAGCATCATACACATTCATAATGCCTACCATTTGATGAAAAAACACCAAAGAAGGTCTGATTCATAACCAGGAGAGAAGCCAGTGGCACATGCCTTTAATCCCAGCATTCCGGGAGGCAGAGGCAGGAGGATTGCTGTGAGTTTGAGGCCAGCCTGGTCTACAAAACAAATCCAGGACAGCCAGGGTTACACAGAGAAACCCTGTCTCGAAAAGAAAAAAAAGTGATAAGCTACTTCTACAACTGTGATTTTTCTTTAATCTTAGAATTGGAAAACTGAGTGAAGGGAAACACACATATAGCCATAACAAAAGTGAATGGCTCGAGAAAACACTTATAGAATCAAGAGGAGAAAATAGAATATTAGGAACAAAAATGTCTTCAATTGACCTATCAGGTTTGATCATAGAATTAAAGATGAGTGACCTTAGTGATAAAAAGTAGAAACATTTGAAAATGCAAGATAGAAGAAACAAAGAATAAAAAGCAAAAAGAAATAAATGAAAACAAAAAATATTAGTGACTGTGACAAGAGATCAAGTGGGTTCAGAGCTGGAGTTGTAGCATAACGGCCTTATAAAAACAGAATTGTATTTGAGAATGTCAAGCACACTGAAAAATTCAGATTCACTAATCAGAAATCCATATTGTATTTGCCACAGCTTTAAGTGTATTGCAAGAAGAATTTATAGCATAAACCAAATACAGGGTGTGGGGTGGGAGCACAGGAGAGATGGCCCAGTGGTTAAGAGCTCCTTTTTCAATTAATTATTTTATTTTTGTACATATACATTTATATGATTACACAGATATACAATAGATTATCTATGGCAAGAAGAACTGTGACACAATCAGGAATTATATAAATGTTACATTCTTAGCATTTTGCCTATTTGTATTTGACAGCCTTGAAGAAGGCATCTTTCCTATCTTGGTGCTTCTAAATTTCTGAATGTAAATCAATCTCCATCACATATTGTCATTTTCAACTTAGAACACCTATCTAGACCTAAAAACATCTTAACCCCTAAACAATTAAGCTTCACTGTAAAACTAAGCTATCTGGTCTTCAACTGCCTCAGAGACTTGAGAAGGAATAAATTTGATTATCTGAGTATGCCGGGAGTGCAGATTTGTAGCTTTCCAAGCGAAAAGATGATAGAGACAATTTACTACCTGAATAGTCACTCAAAACTCTCTATAACATTGGAACATCTTCTTCAGCCTTCTGGCTCAATATATCTGACAGACATATTTGTGAGGCAGGAATTATTGAGAACTTGTTTAGCCTGTCTTGGCAGAGTTTAACTGTCGACTCTGCTTGCATTCAAGCTTGCCCTTATTTTTTGGCAGAATTCTGTCTGTGGTAGAAATGAGGAGATTTTGGAGGGAGGGAGAGGGGTGGGGGAGAGAGGGGGATCAGAAGGGAATGAGGGAGGGGGCTACAATCAGAATGTGAAGAATTTAAACTGCAGAACAAGCAGGTACCTTATATTCCTAATCCCACCATACGGGACTAGCTCTGAGGCTGGATGAAACATGGATGTCTAGGCATAGACAATGCTTCTTGTTGGCTACAGAACCCCTATAAATTACTCTTAGATGCCATTGTTCATATGGCATGAATGAAGATTTACAGATGTCTTCTTTTCCTGCTCATACAAAGAGCAGAAATCCAGCCTTAATTGTTCCATGCATCACGCACACCTTTTATGCACGTATAATTTCAGGACTGTATAATGCTTGTGAGAAATTATATGCTGTCAGAGCAAAAGAACCAGACACTGACATTGGATCAGACCTGACAGGATGCATTCCTTGCAGCATACTGGACACTGACATCCTGTTTGGAGAAAGTGGTTGAAAAGAGGTCTTTCTGAGGACCTGGCTTTGCTTCCCAGCACCCACAGGGTGGCTCACAACCATCTGTAGCTCCAGTTTCAGTGCCTTCTTCTGGTTTCCTCAGGTACTGCATGCATTGGGCAGACAAAGCACATACTCATTTAAAAAAATCTTTAAAACAATAAGCTCAACAAGCATAGGGATACTATGTGATTTATAGAGTACATGAAAATTAAAATGAAAGTCCATATTAGCTCCATAGAAGGGACATGGGAGTATCATCAGTAGCCATCACTTCAAAGCTCCTGTGCCACATGTGAGTAGTGCAGGTGCTTGTCATGAGGAAGACAGTGTTGTATGCCCAGGAGAAACCAGTCTAAATCCCCAGAGGAATAGGGTATGTCATTAGCTTGGACGAAACAATAATAATTTTAAGGATATTTATTCTAAAAACAGTGAGATATAAAGCAAAATAACCAAACCATTTAAGTGAGTGGGCAAAGGCTTGTAATGTGTGTAACTCTACCATCCTAGAGGAAAGACCAGGGAGATTGCAAGATCAAAGCCACCGTGGGCTAGAGAGGCATTCTGGCCAAGTGTGAGACCCTGTCTCAGAAAATCAAGGGGAGTATGTAGCTCAGCGGTAGAGTGCCTGCTTAGCACTTACAATCTCTAGAATGAGTTCAATCTCTAGAAATGAAAAGAACCAGCAATTTCATTTAATGTGAATTTAAAATGTATGGAATAAAACAGAGTTACTATCCCAAGTGACATTAGCAGGATTAGCTATGCACTATAGCAGAAACCCACTAAACACAAACAAAAATGTTTACTAGCTGAGCTAGCTTAAGTACTAAGTGAAAGGAAGCTTGTGTAGCCAGACTAATAACAGTACCAGTGGGTTTGAGAATCATAAATGTTATGTATGTCATGACAGATAGAAACAACCATTTCTCAATGACAATGAAGACAATTCATGGAGTATACAGCAATCTTAAATATACATTTAAAATATGGATTCAAAAACAGGGACAAGGGTCAGGGGAAAGACTTGTTCACAAATGGATAACTTGGAAGAGATCCAGTAGTTCTGGAGTGATGGCCCTGCTCTACAACGTGAATATTGATGTGGCCAGATATACTTTGTCGAAACTCATGTAATAGTGCCTATCTCGCTGTAGTACATAATCGTGGTAAAATGCTCAAAAGCCAAGGAAAATAAAGACACAAACATCCCATCAAGGCTTGTATCCTCCAGGGGGCAGTTGGAAGCCATGTTGGACTGTTGTCTAACTCATGACATCAGCCTGTATCAAGCTTGAAGCGTACTTGACTTCCATTTTCAACTATTGCTTCTTCTCCATTCTCTCTCTGTCATTGTCACCGTGCTCCACTTCATTTCATCTTCTGTTTTGGTGTACTTTTTTCTTACATGTCTTGCACTTTGAGTATTGTTTCTTACAGATGTTCACAGTTCTCTTTGCTGTGTCTAATCTACTAATACACTCATTGGCACAATAGCACATGTCAGTTATTTTATATTCTTATGAGCAGAAATTAAGAATCCAGTTCTCTAGGGGATAGTTTATTTACAGTCATTTATATTCAGTAACTATGGTGTCCTATTTTAATTTATTTTTGATACTCAAAAATTTATTTCATTTAGGTGTATGTGCGTTCATTTCAGTTTATGTGCATTGTGTGCCTGCAGGAGCCAAAAGAGGCCAGAAGAGGGCATCAGATGCATTGGAACTGTAGTTTTTCTGTAGTTGTGAACCACTATATGGGTACTAGGAACCAAACTTGGCATCCTCTACAAGAACAGTGGCTCTTAGCCAGTGAGCCATCTCCCCAGCTCCAGCGCATTAATATTTAAAATTCACAATGAATCACAATTTCAGTCATTGGCCTTTTGTGATAGTGATTTTTCGCCTCTAGCCTTGGCACTTACTATAATACTTTTGTTTTTACAAAATAATGGAAATTCTATATGAAATACTTCAGAAGCCTAATGATAGCTTCCATGGTTATTTTCTTGAATTTTTGGCTGAAAAATTACTTCAACTCTTGCACATATTGTATAGATTCAAGGGTGGAAGTTAGTCTATGTGGACGTGGTATAATAGTCAGTTTCTCCTTACCCTATGGTATAGACTCATGTAGAATCCCAGCTAATATCAGAGGTGTTTATCACAATTAACCACCTTTGGGGAATCAGGGTTCTGGAACCAAAAACCTATTCCTAACTCTATTTTTTTGAAAATGTGACTGAGACATAATTTATGCATCACTAACTAACCACTTAATGTCTACACTTAAATGAGGTTTTACAAGTGTTTATATCAGAGAAACTATGTAACAATGAAGATTCAAAACCATCAGTGCCCCACGCCCTTCCTTGTTCTCCTTGGCAGTCCAAAGTTGCCTGACATCACTCGTCTGGATTAGCTGGCACTTTCTAGAATCAACTGTTGCTCATGTCATAGTTGATGTCAGTTAGTCCTTTGGAAAACAACGGCTGTTGTAAGATCTTCCCATCCTCAGCGGCCGACCTCCTTCCTCCCCTTTTCTTTCCTTCTAGAAACTTGTTGGCACTTGCTGTTTGGCCCGTATCTGATCTCTACCTGTGTACGCTGTGAGTTGTCTTGTTTGCTTCCTGGAGGCTCTGAGTGTTTGAGCTGGATGGTGGTACCCTTATCCTCCAGGGCACTTATATCCAACTACAAAATCTTAGACCGACCATTTTCCCTGCCTACAAGATGTGCCGGGGTAAAAATGGAGCAGAAATTGAGGGCATGTCGAACCAGTGACTAGCCCAGCTTGAGACCCATACCATGACAGAGAGAGCACCCCTGACACTGTTCTGCTACACCTGCAGACAGGAGCCTACATAACTGTCATCTGAGAGGCTTCACCCGACAACTGATGAAAACAGACGCAGAGACCCACAGCCAAACATGAGGAGGAGCTTGGGGAGCCCTGTGGAAAAGGGGAGGATGGGGCTGAAGGAGCCAGAGAGGTCAAGGACACCATAAGAAAACCCATACAATCAACTAACTTGGGCCCATAGGGGCTCACAGAGACTGAACCACCAACTAGAGAGAGCATGCGTGGGACAGAACCAGGCCCTCTGCACACATGTAAGCGTTGTGCAGCTTGGTCTTCATGTGGGACTCCTAACAGCAGGAGCAGGGCTGTCTCTGCCTTTGGATCTCTTGCCCCTGACTAGGATGCCTTGTTTTACCACAATAGAAGAAGAGGAGCCTAGTTCTATTGTGATTTTATACCCCAAGGCAGGTTGATATCCAGAGGAAGGCTCCCCTTTTCTGAGGAGAAACTGAGGAGAGGGTGGATGGGGAAGGGGAAGTGAAAGGGAGAGACTGGGAGGAGAGGAGGGAGGAGAGGTCGCAATCATGATGTTAATTAATTAATTAGAGTTTGAAAGAAGAAAAGAAAAAAAGGAGAACATTATATTTGACTGGGGAAAAAAAAGAGAACCAATTGTGTGTTCATCTTGGTCTGTCTTGAAGAGTCAATCTTGCTGTGCCCTTGAGCGTAGAATGGCAGGTTCCTATATATATATATAATAGAAAGAGAAGGCTGTGTGCTTCCTGATTGCTGATGGGATGAGCAAGTTGCTCAGTAATGAAACTGTGTGTTCAGCGCCCTGTGTGCATGTGGAGGCCCAAGACTGACATCAAGAGTCTTTAGCATATTCACTGAGCAAGGCATCCGCACAGAGGGCACTACTGTGGCTGGTCTAGCTTGACTGCCTGCTCTGAGGAACTCCGCAATCTTCTGTCCTAGTGCAGGAACTCTAGGCCGGAGTTCATGATCACCTAGCATCTACGTAGGCTCTGGGGATGGGAAACACTGATCCTCACACTGTGACAAGCACTTCATCCTCTGGAGAGTCTCCCAGCCTCAGTTGCTGGTTTTTGTTGGTCTAACTACAGTTTCTAACAATTTACATTTAATGCAGAAACCAACGTAAGTAAGGATTAAATTTATTACTGGCAGCATTATTCATTCATTCTCCCTTCACCCCAAGACATCCTATTCCTTGTAAATTTTTAAGTGTTCCTTTTGTTTGTTTTGGTTTTTGTTTCTTTGTTTGTTTGCTTGTTTGAGACAGGGTTTCTCTGTGTAGCCCTGGCTGTCCTGGACTGGCTTTGTAGATCAGGCTGGCTTCCAACTCACAGAGATCCATCTGTCTCTGCCTCCCAGAGTGCTGGGGCTACAGGTGTGTGCCACCACACCCAGCTTTAGCTTTCCATATTAACTTATTAGCTTGTTGGATTTCCATATTGTTTTTTGTAACTTTATTCTTCAAGTGTAATGTTAGTTTGTCATATTCTTCCTTTATTTAATGTTATACCCATAACATAGGATGAGCCTTTACGCAGGGCACAATAAACTACCTCATAATATTTCATGTGTTTTAAATAGTCAATTTCCATTTAAATTTGGTGGTGACTGTTGGTTTTTGTGTTTTCTCTTTTCTTTCTTTTTCTTTTTTTGAGTCAGGGTCTTATAGCCCAGGCTTGTCTGGAAGCCTCCATGTAGTCCAAGCTGGCCTTGAACTCATGATCTTCCCACTTCTGTCTCTTGAGTGCTGGGATTTCATTCATAAGTTGTCATCCCTGATTCCCTATACATATTTTAAAGGTACTTTTTTCACTTCTCTGAATGTTTGTCAGCATTTAAAATTTAGGAAAAATGCAAGTCCCAGACATATAGCTTGCTAAAGGTAGATATTTCCCCTGTTAGTTGAAGTGAGGACAGACTGTGAGAGCCAGTGAGTGGTCAGCACTAGGCTTAACTGTTAGGATAAGCTGGGAGCTGTCTTTCATAATTTGTTCAAACATCTGGCCACCAGTGTTAAATAGGTTAGGGAAGACCATATGGTTCTCATTTAAAGCATTGCAAATACCATCACCGTGGTGACTGTGAAATTTTTAAAAAGCCCAATGCTGTTTTGATTATAAACTCAGACAGAAGAAAAAAAAAAAAAAAAAAAAAAAAAACAACCAAAAAAAAAAAAAAAAAAAAAAAAAAAAAACAACCAACTGCATGCTAAGCTAAGAATTTCAATGTTTCATTGCAGGAGTGTCTAATTCTGTGTTATGTTGTGACTTTGAGTCTTGCTTTAATGAAAATGCAGCCACCGAGTAAGCAAAAAGAAATTTAACAATAAAATTTATATGGACAAATGGAAATGATAAATGTATGAGGGTTCACCCTTATTAAAAGCTTGCATTTAGAATCTGAGTTACATGTTTCTGCTGTAACTCTATTGATTAGGAAGAAGTGTATGTGTTTTCCAGTTAGACTATAATTAAATTGGAGCCTACTATCTCTGTAAAACAGATGAAAGAGCTCTCCTAAGAGCTGTTAGGTTAATCCAGCTGCTCAAAATGTATGTTGTATTTGACCACTTGCCAAAAAAAAGTTAAAAAAAAAAAAAAACCAAACCAGTCTGTGGCTCCCTGAGCCAGCTGGCATCGAGTTGGAGGGCTGGACTCCCTCAGCTGATTAGGACTATGGCTGAAGATGTTTTTATAAACTTCACTTTCAAAATGACAATTTTGGCTGTCCTACAATTTTGCCAAGCAATAATTCTTCAGACATAGTTTTCTCCTTAAAATTATCTATCCTGATTCATATTATAAGATCTTGTTTTGTTTTTTATTTCATTTTTTGTTTTTCAAGACAGGATTTCTCTGTATAGCCTTGGTTGTCCTGGACTCACTCTGTACTCCAGGCTGGCCTCAAACTCACAGAGATCCGCCTGCCTCTGTCTCCCAAGTGCTGGGATTAAAAGAGTGAGTCACTACCGCCTGGCTACAAGACCTCTTAAAGTGAGCCATTTGGTAATATTAAAAATAAGAACTGGTAGTGTAGTTCAGTGGTAACACATTGAATGCTCTGCGTCCAATCCCTAGCACAGAGAGAGAGAGAGAGAGAGAGAGAGAGAGAGAGAGAGAGAGAGAGACAGAGAGAGATACAGAGAGGAAAAACAGTAAAGCCATTGACACATCAATTAAAGAGACTGCAATTTCATCATACTTTTTATTGGAAAACCAAGAGTAGGGTAAACCAAAGTCAAATTTAAGGTAAAGAGCACAATGAAGATATTCATGTTATAGGTTACTAAGTTACTATGCATTTATATTATTATTTAAGGAGAGACTGACCATGGGCCCATGGAGTTACTCAATATTGCAATTTTATTCCCCCCCCCCAATTGCTTGGATTACACTGTCTTTGTTATATTAAAATAAGCACTCATGTTTCTAACCATTAGGAAAATCTTGAATTACTTTGGTACCTGGCTTACATGCACGTGCATCTGTGTGAGTGAGAGGGTGTGTGTGCATGTGTGTTCGCATGCCTGCCAGGTGTGGAGCGGAGCCTGTCACACTAACAAGTCCCCTGCCACCCTCTCTTTTGATTTTTCCCCACCTGGTGCTTAGCACAGCAACATGTCTGACTGGCCATTTGAGTTATCTGAGAAGCTGTCAAAAGGCTGAGAGGATTTGGGAAGATTTCAAAAGCCTAGCTGAGCCTGCTTTCTCAAGAATAATACTTCAAGACACTTTTATTCTCTACCCCAAAACCTCAGATGTTTGATTTTTTTTTCACTGTAAACTGGGAGCAACAAGAAGCCCTCAGAATACTTTAAAAGTACAAAAGTCACAGAAGGCAGCAGCTCTCACTGAGTTGTAGACCTTTATAGTTTCAGATAATCAAGCAATCAGTGTGGCTGGGTTTCACTGTAAGCAATATAGAAATAAAATCCCAACTAAGGGCACATGGCATTAATAGTCCTACAGTGTGAACATTAGCTTTATTCACACTTGGCTTTATTTGCTTATATTATGCTAAATTTGAAAGGTAATGAAGGTACATTGTTTAAAAGTCTAAAATACATAGAGGAAAATACTTACCTGCCTCACAGCCAGGCTTTACCCGGTTCTCTGCCCCATCTTCCATGAACATCCTCCAGATGCACTTAGCCACTTACTCTACCATTGTCAGACCCAAGAAGCAAGTGCACAGATCTCCTGGTCTGGTTTAAACCTTGACTCAACAACGAGCACATATTCAGCAGGATATACCCCAAATACTGCCTGGTGTACATATACTCAAAACAAAAGCATCTTTATCTTATGTTCATAGTTACCTGAGTGCAACGTCCCCAATCCCTCCCAAAGTGTTCATACATAAAACCAGATGCACTGCCACCTCCCCTTATGGTCCTCTACTACTTCTTTCCCCAAAGGGCAGCAAGCTTTGCAAGAGTTCTGCCCCTGCACCTCTTCTCACTAGCAATGCCTTCTCAGGCCCGCTTCAGCATGAGGAAAGGCCATTGCTCATTTCTCGGCTTGATTTCACCAGATGCACTCAGAGGTGAGTTCCCACCTCTTGCTCTTATAAATCATGCTGCCCCAAGTAATCTCCTGTGCATGTGGCATTGTACGCCCAAGCAGTGTACTTGCGATAAATTCCCAGAGGTGGCATTTATGGTGTCAGAGGGGACATGGAGGTAATTTTGGTAGATAATGCAAATTCTTCACAATGGTTTACCTCGGCGAGCAAGCCCCTCAGTGTGGAAGACACTAGCCGTCGTTGGACCCTTAGAATTTGTCATCTGTCTGACATAAAAACTGGTGTCTTGACTCTGTTTATTTTGCAATCCTCTTTCAAAGAGTATGGTTGAGAATTAACTTCATGTATTTTTTAACCCATTTAATTTTTTCTTGAATTTTCTAGCTGCATCCCATTGTTCAGCTGTATATGGTCTGAGCAATTTATTTCTGTTCTTTGAATATTAAGGAGTCTGACTCATTATCAACAACGGCACAGGCAACAAGCAGATTTTGAATTTTTACATCTTTATTTTCTTTCCTTTTTTGTTTTGTTTTGAGACAGGGTTTCTCTGTGTAGCCTTGGCTGCCCTGGATTTGCTTTGTAGGCCAGGCAGACCTTGAACTTACAGCCTTCTGCCTGTCTCTGCCTCCTGAGTTCTGGGATTAAAGGCGTGCGCCACCACACTTTATTTTCACTTTACTTGACAATTGCTGAAGGCTCTCACATTTATCACCCGTGTTGGGCTTAGTTTCATTTTGTTTGTTTTGAGCTGCGGTGAGAAATCCTTCCCAATCAGAGTGTGATGAGGCTCCTCTTCTTGGGTTTTTGGAGTTTGATAGCTTTAACTTCCTCATTGTTATATGCTTAAATTCTCTATAGTTTGGCATCTGGCTTGTTTGCTCTGGTTCATGGCTGTAATCTTAATTCCCCCCTCCCCTCTCCACCTCCCGGTATTCTTGTGATTTGAATGTGAACTGTTCAGTGGCCTTCATGTATTTGGACACTTGGTCCTCAGGTGATAGCACTGTCTTATGAGCTGTGGGTCCTTCCTGTTGGGTGGGCTTTTGAGGTTTGCTGCCTGTCTGCTGTCTTCGATTGAACCCTCTTATCTTAATTTTCTCTCATTAAATTGAGAAATATGCCCATTACAACAGTAAATTTTGGTAAGAAAGTTTTTGTCTTTGATTCCTGCCCTTAGCAAGGCAAGAGTATGTTCACTTTGAGATGAGGTGCTGTTTCTATTATTTGACTTGTTATGAGCCTGTTCTTAAATAATATATGTTGGTATATCAATACTAATTATAAAATTACTATTAATAAAGAATTATTTTCATTTACATATGAGATGGTTGTTTTCAACTTCCTTTTATCATCTGAAGATACAATGATATTTTCTTAGTTCCGTTAATATTATGAAGTCATATATACTCAGTATATTGGACTGTGTAACTGTGTTATTTTTTCTTTAGTTTTACTTTTCACTTTGTCTAGTGGTATAAAGTATTGTAGGTCAATTCAGAGGGCATGCCACAACTGGCTAAGTTGATCAATGCATCATATTTATGTTTAAGCTGCTTAATTCTGTTTTTTAAATTATTTATTTATTTATTTATTTGAGCTGATCTTTTTCCTTATCATGTGCAGGAGTCTGGATCTGAAGTGGCCTCAAGGCCCACCTTTTGAAGGCTTGGCCCTCAACCTGGATGTTTCTGGGAATGATGGAACCTTTGGAAGGTAGGGCTAGTGGAAGGAAGTGATTAAGAGTGAGAAATTACGCATGTTTCCAGTGTTCTCCCTTCTCTTCCCTCCCCTCTTCTCTTCATTTTTTTTCTCTTTCTCACTTCCCTTCCCCTCTTCTGTTTCTTTCCCCTTTCCCTTCTCTTCCCACTCTTTCTTCCCTCTCTGTTCCTCAATGTGTGTGTATGTGTCTGTGTGTGTGAGTGTGCATGTGTGTGTGTCTGTGTGTATATGCATGTATCTGTGTCTGTGCGTGTGTCTGTGTGTGCACACATGCATGCATGTGTGTGTAATAATTTTAGAATCACTTATAGCTCAGAAAAAAAGAAACAAGCTAAAAATATGTTCTATGAGATGATCACATCAGCTACCACAAGCACAAAAATAGAGCCATCCTAAGTATCAGGACCCCACCAAAAGGTTAGAGAAATGAGATTGCATTGTGTCATATAAGGGTTATAAATACAGACCTGGGACTAAGACACAGTAGTCACAGCAGTGAAAGTGAGTGAAAGTAAGCTATGCTCACATATCAGATAAAAATAAGTTCTTAACAAAACCCAAAGTTATTAGAAAGTTTCCACATAAAAGATGGCAAAGTGGCACCAGATATGGTGCTACTGAAAACAAAGTAGGGAAATTACAATGTTAGTCGGGGGAAGAGGGAGGTGAGACCAGGAAGAAAGGAGAGAGGGGGCTACAATTGGGATGTAAAGTGAATAAACACATTAATTAAATCAAAACCAGGTAGAGAGGGTGTTAATGTATTTCATTGGATCACAAATATCTATTTTCTCTCCCAGTTTCTTAGCTTTTGTTATATACTCAACATTATGCTATTACATGCAAATAAAACCAGAATTAAATCTTAGTATAGGCTTGGGCATTTCTGCTCTAGGAATATCTTATTATTTCTAGTCCTGTGTGGCCTTCGGCGATGCAATAGCAGCACAGCGGTGCAGTAAGGTCGGCTTAGTCTCACTTGCTGCCTCATGCCTACCTTTCCTTGTAAGCTTTAGTGTCCTCACCATAAGGAATGCCTTCGATACCAAGAACATTTGGGATTGTTTGAAATGTCTTTGTTTTTTCAATTAAAACAGTTCCAGGCATATTTGACCTTAAATCTATGTACTGTTCACCATTGCCTCCACTAGTTCATTTTATGCCCCCTTTGAATTATTTCTGTCTTTAATTTTTTTAACTAAAATTCCTATGATTCTATTAGTTTATTACAGATACAGCCATTCGTGACTGCTTCCATGCCTCCCCTCTGCCGCTCCCCGCCTCCCAGTCATGAGCCCAGCTTCTGATTAACTGAGACTCTGTGGAGCTATTTGTAATGACGTCTTCACCAACCGTACCTGCCCTGCTGTTGGCGCCATCAATGCTATGCACTACAGGTCTCCACGTACTTTCAGATCAATTTCACTGTCATAACACCATGACACTGTGACTGTCACACAGAAAACAAAAGCCACCCAGCCTTCGAGTTGATCACTTCACTTTCCCCACTCTTGGCCAGCTCAGTGTTTCCACGCTCCACGCTTCCGTGCTCCACGCTTCCGTGCTCCACGCTTCCGCCCTCCACGCTTCCACGCTCCGGCATTCTCCGTGCCTGAAGAGCTTTGCCTATTTCTTTCATTGCATGTTTTCCTCCAGTCTGTGCTAGGGTCTTTAGTTCCAAGAGATTGTTTGTAAAAGATTCTGGGTTTGAAATTATTTTCTTTCAGCGTGTTAAATTTGTTATTTCATTTTCTGCACCGTTGGGTCATTTCACTTAAAAATTTAGCTTTCAGTGCCGTTCGTTGTTAGGTAGTGTGTGTTTTCCCTTGGACATTTTGAAAACATCCCTCATTTTCTTTTTGCAGTAGCAGTTCTACCACATACCAAATGTGAAATTTGTTTTGTCTTTTCATTTTCTTTTAATTTGCTTGTGATTCATAATTTTTCTTCAGTCTCTGACTCGGGGTTTTTGTCACCTTTGAACATTTTCAGCTATTAACTTTTTAAATCCTTCTGTGCAATAGACTCTCTTTAATGGTCCAATTACACCCTTTATTCCTTCAAGATGCCCTTGCTTCTGTGCTGTTCTAGTTTTACTTAATGTGTTTTTCTGTATTTCAGATTAGAATATTTGACTCATAAAATCCTTGCTTATATCTTTAAAAGGCCTTTGTGCATGTGTGCTTGTGAATGTGTGTGTGTATGTGCACGTATGTGTGTGCACTTGTGCACGTGTGTGTATGTGTGTGTGCGTGTGCATGCACATGTGCAATATCACCACAGTATCTGTGCGGATAGTCTTAAGCAGAGTCCAGCTGTCGGTGAGGTCTTCCTGTCTATAATCTATCTGTTTGAATATATGTCTCTGTATCCTTGGATCTGTTGTTAACTCTACTTTTTCCTCTAGTGTAATAATAAAATTAGCCACCAGTAATGGGCAAAAAACAAACTTCTAGAATCAAAGTAAGGGCTTTAGATGTGGTCTCTAATAAAACTGTTTCTCTCACCTTTTGATGAATTTCTAAAATATTTTATTATAAAATATAGTCTTTTGTTCATCCAAATGTCATAGAACATCTAATATTTTATAAATATACTTGTATTTAGAGAGGTATATAACTATAAAGGACACATATGCACATATATATTTAGTAATTTTGTGTAGCTTCCCAAGCAAATGGTTAGTCTGATAAAGGTTTATACCACTGATATGCATCTGTATATGTATATGCCCACCCAAGAATATTCTGTCTATTTTCCTACAAGATTCCCTTATCTAAAAGCTGGTATTGGCTTTAGAATTTACTTCTGTGGTGCAATCAATATGGAGGAGTCTAAAATAAAACCAAGATGACAGAACATTAATTTTGATAAAAAAATTAACATAATCTAGAAACATTCCTAATTAAAAGCTTGAATTATGAAAGCTTGGCCATCAACTTATGTGATGTTTAAAAATTTTTTTTTTAGCGTTTTAAAAGTTGCACCTTCAACCATCTTGGGACAGAGACCTCAATAATGTCGGGTTCATACAGGATGTGAGTGAAGCTTGTAAAGAGAAATGAGCGTGTCCCTCTGACTGTCCAACCCTCACTTACAACCCTCTCTTTCTCTCCACTGCTGAAACATGAGACAGAGCACACAGGAGACCGGAACAACACTATCTTTTGCACGTGAGCCTGCTTCAAAGGGGGCCACAGGTGAGCCCCTCAGAAGGCAATCCTAAGCACTGCCGTCCATCTTGGCCCTGTGAACACACCCTATAAAGCCAGCCCACAATCTCCACATGTCCCCGGTAGGCAGTTATGAGATGCTTCTAAAACAGCTGATCATCACATCTACCTAATTGGAAATGCTGCTTGGTGATTTTCTATGTCTAGCGACTCGGCATCCAGGCGCAGAGCAGTAAGCATAGGCAACAGCAGAAGGGGACAGAAGGAAAGCTGCAGATAGCTAGGGCAGGGGAGTTGCAATAGGCACAATGGAACCTTAATTTCAGAGTTGGAACCCCTGAAAGTAAGTAGAGACGGTATGCTGCTTGCTCGGTGCTAGTGGTCACTAGGACAGTCATTTTCTCCAAGTGTGCTCCACACACTAAACCACATCTTCATTATTTTACAAAGACCTTAAAGAACAACTTCCGGTGACTCATTTCTCAGCACTGAATTAGAATCTCTGGAGGTGGGTCTTAGAAATCCTCAATTTAGGGGGCCCACCAGGTGATTCGTGTGCACATTAAACTTGAAAACAACTGACAGAGCTTAAAGGATGACCACGATGACCACAGAAAACGTCTGTTGTTAGGGAGCGGGGCTGACTCATTCTTTCTCTGGTCGCTCTCCAGTTGAGTTTTTGTAAATAATGTTGCTTTTGTTTATCCTACAGCTTGTCGTTTTTTGCTTGGTGTTCTGGGAATCCGTCTGCAGGAAAACCCTTGGATGTACTGTAGATGTATTTTGGAAGAAAAATACTTGGCTGTGTTTATCCAAGTGAAATTAAAAAAGGCTGAAGGCTGAGATGCCAGGGAACGAAACAGAATTAACATTAACATTTATATTTAGGGCCAAAACATGTGCTAGCGAACAAGAAACATTTTGGCAGCATTTACTACGTAGCTGAAGGTACCAGGAGTGATTCCAAGATCTTTGTACAAAGTGAAGTTCATGGCTAGTAGGTGGGCGCCCCAACATGCTTATCCCATCACCACTCTCACTGTCATCTCTACCGTCTCTCCCACCCTTACGCCAGTTCCCACTCCCTCCACTTGTTCCTACCATTTCCACAAAACCATTCCACAAGCCCCATCCTCATCCTTTTCATCATCACCATCCCCACCATCTTCATCCCCATCGCCCCCATCATCACCATTTTCATTATCATCATCACAAGCCCCATCCTCATCCTTTTCATCATCACCATCCCCATCATCTTCATCCCCATCACCCCCATCATCACCATCATCATTGTCATCACCACAAGCCCCATCCTCATCCTTTTCATCATCACCATCCCCACCATCTTCATCCCCATCGCCCCCATCATCACCATCGTCATTGTCATCACCACAAGCCCCATCCTCATCCTTTTCATCATCACCATCCCCACCATCTTCATCCCCATCGCCCCCATCATCACCATCGTCATTGTCATCACCACAAGCCCCATCCTCATCCTTTTCATCATCACCATCCCCACCATCTTCATCTCCATCGCCTCCATCATCACCATCGTCATTGTCATCACCACCAGCCCCATCCTCATCCTTTTCATCATCACCATCCCCACCATCTTCATCCCCATCGCCCCCATCATCACCATCGTCATTGTCATCACCACAAGCCCCATCCTCATCCTTTTCATCATCACCATCCCCACCATCTTCATCCCCATCGCCCCCATCATCACCCTCGTCATTGTCATCATCATTTCTTCTGGACACTGCCTTGTCCTGCTCCCTTGCATGCACTCTGTCGTTACAGTCTCAACAGAGTCTACATGGCTTCAAGGCAGATCTTCCTTTCATAATTTAATCTTCTCTGTCCTTGTTCAGTATTTCAATTCCAGTAAATATTCACACTTATCTACTCAATTGGTTGTGCTAGCCAGTTCGAAGTTATTCATAATTTCTCTCCCTGTTGCCTCCCTGTCTTCCAATACACACTGTCTGGTCTGGCAAGTTATATTTATTTACTCAGAAAACCATAAAGACACTCAGAAGTATAGAACAGGAATGGTGGAAGGCCAGTAGCACCTCATGTGCAGACAGACTTGTTAGCACCTAGTTCAAACACCTGACATCATTTCAGTTAAGAGACAAGACCAAGAGATTGCTTTTGTTGACATTATTTTAATAAATGCAGCAGGTGGCATAGAGTAGCTACTGGTACACCCCTACTGGCCATCATGAATTCTGCTTAGCAGCCCACTTCACATGGATTCTTCCATCCCCATTCCCACTGGACAGAGGTTCAGTCTACAAAAATCCTTGACTGCTGTGAGCCTGATATGTGTGTGTGTGTGTGTGTGTGTGTGTGTGTGTGTGTGTGTGTGTGTACAATTACTTAACTGGAAATGCAGTCTTTCTCCCAACGTCTGCCTTCCCAGGAGTTTGATTTGCAGACTACATGCTCTTCTTAGCTCTTTCCTGCATTTGCTGTATTATGTGAGGCCTATTTCCTTGGCTCACTACAGTGGACACAGGGAGAGCTGAACGTATTCTCGGTGTTTGTTAACTTGATTGTGCTCTCTCCAGATACCCAGGTATGGAGAGAAGTTATTGGAAGCGCATCGTATGGCATGGCGGATTTATAGATGCTTTCAAGGCTGAAAAGAAGTCGTTTCACATGACAGTTTGAATCTACATGTAACAGGATAGGGCTCATTGCACTCGTTTAAGTTATTAGAAAAGATCGCTTCATTGCATAGCTATTTTACTTTCTTTTGCCTACACCCATGCATGTGCATGCACACACACAAATAATAATAACAAAAATAAATAAAAGGGTTTTTGAACAGAAAACACAGAATGTGTCATATGGAGTTAAGCAATGACAAATGATAGAAAACATCATTTTGTATTTCAACTGTGGACTTTATTAACCAACAGGTAAAGAAACTCATCTCTCAATTAAGGTCATCACCCAGTCAACTCATTTGTTGCTTTACCAAGTCCATCTAGTGTCCCAGGAAGATGAGTTTGTCACTCCCCCGGGAGGCTGTTGGGCGGTTCCCTTGGATGCGCTGATTTTCATCTGTTACCTGCACCTGTGGAGGTGTGAACTGGGCCTGAATTGCCCGATATGCCATCACACAGAGTGTCCGTGTTCTTCAACTGCTTATTTTAAGTGTAGATTGAGGCCTACAGAATCTCTATGTGCCACCTTAAGAAATCTGAACATCCTGCCTGAAGAGATGGCTCAGTGGTTAAGAGCGCTTGCTGCTTTTGTTACGAGCCTGAGTACAGTTCCCAGAACCCACGTGGCACATCTCACAATTGTGCGTTACTCCATCTCCAAAGGATCAGAAGTCTTTTTTTTTCTTTCTGAACTCTGTGGACATCTGCACATGAGTGCAGGTACCCACTAACAGATACACATATACATATAACTAAAAAAAAAAAAAAATACCTGTATGTCAAGTTGCATTACTGTGTGAGCTGTGCCGTTCGGAGCAAGGCATTCAAGAGTCGACCTCATGAAGCTGGGAGGACTGAACCCCCCCACTATGGTTTAGATCTGCTGGTGCTGTTCCACAACCTCTATCAAAACCCATTTACAAAGGTGGCTTCAAAAGGACAGAAGATGAAACACCCTGGAAAAATAAAATGGAATATATATGTATGTACATATATATGAATATTATAACAATAACAATAATATGGTTATCAGAATTATATTATTATGTACAGTTACAGCTGCAGCTGTTATAGATTACACCCTAGTAGGAAGCACATATCCTTGAGGGAGGAATCGCCATTATTACCAACCTTTTCACTCAGTCTTTCCCTGGAGTGACACCAGCCTAGCAGAAAGAAGCCAAGAAGGGGCGGTTCAGTTAACAAGACAAAAGCCACCCTCCACACCATTATATTCTATCATGCAACATGCCTGTTCATGCCTATCTTTTTTTTTTTTCATTTTTTTATTAATTTATTCTTGTTACATCTCAATGGTTATCCCATCCCTTGTGTCCTCCCATTCTTCCCTCCCTCCCATTTTCCCTTATTCCCCTCCCCTGTGACTGTTCCTGAGGGGGATTACCTCCCCCTGTATATGCTCATAGGGTATCAAGTCTCTTCTTGGTAACCTGCTGTCCTTCCTCTGAGTGCCACCAGGTCTCCCCCTCCAGGGGACATGGTCAAATGTGAGGCACCAGAGTACTCGAGATGAAACAGGGTCAAACAATCCATCAGGAATACCTCGTCGTAACTCAGAAAACTTTCCATTCCTCCTACGGTATAAAATTAAAGATGCCTTCTGCTCATTTGTCCTAATTCTAATATTACTTCCACTGATCTTATTTCTCTGTTGCCAGGAGACGTAAGGCACTTGCAAGTCTGCCAGCCCCACCCACAGGACTCCCCATAGTAAACCATAATGACCCCTTTATTTGCTTACATTGTCATCTATTTCCAAGGAGCAAGGAGGCGGTTTTGCTTTCATAATCTCCACCTCTTAGCAGCTATTGCTACGCTGTTTACCTAAACCAGTGTTTCTCAACCTATGGGTCGTGACCCCTTTGGGAGGCCAAACAACCCTTGCACAGGGGTCACCTGAGACCACTGGAAAACACAAATATTTATACTATGATTCATAACAGAAGCAAAATTATAGCTTTGATGTAGCAAGGAAAAAAATTTTTTTGCTTGGGTGTGGTGGGTGTCACCAACACAAGAGGAGCTGAATTAAAGGGTTGCAGTATTAGGAAGGTTGAGGACCGCTGGTCTGAAGAACGAGGGATCAGATTCTGCCTATGAAGTCACTACTTATTCTGAATCCCAGTAGCTGGTCTCCTCACACTCTGGTGACCCGAGGACAAGTAGTTGAACATCTTTTCATTATCACGAGACAAATACGCCCTGGGGACAGGGTGACTTTCAGTGAGACTTCACTTCAAGGCAGCCACAGACCCAAAAATGTGGTAGTGAGTGGGAAAAGGGTTTCTTCTATATCTCAGTATGGGAATACGGTTCCTAAATCAAGGAAAGAGAAAGTTTGGGGTACCCTGGCAGTGATAGGGATGCTCAGGTGACTGGTACTTCAGCACTTGACTCAGGCACCCTAACAGGAGCTAAGAGGAGATTGGACTTCAGACAATCCAGACACATTAGATCTGCTTGTTTCCTGCAGTGACAGCCACAACTGCGAATGGAATGTGGAAGAAATTAGGTGATGGCGGGCTGTGTTGTCAAGATATTGACCAAAATCCAGTCCAGGATGGTGAGAAGACTAGAGTCTTGGATCCAAACAGCAGGTGCATTGGCCTCTGCATCTTCTGCAGCTTCGTGATCCTTGGGGGGTGAATGGCGCCTATATCTGCTGCAGTCTCATGGTCCCTGTAGGTGTACAGCCCTGTGTTTGCTGCAGTCTCGTGGTCCCTGTAAGTGCACGGCCCTGTGTTTGCTGAAGCCTCATGGTCCCTGTAGGTGTATGGCCCTATGTTTGCTGAAGCCTCATGGTCCCTGTAAGTGCACAGCCCTGTGTTTGCTGCAGCCTCATGGTCCCTGTAGGTGCATGTCCCCTGTGTTTGCTGCAGCCTCATGGTCCCTGCAGGTGCATGGCTGCTCTGTCTACTACGTGCGGAAAACCCCTGCTTTGCAGAGGTGTTGGGAGGAGGGGTTGGACAGAGCCTGAGGCATTCTTGGACAAATGAAGGCCCGTTCTACATTGCTGTGTAAGTGTTTGGCTTTTATCTTCAAACTGTAGGAGGTTAGAGAGTGTGTCAAGACTATACTTCAGTAAGGTTGGAAGTCCGCAGAGACTCGGGTGGAGAGGCATAAAGTTTTAGTTAGAATGAGTGACTGAAGACGCAGGAGGGATGTTAAAACAACTACTAGAGGGTTCTGCATACAAAAGACTTTAGTTTATAATGCGAGGCGGGGGAGAAAATGAATCCCAGTTGACAAACTGTGTCTGAATGTCACTGGCAGTGTACTTAGTAAGACATCTGCAGCTAAAGTCATCCGTGTTGGGTTTTATAGCCTGAAATAAGTGCAGAGCTCCAAGCTCAAAAATAGAGCTAGAGACGCCAAAGGTAGTTTTGTACCTTTGAAAGAAAAAAAAAAAAAACTACAAAATGGATTCATTCAAAAACAGATATTTCATATGCAAAATGATTATATTTGAGAAAGCCATACTGAGAAGCCTCTGTGCGCTTTACCTAGGACAGGGTTACATAAGAATGATTAGGTCGCTGTTTTCCAGCAGATAAGTCTGGAGCAGTTTCGTTTTCCCCCTTTGAAATGTGCAATATAAACTTGTGTTAGTCAAACTTCCTTTTCATTGCCACAAAAACCACAGCAACGTCTGAAATGTCCCACATGGCAGCCGCCAGTGGCACATGGCTCCCAGCCCTGGAACTGTAGCTAGTGAGACCCAGGGATCCAGAATTTAACTGACTACCTTTCATGCACATTTTAAAAATGGTTCTCGTTTAAATTGCTGAAATTTAGAGAGTTTCACATTCAGAGAAACTTGGATCTGTAACTCTACTTGTAAAGCTGTCAATATTATGCAATATAAGTAGAGATTAAATATTTCAATATCTATCTCTTAAATTAAGCTGCTCTGTAATTTTAAAATCTGCACCAGATTTCAAACGTTGAGTGTAAAAAAGTCAATTATTTTATTAAAATCATTTTGTACTGCTTTAAGGGTGGCATTACACTTTGGAGCTGGTAAATTAATAAAATACATTGTGAAAATTTATTTCATTTCTATTTTTTCTTATCGGTACCAGAAGACTAAAACTTTCATTAAAATTAAAGTTTTAAGTACAAATAAAGAAAATTAACACTTGTCTGAGATGACACAATTGTTCCAAAATCTAAGCTCCTTAGAGGACAGTAATGACTAAACCTTAAAGTGCATTGTTTTCCTGTAAATTGTTTGAGTGGAAAATAACTGGATAAGCACAACTCAGAAACTAAATGCAGACTTACAGTGACATGTGCTAAGAATGCACCTGACTTCCTCACTTGAGGGGGAAGAGAGGGCAGCAAGGTCTTCCCCAGTCAGCTCGTATCCCATGATGCGATCAGAAAGTCAGTGTGTTTTGTTCTGTTATGGTGTCAAGGAAGACATTATTAATCGGTATCTAAAGATTCCAGGGACAGATACGACCTACAGGCTTATCTACAGGCTCATACTCAGCAGAAACCCACCTGTCTAGGGATGGTTCCACCCATGGTAGACTGGGCCCTTGCACGCCAGTCTTTAATCAAGACAATCTCTCAGAGATGTTGCCACAGGCCAGTCTGATTTAACCAGTTCTCAGGTGACTCTGGGTTGTGTCAAGTTGGCAGGGAAAACTAACCAGGACACAGGTTTAATAAATAGTTATTTGGGGGTCTTCTGACAATTTATAAAGATTATGTGTCCCTCTCTTGGTGTACCAGAGTCCTGTGTTGTAGACGGTCCTGCTTCCCCCATGCTGACTCAATCAGAGCACCGCATACATAGGGCAGCATATGTTTTGCCACACAGAATTTAAGTTCCATTTAGAATTTATTTTACTCGATAAATTAGCATCATCTTGGAGCTAAATTGAAAGTCAAAATCATC
The DNA here is from genome assembly GCF_903995435.1 of Acomys russatus. NCBI lineage: Eukaryota > Metazoa > Chordata > Mammalia > Rodentia > Muridae > Acomys > Acomys russatus. Next base: position 2,077,004 of record NC_067154.1, on the reverse strand, counting down.
TTCAAGAAATATTCTTCCCACCAGATGGTGAATTTTGTGCTATATTTCCCAAGAACCGCTGAATGATCTCTTCTGTCAAATAGCTAGTCTCCAGCCTTTGAGGACCGAGGAGGAGCATCAGGCAGGGTTCAGCTACCGAGTGTCACGCACAAATATGGAGTCTCAACTTGATCTTTGCAGGGAGAATTTCATGATTTGTTTTTCTCATATTAATCTTGCTTTTGTTATGGAAATAGTCAAACATGAATGTGTGACTTGTTTTCCACATGTCACTCTGCAGCCCACACTGGTTGGAACTTCCTCGGTAGGCTAGCCTGGTCTCAAATTCATGACAGTTCTTTTGTCTCTTAATTCTCAGCCTCCCTCGTGCTATGATTACACACTGAGACACCATGCCTGGCTGGTAGAGTGAATCCTACGTGTCAATTACAAAGATCACATCAACTATCACGGTGTTTCTAGTCTTATTTCACCAGTGTCGCTAAAAGTAGTCTTTTCTAGTATATTCGGATACTATTTTTTTAAATTGTAGGTAGTCTGATAAAATTTTTACCTTTTAATTTTTATTAAATATTTATTTATATATATTTATATTATTATATCTATACAATAAACTACCTACAGCAAGAAGAACTATGAACTAATCAGGAATTATATGTATGTTACATTCATAGTGTTTTGGCTATTTGTATTTGGCAGCCTTGAAGAAAACATCTTTCCTATCTTGGTGCATCTAAGACTCTGAATGTAAATCAATATCTATCATATTTCATCATTGTCAACTTAAAACATCTATCTAGACCTAAAAACATCTTAACCCCTAAACAACTAAGCTTAATTGTAAAACTAAACTATCTGGTCTTCAACCCCATCAGAGACTTGAGAAGGACTAAAATTAATTACCTGAGTATACAGGGAGTGCATGTTAGCAGCTTCCAAAATGAGACAGAGATAGTTTGCTGCCTGCACAGTCACCCAAAACTCTATAATGTTGGAGCATCATCTTGAGCCTTCTGGCCCAATATATCTGACAGACATATTTGTGAGGCAGGAACTATTGAGGACTTTCTTACCCTGTCTTGGTAGAGTTTGGACATCAACTCTGCCTGCATCCAAGCTTGCCTATTTTTAGGCAGAATTCTGTTTGTGGTAGAAATAAGAACATTTTTTTTCCAGTGGCTTGTTTGCTACATTTCTTTGATGCTCGTTATCTTCTTTGAGGTAAGCTAGGTGTTGCCAGGAGTTAACCTGTCTCATTGTAAATGTATCTTTGAAATAATAAAAATAACTTTAAATGCCATATTCTGTATGTCTCTGAAGTTTTTGAAGACTTTATCTAACTATTTTATCTTATTTTTCTATAGAATCATATCTATCTGTTATACCTAGGATGTATATTTTTGTGATAAAAATAGACTAGTAATTGATATGACCATGATTTGATCAAATAATAATTAACTTGAATAACTTATTTATCCCAAAAAGCCTGAAATTTCACTTTCAAAGTATTGGAAGTAAGCCTTGTATTATAATTGAGTTGTATGGGTACAATACTTAATATTAGAGTAGAAATATATATATATACATATATATATATATATAATGTGTGTGAAGAATAATCCTAAATTTGAATTCTATGCCAAAGTATCTAAAATTAAACTTATTTTGCATCTATATACAAAATTCTATATCAGTGAATTAAAAATGACCTTGTGAGCAACAATTAAGGCATTGAGTTGCAGAGTAGATTCATTAATCTACTTTTTGTCTTATTATCCCGGTATATTTCTATATTCCCTTTTCTTTCTTTTCAACCCTATCTCCAAACCTCCAAATGACAGATAAAGGAAATGAGTGACAACCTTGAGTACAACCTTGTTTTCTCTCTAAATAAGACCAATAATAACTTATAACCAACTCTCAATGAAAATAAACATTTGTCACCCAAGAAAGCAACCCCAAACTTACTCAACCCCCTTCAGGGAAATGGGGCCTTCAGGCTGATTTGGGAGGACTAATGCCTTTGTAAGGGCCCAAATAAAATTGGGAAAAATGGTTAAACAAGCTAGGAATAGCATTTGTGGTCCAGTTTCTAAGTGTTGAGAAGGTTGAAGCTTAATTAGAGTTCTGTATAGGACAGTCTGAAATGCTGGACCAATTGGGATTGGAAGCTTTCTTCAAAGCTGTCCTGGGAGCTGTCCTGTTCTGATGAGGAACAGCAACTGAAGCACTTGGTGCTGGAACTTGAAGGATGCAGGATTTCTACAGGTTTTACTCACGTGCCATAGCAAACACACAAACACCACACACACACACACACACACACACACATACACACACACACACACACAGAGTGCATAGTGGTACCCACTGGAAACCCCAACATTCAAGAGACTGAGGCAAAAGGATTGCTTTAAGTTCAAAACTAACATAGTCTATAAAGCCAACCAGCAAGGCTTACATAATGAGATTCTATCTCAAAATAATGGTAATAAAGTAAATAAGTAAAATACATACTGTTGACATCAATAAAAATGTAATGAAACATGTAAAATTTACACAGAATCTTGCAGGAAGCTGAAAAGGAAAAACTACTTCCTAACTCAGTGTAAGCACTATTCTGACACCAAAGACACTAAGACCGTGTAAAACAAAATCAAAATCACCCTTAGAACATAGATACGGAAGTCCAACTAACGTCAGTGCCCGCATCCTGAGAGGAATGAATCCTGTCAGTGTCCGGTTCTTTTGTTCTGAAAACATATAATTTCTTACAAGCATTATACAGTCGTAAATTTATGAATATACGGGGTGTGCATGATGCACAGAACAATTAAGGCTGTTTCTCTGCTCTTTGTATGTGCAGAAAAAAAAGACACCTGTAAATCTCCATTCATACCACAGGAAGAATGGCATATAATAATAATTCTCAGGGATTCTGGGAAACTCAATTTTCTATATGCCAACCAGGATGGTATTTTAAAATGTAAAGCGAATTATCATTTTTCCACACAAACCCTTCTGGGGCTTCCCCATACATCTTATTTAAATGGTCTTTGGAACATGGCAGCCTGGCTCTCTACACCACTCTTATGTGTACAGAAATGGTAAATGGTTTCCCTACTCGCAAGCCCAGTCTCCTAGCTAGTAAACATTGTGTATAATCCTGATGATGATGTCTGAGTCTTAAACACTCAGTATTTTAATGACTTCATTGTATAACGAAAAATGAGCAAAAGCCACAACAATGCTTTACTTTTACTTTTGTGCTGGTATCTGTGTGTACCAGGAATGCAGGTGCCTGTGTAGGCCAGAGACTGGCTTCAGCTCCTCTGGGGCTGGAGTTACAAGATGTAGAGAAATAAAGATAGAGCAGACAGAGCAGTTTTTGAAGGAGGGTCCAAACAATGCCTGGCCCAACCCAAGACCCACTACATGCAAGAGAGCCCACCCTTGACACTATGAATGATACTCTGAAAGGCTCCACCCAGAAGTGGTTCGAAACAGATGCTAAGACTCAGCTGAACAGTAGGTGATGTGTAGGGCGTCTTATGGAAAAGTAGGGGGTGGGGTGGAGAGAAGACCAATAGAACCAACTAGCCAGGGCCCAGGGAGGCTTTCTGATTCTGAAGTACCAAGCAAAGACCATGCATGGACTGGACCAACGCCCCCTACACAGATATAGCCGGTGGCCAGTCGATACACACAGCTTCATGTGTGTCCACTAGTAAGGGGAACGGGGACTGTTTCTGACATGGACTCCGTTGTCTGCTTTTTTTTTTTTTTTTTTTTTTTTTTAGTGGGATTGCCTTGCCAGGCCACAGGAGAAAAGGACAAGTACAGTCCTGGTGTGATTTGATGAGCTGGGATGGATGAGAAGGGAGGACTTTCCATTCCTGAGGAATAAGGGAGGGGAGAAGGTGGGACTGGGAGGACAGGAGGGATGGGGCTATGACCAGGATGTGAAGTGAATAAAGAAATAAACAAAAAATTTAACAATGGAAAGGCAGCTTGGCCTGGATAGTTTCAACTGCCTCCTTCCCTTTGTGTACACACAACCGCGTGTCTTGATTTTTCCCTATTTGGCAAGAACTGAAGGGAGTGAGATCTGGAAAACAGAAGTTTCAAAGCATTTTCAAGCATCTCACGCTAGAGAGAAATAGGCAAACAGGGATGATGTGGGGAGAGCCGATTTAAAACGCAATTCATCCTGCCTTCCAGAAACCTTCCTTCCTGCTCCCCGGAAATATATGTGCCATGGCGCATCTCAATCTCAATCCAGAAAATTTGGCGGGGGGGGGGGGGGGGGGGGGGGGGAGTTGTGGTGATGAGAGTGTTTCTTGTGACTTACATCTATCTTTGTTGTTCGGGCCTTGCTGAAGGAGGCTTAAGGCACCTGGATGTCAGCCTGTGATGGAGTCCTTCCAGCCCCAGGGGGAAGTGGCATCTCTCAGAGCCGGGTTGATGGACACCTTAATCCTTTTCATAGTTTGGGTGCCCCATGGAATCCAGAATCCTGTTAACTCCTCGTTGCTGCTCTCTCTCTCTCTCTCTCTCTCTCTCTCTTTCTCTCTCTCCCCCCCCCCCGTGTGTGTGTGTGTGTGTGTGTGTGTGTGTGCTCTGTTATCACACTGTATAATCAGTAGCGATGCTAATGGATGGTAGGTCTAGACACTAACAGGAGTCTGAAAGTTTTAACCCTTCCATAACCTAACGTGTGTGGATTTTGTTTTCTCTAAAAGGCAAGAGCTGTGAAATATTGCATTGTACTCTTTTGCGTTGCCTTGTCTTGTTTTATGCTCACAAGGCTTATGTCAATAATGACTTAGTAGGCACAAAGAAAAGAGCCTGTAATCGCAGCACTCTGGAGGCTGAGTCAAGAGGATTATGAATCAAGACCAACCTGGACAACATAGAGAGTTCCAGGCCAGCCTGGCCTACTAAACATTTTCTCTATAAGCTAACAATAGCTCAGTACTAACTATCTAGCTAGTTAAACAGACAGGCAGAAAGATAGATGCATGATGGAGAAAAAAGAAAAGAAAAGAGAGATAGAATTGAGGATCGTAGACTGACAGGGCGACATACATGACTCTTTCACAGCCAACTCTTGTGACATTTATTTGTCCTTAACTATATTTCTTTCAAAACCTGATCTGGGGACATGTATGAAATAGTAAAGAGCCCATTGAAGGACGCTGCATTGTGATTTCTTAGTAAAGACACTGTTTCTCAGGATGTCTTCCCTGACTTCCTGTCTTCTCACATGCGAATATTTCTAGTTTCTTCCAGAATCAGAAGCTTTGCTTTAGATTTCAAGGCTTTGGAAACATTTCCAGTGTCCTTCCCCCACCTTCTCAGGTTTTAACAAAATCATCCATCAAAGGAATCACTTCACTTACTACATTACAGCTCCTTATAATCCACAGAGACGGATTGGGACGGACGATGAAAATCTGGAGTCCAAATTTTGGGAAGCTTGCTAAGCTCGGTTAATCCCACCTCTGATGAAAGACGGATGTCCACAAGCATGAGGAACAATTGCAGAGGCCTAATCTATGGATCAGAAGGCCTTAAGGCTCAGAGCTACAGTGAAAGACAAGGGCAGAATTATTAAACATGACAGCGTTTCATCAGAAAGATTAATTATTTACTGTAGAACCCAAAGACTATCATGGAATGAAAATCCATCAACCCCTTTCATTTAGCTGCAGCAGAAAGCTGTCCCAGCAACAGAGAACAATTTGCTTCTTTTTCCATTTTTTTTTTTGCCTTTGAGTTATAATTGCTGTTGACAATTGCATTCTTTCTCTAAAGAGATTAGACATAATATAAATTTCACCACAGGAAGCCATTGTTATTGAATGACTTACTGGAAGTTAATAAATATTTTTTGTCAAAATATTCCATGTTTTTTCCTCATACATAGAATCTCTGTCTGCACAAATACAAATTATTTACATATATACATATACATACATACATACATACACACATATGATGAGAAAGCAGAACCAGAGTGGGGAGGAGTGTTAGGAAAAGAGAGTTGGGGGTAAATATAAGCAACCATATATATATATATATGCATAAAAATTCCATAAGGAAACTCATTTTCCATACATTAAAAATTAATACTGTGCAATTAGAAATTGTTATAAAGACAAAAAGATTAAGTTATTTCTATAATCACACTACAGCCAACAAAGATGCTCTTGCTTGGAGGATAGTGGCATGGAGCCATAGCTAAAAAACACAGGTAACTGTGGGGAGTGTGAGGTCGCTCTGTCCCCAGTGCCCCCCTGTAAGGAGTGTGAGGGCACACACCCATCTTCCACACCCAGATGAGACACTGCCCCAACGATGTTGTAAATTTTGCAAGCCAATCTCATATCTGCCTCTGAACTCCAGAAAGTAAACTAAAAAAAAGTTTTTTTTTTATAAAAAAATTGAGTAATATTTTATGCCAGGCGTGGTGACACATATCTTTAATCCTAGCAGTTGAGAGGCAGAGGCAGGTGGATCTCTGTGAGTTCAAGGCCAACCTAGTCTACATAGCAAGTTCCAGGGCAGCCAGGACTACACAGAGAAACCCTAATTCAAAAAACTAAAAGAAAATTTTTTTTGAGTAATGTTTTATACTTGCATAACATAAAGAATGTCCATATATTTATATCTTTAATAAGCTTGAATTCAGCCCGATTTTTATCACTCACACATACAAATCTTACTCCATGTAGGGCTGTGATTAGACATTTGATCAAGTATCTATATCTCATGGTTTGTAATGTGGACCATAAAAGTCAAAATATATAAATTAAGGAGATTCATTAGAAGTTACAAAGTAACAGAGTCATCAAGATATGTGTTACGTTTAATCATCAACCATGAATGTCATGGTATGTTTATTTTATGCACTTAAAAATCCTTTTATGCTGTCTTTTCAAATAACTTACATTTAGGTATATCCTACATCCAATAGTCTCTTTAGTCTACATGCAGTCTCTTTAAATATTTTATTTGGTGAAATCTGAAAAATGTTCACCTACTTACATTGAAAAATATATATATATATATATATATATATACCACCCAGGAAGGGCCCTGGGGACATTGCGTGAAGATTCTTAGTATCTTCAGCAATCAAGCCCTTGCCTTGGCCCTGGCATGAGGCACTCTGGCGCCCTCGATTGCTATTGCTCTATTTTGTTTGTCCTCTTCCTGTACACGGAACTGAGTGGTATGCTTGCTGTGCTCTTCAGTGGAGCACTGTGGGCTCCTCATGCTATTTGTCAACGCCCACCATGGTGAATGTGTCCGGAGGCTGTGCTTTACCACTGCTGAGTAGCATTTCACGGTGCACTCAGAACACGTGTCCCAACCCTCGGCTTGGTGGCATCGCCTTGTTTTCAGTTTGTGGCTGTTACTTATGGAGCCTCTGAACGCATTAGTACTCATTGACGCAATTACTTATTGACACTTGACATTATGTCTCTTGGGTAGACAATGGGGTGTGTGGAGCTCCAGGCCACAGAACAGCTGCGTATTAAACTCTGTAGAAAGCACTTGTAGCGTGCAGCTCAAGGTAGGTGTAACATCTGTTCCGTGAGGCGAATGAATGCTGCCGGCTTCTTTATCAGGAGGGGCAGCTGAGGCCTTTGTAACTTCAGGAGTTCTTCTTGAAGGACGGTGACATCTCACTGTGGCATTTGCAGTTCCCGGTGAGGCTTACGATTGGGCCCTTTCCCTACACACCCTGAGCATACTCATGTCTTTTACAGGTGGATATAATCTTTCAAGTTCCTTTGACTTAAAAAAATTGATGCAGGTGTTGCTTATTCATTTATTCCTGGTAAAATACTTCTCTGATTACTGGGGGTAAGGCCTTTCGAATGTTTGAATTGATTGATCATCCTTCCCATGCTGTTGGCTTGCCTTTCATTGTTTTTAACTGTGTCTCATGAGGAGAAAGTACCTGTCACTTCGAATTACAGATTAGCATCTTATTTTACCTTTTATGCCGTCTACTTTTTGTGCCATCACTGTGCAATTTTTCCTTATCCCCATTTTTAAAAAACCTTTATCTTTTATATTTAAGGTTGCAATCTTTTCTGAGTTTTGTAATTTACAGTGGGATTGTAAAGTTTGTTATTTACACCTGTATGTAATAGTTTTATAACATTTATAGTATTTGCTGGGAAAGCTGTATTTTCTCTCCTCAATGTCAATGGCAAAGTCAATCAAATGTGAGTCACTCCTGTGCATCTGGGGGGTGTTTCCCTCTCAACCATGTTTTTTTGTGTCTGTCCTTCGACTGTTTCTATTATCTCTTAATTGTTATAGCTCTATAACTAGAAAATTGCCTCCACCTGACTGACTTGTAGGTTCCGTGCAATCCCAACGCAAGTTCCAGCTGGCTTTCCAAGAAGAAGCCAGAAGCAGATGAACTAATTCAAAGAGAACACAGAGAGGGAGGGCGTTTCATGGTAATCTCTAAAGATAACAGGGTTGGGTCTGAGCGCCACCTGACTTCAAGGTGTGCTCTTAGGGTAGATGAGGAGCTGATAACATTCCCAAAGAGATCTGATAACATTCCCAGAGAATGCAACAGAGGCAGGAGGAAGAGACCCCAGAGCTACAGCCGAGCCAAAGCAGCGTGAAGCAGGTGGGTGGACCGGGAGAATGAAGCATGGGCTGCCCCATGGCTCTGTCCACTGATGTCCACAGAGGTGGCCGTGAAGGCTGAACTTCTGCCCAGTGGGATGCGTGTCCTGAGTGGGAAAATGCTGCTCTACCACCACCTCAGACCAACAGAGGAAAAAAACAAAAAAACAAAAAAACAAAACAGGAACTATGTTGTTTTGGGGATTTGAGGAGTATTTTTTAGTAAGAATACAAGACAATCGGTTTCATTATGAAATTTTTGTGCTTGTATTATCATTGTATGTCGCTTTTTCATCTCTCCAGTGCCTTTCTCATCTTCTCCATCTCCTGTTGTTGGAGCCTGCCTTCTCCCAGGCCACCTCTACTTTTTAAATCTCTTTCCATATATATAGATATATGCATGTATGTATACATAGCGACCCATACATGTATATATATGTATATATATATTCTAGAAAATATGATGTTTTGTTTCTTTTCCCCACCATCTTACCTTGCCCTCCCCCATTGCTTTGAACCTTGCAGTCAGTTAGAGGTTGTCCTGTGTGGCGGAAAACTCAGAATGGATGCTTGAGATGAGAGGCACCCCGCTGAATGGCTGACCGTAGACTAGACTGGGCTCTTTTTCCGGTCCCTAGCTCCTCATCTACCCTAAGAGCACACCTTGAAGTCAGGTGGCGCTCAGACCCAACTCTGTTATCTTTAGAGATTACCTTGAAATGCCCTTCCTCTCTGTGTTCTCTTTGAATTAGTTCATCTGCTTCTGGCTTCTTCTTGGAAAGCCAGCTGGAACTTGCTGTTGGGATTCCACAGAACCTACAAGTCAGTCAGTGGTGCCGTGGAATACTTGACAGAGTGTTAGCACCATTAAGAGCTTCTTAGACATTTTCTATGAATCAAAAAATCCAGATGTTGCCTGGCTGCCATATGCATGACTTCTCCCAATTATGTTAATAACCAAGAACGTTGATTTCTCATTTAAATAGCTGATTTCTTTCTTTCTTTCTTTCTTTCTTTCTTTCTTTTTTTTTTAAAGGTTGAAAATGCAGCTCTAACAAAAGCCATGGTTTCTCACAATTGCTGCTGCTTTGCCCATGTCCTCGTCTGTGCCGGAGATCGAATTGCTATCATTTATTTTCAATGTCTGAGAAAACTCCTATAGCAGCTCAGGTAGGGAGTCTGCTGGTGACAGAACCACTTGTCTTGTTTATCTGAAAGTCACTTTTCACAGTGTCTGAAATAATAGTGATATGGCTAAGTTCATTCCTCGACAGTTTCTGTCCTCTTCCTCGTGTCTTTCCTCATGATGTCAGAAATCAACCCGGCCTTTGCTTCCCAAAGTGAAATGCACAGTCCTGTGGGATTCAGTTGGCTTTGTGATATTCCCTTGCGTTTCTGCCAGGGTTTTGTTGTGATGCTGCAGTGTGGTGCCGTTTGAGTTGACCAGGATTGGCCTTCTATTTTATCCATCTGCAGCATGCCAGAGCCTCCTTTCTTTGACTTTTACCCATCTTCCTGGTATACATAGGAGTGACTATTATTGTACCGAAGACCGCTAAGTCTCCATTTAAAAATTATTTTATTGATAAGACAGTTTCACCAGCATATCTGTGCGCCGTGTGTGTCTGGCACCCAGAGAGGACAGAAGAGGGTCTTAGATCACCTGGAACTGGAGTTATAGGTCATTGAGAGCAGTGGTGTGGTTGTTAGGAATCAAACCTGGGTCCTCCTGAAGAGCAGCCAGTGCTCTTAACTGCTGTGCCATCTCTCCAGTCTGATTTCTCTATTTTTAATAATTCTTTTCCTCTGTTCCTAAGTTTGGATGATATGGCTGCATGCCTTTCAAAACAATGATTCTCCCACTCTGCACTTCCCAATCTGCTATTAAGCATGGCTACTGAAATATTTGCTTTTTTACTTTCTGTTTCTGCTCTGGAATTTTTACCCAGTTCTTTTTTTCACATTTTACTTTTCTCATCAAATTTTGCTTGTATCTTTCTTCCTATTTCATGTGCAACACTGGATTCACCTTACCTGTGCCCTGGGTAGATTTATTTCTGGCTAGATGTTCCTCAGCGGTCAGGTTTCCTGGATGCGTTATTCACTGTGGAGCATTTCAACGTCACAGGCTGAATCTCTTCGTCTGCCTGTGGCTCTTGCCTCTCTTTTTTATTTTTTATATGTAAGCAAACTTTAAAGTAGGGGTTGTCCTACTCTGCTTTGGTGGTGCTTAAATGTGGCCCCATTTACAGAGGCAGTGTTGAAGCAACATCTGGCAACATCTGGAGAGCTGGATGCTGGTTGTGACCCTGGGAGGATGGGTGACATTGGCATTTACTGATTGGAGATTGTGACGTTTCTAAATACAGCATGATGTGTTAGGCCACTGGTACAAACAGAAGTATTAAATTTAAATGGGATAGTTCTGAAGTTGATAAACCAATAAAATCCAGTATCACACCCACATTAGCTGAGTCCCACTTCCTTTCCCAAATACCTCTTTGTGTTGGTTAGTTTTAGCTGCCAACCTGACACAGTCTATAATCACCTGGGAAGAGAATCTTTTTTGGGCGGGGAGAGAGAGTCTTGATGGATGAAGGGTTATCTAGATCAGAGTGGCCTGTGGGCCTGTCTCAGGGCACTGTCTTGATTACATAGATTGGGGTGGGAAAAACTGATCACTGTGTCACTGTGGGTAGCACTATTCCCTAGTCAGGGGATCTGGGACAATATGAGCAGAAGCAACAGGTTTAGCACAAACATGAATGAATCTATTGTTATCTGTTCTTGACTGTGGATGTAATGTGATTATCTACTTTTAATTCCTGCCATCCTGATTTCTCTGAAATGATGGACTGTCAGCTCAAATAACAACAGCAAGGATTCTGCCCTTCTGTGGTCCTTTCATGCCTACAAGTGCTTTCTTGAGTTATTTTTTATGGTGATGCTTACTTATTCTTTGAAAAATCCATACATGTATACATGTACCTTTGTTATATCCACCCCCAGCCCTCAATTCTTTCCCCTGGGTCACCTTGACACGTCTTCCTCCCAACTCCATGCCTTTTAAATGTTAAACCATTGAGTCCGATGGATGCTGTCTGAGTGTTAATGGGTGTGGGGCCGTCCATCCAATGGGGCATGGGCCGCCTTCCAGAAGCTATTATCAAAGCAGAGTAGTCCCTGCTCTCCCAGCCACCATCACTTGCCAACAGCCCCTCAGCTGGGGAGGCTTGAGGAAGAATGTTTTCTAGTCCACGTAGCCCTGACCCACCCTAGTTCTGCTCTGATTTTCATAAGAAACCACGCATCCTCCAGGTACAATTAACATTACAGCAGCTCATATCTTTGTAACAAACTGTAATGCCAGGCAGTTATGAGATAAACTATGAAGCAATTTCTTTCTTCCCCCTTTTGTACTGTGGGCTGAATTCAGACCCTTACACACGCTAGCCAAGTCTAACCCCTGTCCCGAGCTCTGTCTTTTTCCTTTTATCTATTTTTTTACTTGAGGAGAATAACTGGTCCGCGCTGTCCTTGAACTTACCTTGTAGTCTAGGTAGGGCATTGAATTTATTGATCCCTCCTGCCTCAGAGTCCATAATGGTCTTGGGGCTGCACCATCAGGTCCAGCTAGACCATAAAATAATTTGAACGTTGACCTGAATACGTACAGTTTAAGGGAAGTTCATGACAGAAGGCAATACAACCACTGTGTCTATCCTCAATCCTCCATCCAACTCTATCTGTGCTGTGTGAGAGGGCAGGGCTTACCTTATTTAAAAGCAGGATAGTAGGGCATTACATATGCATATGCAACACCCCTTTCCTTATCTGTTAGTTTCTGAATGGCAAGTAGGTTCTTTCCGTATTGTGGCCACTGTGAATGATGCTTCCAAGATCACACAAGTGCAGATGTCTGTGTGACCCTGAGCACTCTCTCTTTGACTACTCACCCAGATGGGAGATGGGTAGATCAGATAGGTGGTGATTCCTCCTTTAGTGTGTTGAGAAATGTCCACAGGGTGTTATTCATAATTTATGTTCTAATTTATAATCCCGCCAGGAGGACCTCTCTGCTCTTCACATCCTTGCCAGTACTTAACTTTTGATCACAGTTGTCCTAGCAGCTGTAAGATGGTATCTCTTTGGGACTGTAACAATTAGTGGCAGTATGTATGCCTACTGGCTGTTGTTTGGGAAATATTCACTTGGATTCTTTGCCTACGTTATAATTAGGACTCTTGTATCTCTGGGTTGAGTTGTACGAACCCCTTATCAAATAGAGTAATGGCTGTACACTAAGCAGGGTGGCTCCCCCCTGCTCCACTAATCCCTGAATCTACCTTTGTGTAAAATTCTGCAGACTTGATTTCAGTAGTTTTATACTGAGTTATCAAATCAGGTAGCTTAAATCCTTTAACTTGATTCTTACTTTTAAAAATAAGTTTTTGATGATTTGAGTTCTGTAGTACTGATGAAAAAGTGTTGTCTATGTTTCAAAGTAACCATTAGGTTTTATAGAAATTGTACTGAATCTATAAAAATAAGGCTAATTACTGTCTTAACAATTCCATTTCAAATTGTGTATATCATACATTATTAAGATCTTGCTTAATTTAGTATAATATTGTTCTCTAATTTTTACAATAGATTCCTTATGGATTTATTTTAAAAATTAATACATTTAATACTTCAGTTAAAACTATTACTAAGACCTTCATGTTTTGAAGTTAATACAAATGTTAATTTAAAAATTGCACCTGTCAAGTTTTTGTTGCTATCACACACAAATGTAACTGGTTTTTTAAAAATTGATTTTGTTTGTTATATTTATGTATAATCAAGTTACTACTTTTAGTGCTTTTTTTTTTTTAAAGAAAAACTTAAGGCTGTCTCCTTAGATTAAGTTTGCTTTGAACATGTTAGTTTTTCTCCTTCCTTATCTACTTTATGCATTTAACTCCCCCTCCCATTATATTTCACCATAGGGCTTGAAAATGAGCAGCTAGCTTGTCCTCAACTTCAAGGGAGACCCAGCTCCTTTGCTGTTCCATCCGCTGCTTGCTTGGGTCTTTCTCAGTGCTCATGAGCAGTTTGCCTGTCTTTCCTGTGAGTCCTGGGTGCTGGTGAGTTTTAACAGAAGTGGGTGCTAAAGTTTTGATGCTTCCATAGCTATTGTTTTATTGTATTATTAATATTCAGTGGCTTTTCTAGCATAGCGCTGTGTGGCTTGGATATGGTATTCTTTCCCTTTTATAATCTTTGTTAAAATTTGCCAAGGGTCTGTGGAAGACTGTGAATCATAAGGAGAATACTTTAAGCATTTAACTTTCTGTTTTCTTCTGGTCTTAGTTCAGAGCAGTTAACTGGGATAAGACTGTATGAGGCTTGTTTTTAAAAGAACATGGAAATGACACCTCTGAGTTTTCTTTTAGTTCTGGTTTATTAATTCAATTTCTCACATAGTCCTTTGGCTCTTTTATTTTATTTTTCCACCAGTCATTGATAAACTTTACTCTTTAAGAAGTTATATTTTGGCAAAAGTACTGGATATTTCTATAATGTCCTCTGTCTCTTTTTTTACTTCTGTGAAGGTCTCCATAGCACAGAGCACAGGTGGTGTGAAGTAGAAAAAAAAGGGAAAAATAGGGATGGGGCTTAAATGGAGAGGGTGGATGGAGGGTAAAGCCGACAAAGGTTTAGGGAGGGGCACATAGTCCTGAGGATGCTTAAAAAGCTGTATGGCACCCCACTATTTTATAAGTGTCCTAAAAATATATAAGAAATTATTTAATTAGCACTACTCCAAATTAGAAGATAGTGTTTCCCTCAGAAGCCATAGACTGTCTGACAGAAAGCGCAGCACTAGGAATGCAACGCTTCCACCCAGGTTATTGATCAGGAGATGAAGAGCCAAGAGACCCTAAAACAACACAGTTTGCTGCTATTGCTTTTGGCTGTTAGCCAGAACTTGAGGATAAGGACCCTATTCTAAAGAAACCACTCACGTCAGTTAAAGGATCTCAAGAAATTAAGATGCCAATGGCTGGAATCCTCCTCTCTGATCTGCCATTTAGCTTCCGGAGTGCAGAAAGTATTGTGCAGACTCCTGGGGAAGAGAAGAATTATCACTAGTCTTCCCATCTGTGAATCTTGTGAGCTAAGATAATGACCAGAGAAGACACCTAATGACGAAGTAGGGCTATAAATATCTTGGGGGTAACCAATGGGTGACAGCTCATTAGCAGGGAACTCATGACTGGTACTGTATGGCTGTCCTCAAACCGTGGCTGCATGGGTCATAGACCCCAGGGGAGAACCTGTAACTACATTTTGACAAATTGACAAAGCATTCAACAGCCAGCTCTCTACATGCTTATTCTTATATCCATAGATTAATTTTGCTTTAAAGCTTGTTCAGAGAAACTTCTATTTGCCGTGGGTAAGAGTTAATACAAAGGCTCAGAATTGGTCAAAGCACAGAAAATAATGACTATAAAGTACTCATCCACACACGGGGCCCTCGCAGAACAATTGTAAGAACAAGAGCAGGAGTGTTGTGCAAACGTGAACTCACAATTTCTGTAGCTTCCACAAGACCAAACAGTCAGCATTCTAACATGGATAGGATCCCCCTCCTAACTGAGGATAAAAGAGCAGCCAGTGAATGCTGGGGAAAAAAATAATCAGTTTTCTTCAGTGAAGTGGCCCCTGTCAGGTTGCCCGTGAGTCAACGGTCAGCCCTACACTCATATGTATCCAGGCACTACTAACTGGACACTTCTGTGTCTTAAAAATAGAAGTACATGTTCAGTTTAGAGGGAGATGTGGGGGGGATCTGGGAGAGGCTGCACAGGGAAATGAAGGAAGGATATTTTCAATGTTGACTTCACAATGAACAAAAATTTAAAAATGGATCAATTGATAAAATGTTTGTGTATCCTAACATATTGCCAGTCATAATACACACCAGAGTGGAGATTTTCTATCTGCCTCCCCCACAACTAGATTATTTTCCTTAATTTCCAAATAAATCCTGAAAAGACACTGCTTCCTTTCTGGTTCCATGTTAAGGGAAGGGACGCTAGGTGACGTCACTTTGGAATGAATGCTTGTGGACTTAATGGCTTCATGTGTCAAAACCTCAGCCTCCAATGTGCGTGTTCTGAGTAAGAAGTTAAGGCTAAGCCAGGCTGTGACAATGGGGTCCACATCTGACAACTGGAGCCCTTGTAAGAAGAGCCGCTGGGGACATCTCCCCCGCCCCTTGGTCCGCGTCTCCATCTGCGTATGTGCCTGGAAGTGTGTGGTGATTTCGTAGAAGTCTGAGGAAGCCACAGAGGAGCATGCCTTGCTTATGTCTGCAGAACATGCTTAAATTCTTAACTGTAGACACAGGAGATCAAAGAAGAGAAACTGCCTCGAGCTAGGTCTAATCTACACTTTTAGTGAGCTTTAATTTGGCGTGATTTTTCAAATCAAAGGACCCAAGTCAACAATGTAGGAACCACTCAGGAGTTCACTGTCAATAAAAAATATTTTCATATTAAAATAGTCATATGTACAAAACCTTCATGACCTTTCAAGGCACACAATGAAACTGACAAGAGGCTTCTGTCTTTCCAAGACGTAATCCTCCCTTCCAGGCCTCAGTGGCCATGCCAAGGCCCATACAAGAACTGGGCTGCAGTGAACTCATTAACTCTGGGGGAGGAAAAAAAATACTAATAAAAACATTTTTGAACCACACGTGAAATAATTTGCTAAACATACATAGAACTATTTGGAAAGTGCATATATTAGCTATCTACTGAGGACCGCACTGTGCAAGACCAGTCGTTTATCCAACAAGCATTTCTTAATGACCTACTCTTTTCCAGGCCACTTAATAGGCAGTGTGTGTTAATTGCGCTCAAGACACTCGTCTACTGATTTCTGGGCAGATCTTCTCTATTGGACTGGAGGTTTCCTGTAGACAGAGGCTCTGCCTTTTGTAGCTTCGAAGCTTACAGCATTTATCCAGCCAAACTAAAGTCAACTTTTCAAGCCCTGTTGCCCACCCAGTGAATAAATGGTGTACATAAACATCCTCACCTGCCTTGTCAGCAAGTCCCAAGGATGGTTTTATACTCTGCCAATCTGATGGTCCCTTCTTCGCCCTCCCTCCAAGTTTTTCCCTTTCTGTATTATTAATTAATTTGTTACTCCAAGCTGGTCCTTTCCAAAGAGGTCCATTAAGCTCCATAGTAGAGAGGAAAAATATTAACCCCCTCCCCACTAGCACAGATGCGCAAAATCAACATTTTTTTTTTAACTGTTCATGCAAAAACAGTCCAGAAATGTATCATGTGTTTGGAATTGTGCAATTGCTTTATTCCTATGAAAGCTGCTGCCAAACTTCTCAGCCAGACTTCTGACCTAACTGCCTCGTCACCGCACTGGCCTGGCGTCCCCTCATCTTGAGGTGAGAGGGGGCTCAGATGACAAAGGAAGCATATGTGCTCAAGTCTGGGCTTTCCCCTTCACCTTATAAAGGCTCCATCTCAGGCAGAAGGTGTTGCTTGACAGTCCGAGCTCTGGCGTCCAGAGGTGGCCCCATGCATGCAGTTTGATGTCTTAAGAGCCAATATTTGTGACTGCTTCCCACAGACCACCTTCCTGACAGCTCTTTCAAAAAAAGAAAACTGATGCTAGTCCTCCACAAATAGAAGAGTAACGTAGAAGCAAGGAGGTCAGAAGACACTGGCCGGGGCCTCTGTGCAGGGTCAGGCCTAGTGTGGTCCTGTATTGTTTTTAAAATAATCAGCCCCGTTGTCTGGGTTCTTGAAGCTTCTACAGAGCAGGATAAAGTGAAAAATCCTCCAGTACCCATGGGGGCTGCATTTGGGGCATTTTCTCGCTGCCTTGCTGTGTCTATCAGGAGGTCACCGCCGCTAAGCAAGCTTGGTCCTGGGTGGTCTCTACCTAATACTGCCTTGCCGCTCATGTCTTTCTTTCCCACAGAAGGGCCGAGTAAGGAAAACTCAAAAGAGCTGCCAACCTGTCCTTTGGACACAGTGGCCTTTCTAAATGAGCATCGAGCCTCTGCAGCCACAGCAAACAGCAGTTTTCGCCCCTTTGTTGTGGGTCTTTAAAAAAAGAAAAGAAAAGAAAAAGCCACACACAGATGTGAAACCAGAGACAAATTAGCAAAAGCATCCTTCATCCTTTGTGTAGTTATTTTGAGTAAAGTCTGATTGTCAGGCAGTTCAGGGAAGCTATTCTGGCATGGGGAAAGATGCAGATAGAAACGAGGGGTGTAACCCTGGAAGCAAAGCCGCTTGCGTCGACTTCACTTTTAAAGTGTATCCCTGATAAATGCCTGCATTGAAACAGGAAAGTAATTGGCCTACGCGAGCAGGTTCAGGCACAGCTATGTAGCTGATGGGCGGACGTGTGCTTATGCGTGTGGTTTTAACCTCTTGTTTTTGTTTTCAGTGGAAACAGTTAATGAATTGCTTGGTGGCCCTTCCACCTGCAAAGGGCACAGAGCACAGTTAAGGGGTCCACTTGTAATTTAGGAGTCTGTTTGAACTTCAGAGAGCATTCCGTGCCCCCTTCCCCAACCCCTACCCCCATGCCCAGTTATAAACCCACTTGCATAAATCACTCCTACATTACTGCATTGTTACTGTGGTATGGGGCAAAAATAGTTGGCAGGCATTTCAAAGAAAATGCTTCCACCCCATGACGGCAGCCGAAAAGAAGGCTGCCAGAAAGGAGCAAGTGCACACTTCGCAGGAGTTTATTTTTAATGGAATATTTAATAAAAACAAATTGCAATCATACCTTACTTTGATTAGAATTGGCAGCGGGTGATTCTCGGGCTCAGTGGAAAGGCCCGTAGCTTTAACCATCTCAACTGTAAACACGGAAGGAAAGTCTCTGAAACAGCATGCAAAGAGGTTGTCAGCCCAGTTCAGTCATGATAAATACCCAGTTCTACTTTGGAATTCTTGCCTGGAAATGTAAATTGATTTTCCTCCCAGAAAGAATGTGGTATGAGGCTGGGTATAGGAAAACCAGATTTATTATTATTGTTATTATTGTTGAATCGTGTCGGCTCACCAGAGGCAGAGCAGGGTCGGAGTTTCCACTGTAAGTCGCTGTTTTTATAAGGCTTTATAACTTGGATATGATGATGAGCTTTGGCCCGCGGCTTGGTAAATAGCTTCCCTGCCTGGAACAGACCTTTGCCCCACCTTTCAATAATACCAAAGGCAAAACCAAGGCTAAAGAGCTTCTCCTTTTAGCTTTGAAGTAACTGCTATGGAGGTGACTCCAGAGTCACAGGGAAAGGTGCTCCAGTGTTATTTTTGCTTGCTTTTAAATGTCATTAGGGTGCTTTCCTTTTGTCTTTATGATTGTTGTGTTTCTGGTTTTAGAGAGAATATATTCAGTTAAGTCTCCTGAGTGACTAGTTGACATGTGATATAATTTATCTTCTTTGTAATTTAGGCTTTTATTCCAATTTACACATGATGTTTATTCTTCATAGGAAATGCAAGTGTGAAAACACAAAAAGTCATTAATACAAACTCTAAATATATCAAATAGTTTATTACCCCAATGGACAATTCATTACTGCATACTTTTCTGAAAGTAGAAAATTTTGTTTCAATGTGTGTGCGCGTGTGTGTGTGTTTGTGTGAACACGCACCTGTGTATATGCATAGACAGGAGTGTGTAGAGGCCAAAGAACAAATTACAGGAGTTGGTTTCTTCCTTTTAGCATGTGGATGCTGGAGATAATAATTCAGACAATCAGGATCAGCAGCACGTGCCTTTACCCATTAAGCCATCTTGATGGCTCCTGAGCTTTGATGTTTGAGGCTTGCCACATCATTGCTCACATTCAAAGGAAGCAGACACCTTGGGAACCAGATACGGGGACAGCATTTGCCAAGACCAGTTTTGGGCCAAAGCCCGGTCCATCCTTCCAGCTTCTGCCTTGTTTGAGCTGGCAACTCTTGATACCTAAGTCTTACCTTGAAAATGGTTCTACGAAGCTCAGCTTTTGGGCCCTGGCTACAGTTCCTTTTCTTGCTCCATGTAAGAAGCACCCATGCAGGCATGACGACTGTGTGCCTGCTCTCCCAGCCACACAGGAAGCCAGAGTCCTCCAGATCCCACTGGCACTACAGGCTTTATTGAGGACGTTTGTTGTGGCACTGTTGTCTCTTTTGCCTGGTCGTGAACTGATGAGGTAATCTAAAAACACATTAAGGACTCCTTTGCAGAAAAATAATGCATATTTAGGAGAAGGCACTATTGAGTTGTAAGGAGCCCATGGACGCCCGAAGAGCTGCCCATAGCCTATTCCATTGTTCTGCACGTCAGGAACTCAACCTAAATTCTGCCTACCACCCACACGACATTGTCACTCCTACGAACTCCTTTCCCCTCTAGTGCCAGGCACCCACTATCACACCACAGGAACTTAGTTTAACTGAGCGAACAGAAATAAGCCCAAGAGTTCTCCCAGAAATGTACATCAGGCCACACATACACCCACAGGTGTTTCCTCTGGTGGCATTCCTGTTACCAGGGCTGTTCACCCTGGTCCCCAAGCCGAGGCCAGCCTCTCTACCATCTATACAGAAGGTCGCAGGGTCCTGAAAGTAAGCTTGCCTCTTAGCATCGATTCTACCTACCCTCTTTGTTGGATCTTTTCCGTTTTTATATTAACAAACAATGCTGTCACTCCCTCTTGTGCCCACTTGCCTTCCCGCCAGCAAAAATAGTTCAGGTCTGTTTTTGCTGTATAAGGGAAAAAAACCTTCAAGATGATAATTCCGTCATTTTGCATTGGCGTATGTATTCCCGATTTCTCTGTAACTCACGAAGCTCTTTGCTCAACACTTGACCTCCATTGTCTACTATAGCTATGAAGATGGCCGCTGATGGCCGTAGTGCGAGTCCACACAGGCTTCTTGCTCCTGCACAGTCTAGTTTGGGCTGGTCTCTCCCTTCTTCCAGCCTTCCCCTTTACTGACAGATGGCTCACAAAGTGCATACCCTCTCGGGACCTCAGCTTCTCTGGTGTTTCTTCCCTGCCTCACTGACATTTACGGCCCGATGTAGCCGTGGCTCCCACCAGATCTGCTTCTCTCACAGTCTGTCCTCAGGTGCTTAGTGGTCTCTCTGGGTCTTCTAGCTTGAATTCTATCTCTGTACTGATGACTCCAAAGCTGAAAGTCACAGCTACATCCCGCCCTTCGACCCCCTCCCCTGATTCTTACTCCTAGTGTCTACCACTATCTCCCCCTTTCATATTATTAGTGTTTTTCTCCTTCCCCCAGAATGTAAATGTCGGAAGGGCAGGCAGTGTGTGTCATGTTTAGCGGTGAACTCCCAGCCTGGGGAACACTGCTTACTGCTCCTAGAAACAGATCACATGTCTGTTCTATAAAGTAGCTGCAATAATAATTTCTAACTTTGCAATCTAAAGGAGAGGAAAAAAAAATTCTGGAATTCCTCCTCCAGGGCAGGCGTTAGATGGGAGCGCTCTCCGACCTTACACCAGCCACACTAAGAGTGGAAGGATCTGAATTCTCTATGTGAGCTCACTGCAGACTAAGGTCGGGGCTCGGCAAACTGCTGTTGAGCAGTCAGTCAAGTCGGCTCTGTGGATTTTGTATTTGTTTTTGTTTGTTTTTAGTAGTCTGAAGATTTAAAATGTTTTCACCTAAGTGGTTGGGAAAAAAAAAAAAAAAAAAAAAAAAAAGAAGCAGTGTTACCTTCTGGTGGATTTAATAAAACTCGGATTGCACTATTATAAGATGCTTATTTTGTACGCTGCTGCTTCTGGCTGTAGATGGCCTATCCAGTTGGTACACCCAGGGGCCTCTGACTTGGAACTATCTGGCTCCCCGTGTGATTGCTTCTACTTGTTGCCTACAAACAGGGACCCTGAGTGTCTCTGAAAAGCTGCCAGAGATTTCAAGCATCGTCTAGCACGGAGGCAGCCTGTGTGTAACAGAGAAGTCAGGAGATGGCTGTCTTGTGTAAGAGCACTGGCCAAGCACGTGAGCCCACTCGTAAGCCCACTCCTTGAGCACTGCCACGTAGAGCTCCATGAGCAGAGCTGGCTGAGTCCATGCCAGGCCATACCCTCCCATCTCCACAGGGACTAACGCTGAACCTGAGAGAGAGTCCCTTTTTCCTCAGAGGAAAAAGTAGAACCACTAGTGTCACTGGATGTAGCCCTTGTTGCACAGAGACAATGCCTCTCCAGCTATGCGCCAGAGGCCAATCTCTCACTTTCACGTTGAGCGCTGAGTAGCTGTTTAATTCCATGTTAGGATGGCGACTCTAGGCAGAATTAGGTATGCCTTGAATTCTTGCCTTGTCCCCAATTGGGAGCATCATCTTTGGAGGCATTGTCTGCCCATTCCACTTTTTGTAGCTTTCTTTGGCATTGCTACAAAGTATGGATCCTGTTTAAAGACTCAATGGCCATAGATTTCCCAGCTTATTACCTTATAGATGCTAATTCAGCCTGATTCAGGTCATGCTAGGGATCATCTCAACGGGAAAGCAGGAAGCGTGAAGCCCTGGGTTCAACCAATATTATTCCTAATTGAATCGCAAATTAATGCCCCCCCCAAACAGAATTTAAAAAATAAGCATGTTCAAAATGGCCATGTTTTCTTGTTAATTTTAATATTAAGAAGAGAGGCGTCTGTGATATCTTTGCATGTGTGTGTGTGCATTCATGTTGCTACTGACATCAAAAAAGGGAAAATATAGCTAAGTAAACGGAGCTGGAAAAATTGGTTATTCATATGGAAAAAAATGAAAATGGATTTCCTACTTCTTACCATACACAAGAATGAAATCCAGATGGATTAAGAACTTAAATGTCAAGAGTAAAACTTTAACCCTTTTAGAATTAAATATAAGGGAGCAGCTTTGTGGCCTCAGGGCATAGAGACATTTCTTCAGCATGGCACAGAATGTGCCAAACACAACAAAAACGAATCACTCATTCGACTTTATTAGTTTTTCTTTAAAGGATCTTATTCATCAAATGACATCTTAAATAAGGCAAAAGACACACCACGAAATAAAGGGGGGACTGCAACTTAAAATCCACAGAAGATTAGTGTCAAGAATGCACCCACACACACACACACACAAAATTGCAGAAAGTACCACTTCAAAAACCAGTTTAAAAATAAGAA
Organism: Acomys russatus; assembly: GCF_903995435.1. NCBI lineage: Eukaryota > Metazoa > Chordata > Mammalia > Rodentia > Muridae > Acomys > Acomys russatus. Next base: position 2,054,115 of record NC_067154.1, on the reverse strand, counting down.
GAAAAAGGCAAAGTGTCTGAGATTTAAAAAATTTAAAAAGGGAGAAAGATTTATATAATCTAAAGTTTACAAGGTTACTTACATATATATGATATATTTATGTGTACATGCAAGCATATATGTGTATGTGTATATATATATGTGTGTGTGCACATCTATACACACACATATATGTTCACACACATATGTAATTACATGCATACATACGTATTTAATGGAGTTTTGGTACATGGAATGATGATGCTTCTCCACACAAGAGTTATACGCCACCTAATGACAACTCAGTGCCAAGCATGAAAAAAATCTCCCTTCAAGGAGTTGGTTGGGGAGCACAAGGGCCTCTCAAAGCAGGACAGGCTATTGCCGTTGTCTTTGGTTGCCTTCTAGAATTTGATGGTAGTACCCTGTTGCTGAAGACACCCCACACTGTGGACACGGGAGTTTGAGGAATAAAGCTGGGCTTGATTGGGATGCCTCTTTCTCCTTTCCGAGGACCAGTTTCAGAGTTTCAGAAGGTGCTATGCAAGATGCCGAGGCAGAGGAGCAGTCGATAGCCCTGCCCAGATGTAAGGCCTGCGAACCACAACTGTGACTGCTCTAGCAAGACATCTCCAGTGGTGCAAGAAGGCAATTTACACCTTGAGGGTAGCCGACAGATGTTTAATTGAGCCGAAGGCCATTTGTGCTCAGCACCATAAACCTAGTCAACTACCCATGACTGGAGAGGTCATGGATCTTAGAAGAGAAACGCTTTTCTAAACCAATATTATTCCTACCTGCATCCCAAATACTTAACTGTTATACCCACAAATAAATGTAGTTCTCACCCTTCATCAGAAAGGCTTTTTTTTTTTTTTTCCAGCAAATGGAGATTATTGCAGAAATCCAAAACTGGTCAAACTGCAGAGAAGAAGCAACAGTGAGGTACCCAACACCAGTTGATACATCTTCGGTATAGCTCATACACCTGAGGCTCAAGGAGAGTCACAGAGGAAGAGACGGGAAGGTCAGCAGTGCCCAAGGCCCAGGTGCCTGATACAAGATCGTATCCCTAGACATGGCGGGGGGAGGGGAGAGGGAATCGCCCATGTATCCTCAGCAATATGGTTGCCTAAACAAAACCAACTACATAACAATAATCCCAGTAGACATGCCAATGTGGTCAAGAGAAATCCCACATTTGCACACGGTCCTACACCTAGCTGAAGAGCTCAAGTTGGTCACTGACTTCTGAGAGAGGGAGAATCAGTTTCGTTCAGGAACAAGTTTTTCCATAGGTTGTCTAGTCTCAATGCTCAGCCCTGCACACACATACATAAGAGTAACAGCAACACTGCATGGACTCAGCAGATCGTATGCACACGTAATAATAGTAATTTAAGAAGAGATCACGGGTTTGGGAGGCAGGGGTAGAACATAGGAAGAGTTGGGCAAGGGGGAACTAGTGATATAGATGCAGTGTTTGTGTGTGAAGTGAACACACAGAATTCAAAAAGAAAATACAGCAAAACACAAGAGCAAGCATTTCATATAAAAGGAAATGCCGACGGTAGCAGAAATGGCCAGAGTCTCCTAGTCAGAGGTAAGGAACTGCAAGCCAAGAGAAAACAAAATACTATACTAAACTGCTTTAGTTAATGAGATGTAAATTTTTGATGACATAAACTATTGGAAATGATATGGACCAATGAGAACTTCCTATGTTACTAGTGAGAAGATTAATTGTACGATCACGTGGCGAAGTCTGGGGCCATCACTCTGTGTGATTGCACACCACTATGCTCTTTGAGCTGCGCACACACACACACACACACACACACACACACACACACACACACACACACAAGCCTTCAAGAGGCTCCCTCAGGCGACATCTCATGAGTTTCTGTAGAAACCTCAAACTGTAAATGCCTCCCCAAATGAAAATGCAGTGACAATGGACTACGAGAAATGAAAGACAGGTTGTTACAGAACACAAATTAAACTTTGCAAATTCACACTGGATGAAAACAATGTGAGGAAGAATAACATTCAGACCGAAACCTGCACGTGTACAACTGTGAAGGGCACGTGGCTGAGCCTAATGAACAGGCAGGCAGGGGAAAGAGCTGAGGGAAGCAGGCTTCCTCGACATCTCTAATTAGGTCATGGTTTACAGGAGTTCTAAAGCTAATGGATGACTGGATGGCTGAATAGGTAGATACTAGAGGACCGTGGGTAAACTCAGCATTACAGTGTGACACCGTATCAAAACACTGTTTCCAGAGAATTCAGTATAGAGCACTTGAGATTCCCAAGAAACATAGTAGGTAGGAATACTGAACAGTGTCAGGCAACCCAGCAGTAACATAGACGTCTGGGCCTTTAAGTGTCTCAGCAAGGACCGGTGTGAGAAGTCAGCAGACACGGGTGATCCCACCAGGAGCAGTACATGTGTTGTGTGTCACACTACCGCACAGCACCTCCACAAGCACTGCATCAAGTGCACACACCCAGACACATACACAAAACTTAACACAACAAAAATAAGTCTCGAAAGAAATACAGGAAGACATTGAAAATGTGAATTACTATTTGATGAGTTTGTTGGTATTTTTAAGTATTCATGACAAGAACATTGCTCTGACATTATTTTATCTTAAGCATACTTTTTTTAAAAAAAAAAAGTGATGTCCCTGTGTTAGCAAAAGAGGACAAATATGCGCAAATGGTTGTTGCAGTTACTGTCATTGTGGTTGTTGTAGCACAGGTGTTTATTTAAATCAGGCCCGATGCATACTGGGAATTGCTATGCTGCTGCCACATTGCCTCTGTGGATTATCCCCAAGGCTGAACGGAAGTACACCCAAGGGCTGATATGGTTACCTATTCCTGGGATTACAGAGCAATTGATATTTCTTCCCACGACCCCTAGTTTCCCAGCAGAGAGTGTGTGACAGTAAGGATGACAGGAAAACACAGCGAACACAAGGGCTTCATCTCACTTTTGCTTTTCACCTACAGATGTTTCCATGTGCCTATTGCTCAGAATCAACATCTACTGAAGACATCGCAAGGACCTCTTCATCTCCATCATGTGGCAGGACCCTAAGCACGGAGTTGTTCACAGGCTCCGGTTTTTGTCAGCTGTGTATCCCTCCAACATGGCCCTGGCAGCACAACTAGAAGCCTTACATGGATTCTTTTTTTTTTTTTTTTCTTTTTTCTTTTCAGCCCACGACGTTCTGAGTACAAATCCTCAAAGAACCATCCTGTCAGCAGAGAAACTGAAAGCCACTCAGGGCCTTACACACACACACACACACACACACACACACACACACACACACACACACAGACACACACACACACACACACACACACACACAAAGGCTGCCGTGAGAGCAGGCTGCGCGATACGAGGGGACTGCTGTCTGGAAGAAGGTATTTTATCTGACCTTGAAATTGATGCTTTTCATTGAAATGATTTGAAAACACCACTTTCCCTTGAGCAAAAGCTAAAATGGGACAATGGGCGATGTGGTTTTCCTGTGTATATTTTTACAGTGTGCATCTGGAAAGAGGCTATTATAGCCAGCTGTGGATAGGATTGGTGGAGGGGGCCAAGCCGATTCCAGGCTCTCTGAGCTCATGGAACACTCAGAGAGGGGGCCCTATCTGTGCTGCAGAATGGCTGTAGATATCCCACAGAGGGCCCACTGTCTAAAGGAATCTCCCTCAAAGATGAAAAAGTAAAGTTTACATCACCATAGAAGTTTTATGTTTAAAATAACAGGCAACATTGAATTCAGACCAGAGTGTCGTATGCTAGTGTCTTAAGTCAAATCTGCTCTGAATAGTCTAAAGCAAAACAGTACTTACTGTACCACCTTTCCTCAAGAGAGCTGTCCCTTGCCTTCTAAGTATTCAAGCTGCTGCCACGAAATTTGCTAAGCAATTTGGATGTAAGTATCTTCTGCTATAATAACCAGGCCAGGTCATAGGGCAAGGGAGCTGGGAAAGTGCATTCTGAGCAAGTGGTGTGATGGGTGAGAGGCTAAGAGGCCCCGGGCACAACTATGTCCCCTGAGTCACCAGCCCTCTCCTAATTTGTAGTTTCCCTAAGAGGAGCATGGATACAAACTGTGACATCCCCGAGACAGCTCCCACTTTTGTTTCATTCTGTGTTCTACCAAGGGGACCACCATGGCTCTGACTGACTGAACCCCCCAAATCAAACACACAACAAACACAAATTGAAATAAAAATCGAGTGTCTAGTTGACAATAATGCTTTCCATGGGCCTCAGGGAAGTGTGCCCTATCTGTCTCTTGCTGCACGGAGGACAAAGGTGTGACAGGAGAAGCCTCATGTGTCCTCTCCACAGGACCCTCTGTCGTCCACATTAAGGGTGGGGGCAGGTGAGTACTAACCTCCACTGGCTTTTTCTAACCGCCCCCTGGAATTCCAAATCACCCTTAGTGTCAGTCTATAGCATCACTAAAGTACTGTTGATAGATGGGCCTGACACCCACAGTGACAGCGGACATGTCGCCATTGTCACTGTTGCATCCGAGGCTGAGGAACCCTGTAACTCTTCCTTTGAATCAGGACACAGTTGGATGTGTCAGAGAGGAATGCCCAAAGAACATCTGGTGGGTGGTCTTCCTGGTGAGGCAGGACACCCTTTCACATTTTCCCCTCTCCCTTTTTAACTTTAAATGCCAAATGTCTTAAGAGTCCGAATGTATTTTATAGATTGGTAGAGTCTGAATCTTATAGATTGGAAATTCCTGGAGGAGCTTTCTCTCCCTTTGGGGTCTAGAGCTTAATGCATCCCTCACTTTTGAGCTGCCACTTGCTCATCTCTGGCTGGTGTACAGAGAGAATTCAGTCTGGTTGCATCTGTGTTGCCGGAGATGGCATTGCGAAAAGCACAAAGTGAAAGAAGGGGAGCCAGCCAGGCTTTCTTCTGGGTGCTGAGCTAAAATATGTTTTCATTTTTATAAAATTAAATTTGGTTTATTATAAATAGATCTCTTTCCAGTGCTGGAGAGGTGCCCATATTGCACAGAGCCTGGCTGTGTTGGGACCAGGTCAGACTATTGCCACACAAGTAGGGGATCTGGAACCATTAAAACAATAAGACCCAATCTGATTTCTGAAGGCACTCACACTTGACCTCCCCTGGTCACAAAATGTTCACAAGCAGGCCTGAGATGGTGCCGCAGTCTGGGAATTCCTCCAAGCACCAAGAAGGCTGAGTCAGGAGGATTGCAAATTTAAGGTTAGTCTAAGGCTACATAGACAGAACCCATCCAAAGTTAAATAAACACCGCCTCCCCTAAAAGAGGATGTGTCCAGGTTCTTGCCAGCCTGTTGTCATCCACTGTCCCCAGGCAGGCTATGACACTGGTCACCTGCTGTGGACTCACTGTAGCTACCTACCAAGCAGGCCTTGTTCTCTCACATCCCTCTGTGTCTTGCGGTTGTGCCTTTTCTTCCTTGAGAAGAACAGACCTCCTCTAGGGGCAGGTGTGTCTTCTCTTCTTCAGGAGAAATGATTCTCTCTCCCCTCTACTTGAAAAAGTACATTAAACACACCTTTACTAACAGTACACTAACACTAACAATAGCACATATCAACAACTTCTTCTCCCCAAATCACTACTAGGTTTTGTTTTCCTGAAAAAAATATAGTCCTTGTCAACATGTTATGTTGCTTTGGTAGCAAATTACAATTTCTCCTAACTGAAGAGTCTTTGAACATATATGGGGATAAAAAGCCAAAAGTACTACTGCAAACTATAATTTACAGTCTGTGATGCATGAGTCTAGTCTTTATTTGAGGCTAAATGTGCATCAACATACATACATACGCCATTTTAAGAATCTTAGAGACGTTGAGGGCTTGGATTGATTATTCCTTGGATAAGAACTTACTGCTCTTACAGAGGACCCTGATTTTGTTTCCGACTCCCATGATAGGTGGCTCACACACCCCCATAAATCCATTTCCAGGGAATTTGTTGCCATATTCTGGCTACCACAGGCACTTGAATCATGTGGTGTACATAAACTCAAACTCATTCATGCAGCCTCTCTCCAACCCCCCTCTACACACACACACACACACACACACACACACACACACACACACACACACAAACATGTACACACTAAAAAATAAATCTCATTTAAAATAGTGTTTGATTATATAACTCTTCACAAAACCTGAGTTTTTATTCTACCTAATGCTATCCTGTGGCCTACTTTTTATTTATCTACTTGCTCATTGTCCTCAGTTGTACTGTATACCTCAGCTACACACCCAGCAGGCCTCTGTTGTTTCTAACATCACGCACACTTTGCAATGCTCTCCTCATATAGCTTGTCATTTTCAATCATCATTACTAACATGCAGTTTTAAAAGTTTGTAGTAGTCTATCCCTGGGAATGTTCTGGCCCACTGATGCAGCTCTGTCTTTGGGCATGCATGCTTTCTCTATGTGTACGGTGACACTAAGAGCTCTGCCACACTTGGGCCTTTGATGATCCTGTTCCAAGCTGATACTTCATTCGGATGAGTGCCTGGCATCCTTGATTCTTCCTGCTACTGTATCCCGTGACCACAAATGTAGTTGCTTAAACCAACACAAACATATCATTTTATAGTTTTTAAGACTGAAAATCCAAAATTGGACTTCTAGAGATAGAATCAAGAAGTTTGCGGGGAGGCTCTCCAGGAGAGAAGCCCTTCATGGTTTCTGTTTTAGAGAGGCTGTTTACCTGCCATGGCTCACAGCTGCATGGTGTCCACCTGCTCTGGTCACTGGGGCTCTCTTCCTATGACTCTCACCCTCCTGGCTTCTCCCTCCTGTGGCTTCATCAGGCCTACCTAATGGATTACTTTCCTGGATTACTTTCTCACACTATTGACCTTAAGATATTAGGATTAATATATAAGATAAGATATTAATCTAAGCACCTTCACCATGTGAAGTATTTATGCCCACACCCTTTGGGGAGTAGTGCACAAATATCATGAGGGACACTATTCTGCTTACCATGGAGTGCTCTTGCCAGAAGAGCATAGGCAGCATACTGCCTCCTCCCAGGGCCTGGATGACTTTGTCTTCTTGGAGTCTAGCTGACACCATATATAAACCTGTGCTATTGTGATGGAGGGACAATTTGTACAGGAACTGGCTTTTGTGGTCTATAAGTGAAACCATCTCTGATCATTCTGGCCAGCCAACCTGTCGGGGACTACAGCCAGGAGAGTCACAGCAGAAGGACCAGGATCACTTAGCCTGCCCAGCTAAGCCCCATTGAGATCAAATCATCTTAAATAAATAAGTCGTTCTAGTTTGGAGATCCTGTGTTTGGAGTTATATGCTAAGCTACCGTGTATAAACCGTTACAGATACAATGGGGGATAAACAAACCTTCTACAACTTTGGAGATCATAGGATATAGGGAGAGCATCCAAAGACTGGAGAGATGCAAAGGACAAAAGCATTCAGTGGAAAGTGAATCCAATGTGTTCTGTTGAGAAGCCCTGTAAGTTAGTCAGAGCTAACCAAACTGGTAACAATGTACAATGATTGGGAAAGGACGTTGACCTTGGCCTTGGCTGCTGTCATTCTAACCTCTGCCCCCATGTGAACAATTTACAGCTGAACTGGTTGCCTGACACCTTTGCCTCCATTTTCTCATCAGTAAACGGATGAATCAAGAAGCCCAAAGAGCATGTATGTATTGTTCCTCTCACCTGTAGTTGCTGTTATCAGTGAGTGGAACCATCTTTATTAAGTGTGATTCACAAACTTTGGGCTGTCACTGGTTCAATATATCAGGAAGAGGATGCATTTTATAATAAGTCAGGTGACCTTGGTCAACTGCTCCATTTCTCTGAATCTTGGTTTTCTCTTTTATAAAAACAGCCTGGTTTTTCTACATCTGAAACCTGTATTGAGCTCAAAGACAACCGCCCCCCCCCACAAAAGTGTCACTAAAATTACCTTCTTCCCCCCACTTATTTCCACTTAAAAAGTCTGTCCCCACTCCCCACCCCTGTAATCCCAGCATTCAGGGAGGCAGAGGCAGGCAGATCTCTGTGAGTTTGAAGCCAGCCTGGTCTACAAAGCGAGTACAGGTCAGCCAAGGCTACAGAGAGAAACCCTGCCTTGAAAAACAAACAAACAAACAAACAAACAAATAAACAAACAAACAGCATGGCATCTTGCCTTCTAGTGATAGTAGTTCCCAAATGCCTTGTTTTTGGATCCTTAGTGATGTGTAACACACAATGTCAGGAACTAGTCCAGACCAGCAAGTTGTCCACACAAGGGCTGAGGCTGAGGTGTCTACATCTGCTACAAAATTCAGCAGTTGATGCAAGAATTAGGGCAGAGGAGCAGTCTTTTGGGAGAAGCCAGGGTGCAGGAGCATTCCATCAGGAAGAGCTAGTGTGGTGGGATACTTTTTCAAGAGGAACCAAAGTGGAGGATCATTATATTGTGGGGGAACCACAACCTCCATGTGGGAGCCCGTTCTGTTGTGTGGGCCATGGCAACCTTCTCCCTGGGTCGTGGCAATGGTTCTCCAACTCTTCTGGTTGGTAGACTTGCCTGTACTTGGTCTGGGTGTTCCAACTATGAAGGCACGTGTGTGTGTGTGTGTGTGTGTGTGTGTGTGTGTGTGTGTGTGTGTGTGTCTGTAGGCAGGCCTCTTTGTGCCTCTTTCAGCATAGACATATGCTGTAAGCCTGAGAAATCAGCCTCTGAAGGTGCTCCTCTGTGCTCCTAAAGTGACAGAATTTCTTACTGGCTTCTCTATGGGCAGTTTCAGGAGTGGGAACTAGTGGCAATTATAATTACTCTGTGATATCTGCAAGGACTTGGCAGCATCCAAATCTGCAGAATGCTAATGCCGCTTGTACAGATAATATGAATTGTTTTTGTGTGTGAAACCTATGTGCTGTGACTCACTCTTAGCCTAGACGCAAATATTCCCACCTCCAAGTCTAACGCTGGCCGAATCTAATAGTACGGAACTGGCCAGCGCATCCAGTCATTTGTGTGGGACTTTGCAGCTTGTCCAGGAGACAGTGACTCTGAATTCTCACCCAGCCCTAGATTCTCACAGGATATTATATTTCCAGCTCTGTATTGCTTTTTTATTATTTTCTTTTACTGAACATATTTTTTTTCTCACATAATATACCTGATTATGGTTTCCCCTGCCTCTACCCGCTCCCGCAGGTCCTCCTCACCCCTCTTCTCATCCGGATCCGCTCTCTTTCTGTCTCTCATTAGAAAACAAGCAAGCACCCAGGCAACGATGGCGCATGTGTTTAATCTCAGCACTTGGTCGGCAGAGGCAGGCAGATCTCTGTGAGTTTGAAGCCAGCCTGGTCTACATTGTGAGTTCCAGAACATCCATAGCTATATGGTGAGGTCCTGTCTCAAAAACTTACATAAAAAAATAAGTAGCGAAAACAAGCAGGCTCCTAAGTGATTAGTAATAATGTAAAATAAGATATGATAAAACAAAACTAACATGTTAGAAATGGACAGAACAAACAGAAGGAAAAGAGCCTAAGAGAAGGCGTAAGAATCAGAGACCCACTCATTTGAACACGCAGGAATCCCATAAAAACACTAAACTGGAAGCCATCATGTATACACAGAGAACCCGGTACAGACCTGTACAGGCCCTGTGCATGCTGCCTCAGTCTCTTGAGTTCATATGAGCCTTGATCATGTTGGTTTAGAGGCCTTGTTTTCTGGGTGTCTCTGAACCCCTCTGGCTGCCTACACTCTTTCTGCCTCTTCTTCTGCAGAGATCCCTGAGCCCTGGGAGAAGGGATTTTATGCCAGCATCCCCTTAGGGCCGAGTGTCCCAAGGCTTTCTATCTCTGCATAATGTCTGGTTGTGGGGCTCTGTGTTTCTTCCCTTTTCCTGCAGGAGGATGCTTCCCTGATTATGGCTGAGCAAGGACCTAATCTATAAGTATAACATTAGGAGTAGTTTTTTTTTTTTAATCACTACTTTTTGTTTGTTTGGTCAGTTGTTTTTGTTAAAACAGTAGTGTTTGGTTTTGTCCTAGGTCCCTGGGCTGGGCTATCTAGTCTCAGGCACATGGTCACCCAAGCAGACCAGGTAAGGGTTCCATCTCATGGAGTGAGCTTTAAGCCGAATCAGATACTGGTTGCTTACTCCCACAAGCTATGTGCCACCATTGCTCTAGCATATTTCGCAGGCAGGACCCCTTGTTGATGAAAAAGGTTGGTGGCTGCGTTGGTGTTTATGTCTCTCTTTTGATAGCATGCAGAGTCCCTTCCTGTAACAAAGAAGATAACACATAGTGGTGAAGGCTCTCTGTAGGCACCAGCTCGAATGATAGATGATCTATATAGTCTTGGCATCAGTCTGGATTGTTCATGGGTTCTCATAGGCTGTCTTTGGGGAACAACTCAATTATATAATTATATATAACTCCATTCTGTTACTGGAAGCTTCACTTGATTACAAGCAAGGGCCAGGTGGGCCCCATCTTCCCCATTACTTGATGATTTCATTTAGATTATCTTCACGTACGTATATGTTTTAGGAAGTTTATAATGTATTAGATTTCCATATGACCCTTCAAATAGACCTTACACTTTCACTGTCTTTTCCTGTGTTCTCTATACATCCCCCTCCCCTTCCCGTTCCACTTCTGATCATTCTGTTCCACCTCCCGCCTCCCATCCACAACTATTCAATTCTCCATTCCTAACAAGATCTGTATGTTCTCACTAGTCCCTTACTCTATACCTAACCTCTGTGGTTCTATGGATTGTAGTTTAATTATCATTCACTTAATAGCTAATATCAACCTGCAAGTGAATATATGCCGTATTTGTCTTTCTGAGTCTGAGTTATCTCACTCAGGATGACTCTTTTTTCGAGTTCCATCCAATTACCTACAAATTTCATGATGTCATTTTTTAAATGGCCGAATAACACTCCATTGTGTAAATGTAACACATTTTCTTTATCCATTCTTCTGGTTTAGGACATCTAGGTTGTTTCCAATTTCTGGCTATTATGAATAGAACATCAACAAATATGGTTGAGCAAGTGTCCTTGTGGTATGATGAAGCATAGTTTGGGTATATCCCTAAAAATGGCATAGCTGGATCTTGAAGCAGATCTACTCCCATCTTCCTGAGGAACCACCACACTGATATCCATAGTGGCTGTACAGGTTTGCCCTCCCATTCACAAGGATGAGTGTTTTTACTCAGCACCTTCTGCAGTACGAGCTGCCACTTTGTGCTATTGGCCATAGCCATTCTGATGAGTGTAAGATTAAATCCCAAAGTAAATACTCTTTGCATTTCCCTGATTACTGCGGATGTTGAACATTTCTTTAAGTGCTTCTCAGCCATTTGAGGTTCTTCCTTGGAGAACTCCCTGTTTAGATCTGTATCTGGTTCTTAAATTGGTTTATTTGTTTTCTTGATATCTATTTTTATTTATTTCTTTATTTTATAGTATCTGACACAGAGTTGATAGAAAATCTTTTCCCACCTGAAGGCTGTCACTTTGTCTTTTGCTGTATAGAAGCCTTTCAGTTTCATGAGGTCCCATTTATTAATTGTTGATCTTCGTGCCTGTGCTAACTGTGCTCTGTTCAGAAAGTCTTTTCCTGTGCCAGTGTACTCAAGGCTATTCCCCAGTTTCTCTTCTGTCATGCTCTGTGTATCTGGTTTTACATTGAGGTTTTTGATCCATTTGTAGTTGAGTTTTGTGTAGGATAAGAAGTATGCAACTGTTTTCCAGTTTATATTTCTGGCACGTACACACACACACACACACACACATGTATGTGTGTATATGTGTATGCACACATATATTACATATGTATATATGTATATAATAGGTGTCTATAGGTGTGTGGATTTATGTCTTGGTTTTCAATTTGAATCAATTGATCAGATTTATCAATGCATCTGTTTTTGTGTCAGTACCATGTTGAGTTCTTATTACTTGAGGTCTGTAGTACAACTTGAAATTGGAGATCAGGATAGCTCAGTTCTTTTATTAGTCAGGATTGTTTTAGCTGACTTGGATTGTTTTGTTTCCGTATCAAGCTAAAAAAAATGTCCATGGAAGATCTGGGTAGAATTGTGTTGGAATTTTGATAGGGACTGTATTGTATCTGTAGATTGATTTTTGACAGGGTGGCCAATTTATGATATTAATTCCACAGATATAATGAGCATGGATGATCTTTCCATCTTGTAATATCTTCTTCAATGTCTTTATCATAAAGGTGTTCCACTAGCCTTGTTAGAGTTACCACAAGATATTCTGTATTATTTGAGCCTATTGTCAAGGGTATTGTTTCCCTGATTTCTTTCTCAGTTTGTTTTTTGTTTGTATAGGAAGGCTTTGCTGTCTTCCTTTGCAGTCTGTGTCACATTGATCTTCTTCTGTTGTCTTGTTGCTCTAGCTAAGACTTTGAGCACTATATTGACTAAGTTTGGAGTAGACAACCTTATATTCCTCCTGATTTTCCAATTTGGTGGTCTTAAAGTATGTTCCTTTGATTTACTGGATTTCCTCAGTGTCTGTTGTAATGTCTACCTTTTATTTTTAGTTTTGTTAATTTGGATCGTCTCTCTTAGCCTTTGAGGTAATGTGGTTAAAAGTTTATCAATAGTGTTTATTTTTTCAAAGAACCAACTCTTTATTTCATTGATTCTTTTTTATTTCTCCCCCCAACTTATTTCTATTTTATTGATTCAGCCCTGAGTTTAATTATTTATTGTCATCTACCCTCTTTTTAGTGTGAATTTTTCTTTCTATTGTAGAGGTTCTATGTTTAATGTTAAGTGATTATTAAGAGATCTCTCCAATATTTTAATGTAAGCAGTTAGCGCTATCAATTTGCCTTCATTGTGTCATATAAGTTTTGGGTATGTTGTATGTTCATTTTCATACAGTTCTAGAAAGTGTTTAATTTTGTTCTTAATTTCTGTTAACCCATTTTTCATTCAGTAGCAACCTGTTCAGTTTCCATGTGCTTTTAAGCTATTTGTTGTTGATATCCTGCTTTGATTTATCAGATAGGATGCAGGATATTATTTCAAATTTCTTGTGTCTGAGTATGTAATCAGTTTTAGAGAAAGTTTCATGAGTTCTGAGAAAAAAAATTATACGTTTTGTTTTTCTTCTGATTAGTCTTGGTTTGAAGTCTATTTTTCCAGATAGTAAAATGACTACATTCTTTTACTTTTTAGGCCCATCTGCTTGAAATACCTTTTTCAATCTTTTTACCCTGAGATGATGTCTATCCTTGGGTGTCAGAGTGTGTTTCTTGGGTGCAGCAGAAGGATAGGTCTTGTTTTTGTATCTATTCTGTTAGTCTGTGTCTTTTTATTGTGTAATTAAGATATTGATAACAATGCGTAGTATTTGTGGATTCCTACTATTTTGTTGCTGTAGCAGTGGTGGTGATAGTGTGTGTGTGTGTGTGTGTGTGTGTGTGTGTGTGTGGTGTGTGTATGTGTGTGTGTGTGTGTGTGTGTGTGTGTGTGTGTGTGTGTGTGCACGTGCATGTGCGTATGTTTTCCTTCTTTTCATCTCCTGGTCTGGGATTATTTATTCCTTGTGTTTTGTTGGGTGTGGTTCAGCTTCTCAGGTTGGAGTTTTCCTTCTAGGACTGCATTTATGGATTGATACTGCTTCAATTTAGTTTTATCATAGAATGTTTTTCTCCATCTGTTGTATTGAAAGTTTTGTTGGACATAGTAGTATGGACTGCCATTTGTGGTCTTTTAGAGTTTGTACAACTTTTATCTAGGCTTTTCTGGCTTTTAGTGTCTCCACTAAAAGAAATCAGGTATTATTATAATAAGTCTGCCTTTTATGTTACTTGTTCCTTTTCCTTTCAGCTTTTAATATTTTTTCTTTGTTCTGTATGTTACTGTTTTAGTTATCTGCTGAAGGAAATTTCTTTTCTAACCCAACCTATTTGGTGTTCTGTATGCTTCTTGTACTTTTATAGATACTTTCCTTTTTAGGTGACAGGAATTTTCTTCTATAATTTTGTTGAAAATATTTTCTGTGTCTTAGATTGGATTTCTTTTTTTTTAATTTATTCTTGTTACATCTCAATGGTTATCCCATCCCTTTTATCCTCCCATTCTTCCCTCCCTCCAATTTTCCCCTTATTCCCTTCCCCTATGACTGTTCCTGAGGGGGATTACCTCCCCCTGTATATGCTCATAGGATATCAAGTCTCTTCTTGGTAACCTGCTGTCCTTCCTCTGAGTGCCACCAGGTCTCCCCCTCCCGGGGACATGGTCAAATGTGAGGCACCAGAGTACGTGAGAAAGTCATATCCCACTCTCCACTCCACTGTGGAGAATGTTCTGACCATTGGCTAGATCTGGGTAGGGGTTTAAAGTTTATCGCCTGTATTGTCCTTGGCTGGTCCCTTAGTTTGAGCGGGACCCCTGGGCCCAAATCTGCCTATCATAATGTTCTACTTGTATTAGATTGGATTTCTTCTCTTCCCTCTATTTCTATTATTCTTAGATTTGGTATTTTCATGGTGCCCCAGAATTTCCTGGATGTTTTGTGCCACTAGTGTTTTGTTTGTTGGTTTTTTAGATTTAACATTTCTTTGAGAAACACATCTATTTATTTTACCATATCTTCAATGCCTGACATTCCCTCTTCCATCTCTTGTATTCTGTTGGTGAGCTTTGCCTCTGAGGTTCCCGTTTTGAGTTCCTAAATTTTTCACTTCAAGATTTTCTTTAGTTTGGGTTTTCTTTATTGATTCTAATTCTACTTTCAAGTCTTAAACTGTTTTATTCATTTCTCTCTCCAATTTGTATTTTCATAGATTTCTTTAAGGTATTTATTAATTTCTTCTTTAAGGATCCCTATTATTTTCATAAAGACTATTTTAATTTGATGGGTTTCCCTGATAATGTAAGTGAAATGCCAGCAACGAACCAGGTAAAATGTGTTTGTGGGTGCTGAGAGCTGACATTTAGGAACTGAGATGGGCTAGGAGCAGGGGTGGGCCTAGAGGCTCCGCAGGAGTGAGTCAAGTAGGCTGTCCCACTGTGATCTGCTTATACTCCAGGGATGGGGTGAGAGGGTGAGGAAAGACCGCTGAAGAAGGTCTGGTGCAGAGCTGGAGGTGAGGATGGGCAATTAGGCTTGAAGGGGTGGGGAGGTGGGAAGATCTGCAGTTGGGCTAGGTTGGAAAGGTCTACAGATTCCCAGGGGATTCCTGCAGGAGTTGGGGGCTGGAAGAAAGCAATGAATAGGGTGAAGGAAGTTTGGAGGTGAAGACCTGTATGCTCTACTGGAGAGAGGGACAGACAGAAAGGGGAAGTCTCAGCAGGTGGTCTGCTGTAGACCTGCAGATGAGACTTAGGATTGGATTTGAGGCAGTGGAGGGAGAGGGACAGATGTGCGGTCAGCCCGCCTGCTTCCTTGGCTGACGTGGCCTGCGGGTTCTCAGGGTCCTGGGTCAGTGTTTATGCCTGAAGTTGGACAGCATCTTCTTTTGTTTTAAAAATTATCATATCCTTTTAATACTGAGCCTCTTGGGAGGCACATACCAAATGCCATCTTTTCTTCTTCTTCTTCTTCTTTTTTTTTTTTCTGTTCAAATACAGATATCAAAGGTCCTCGGCATCTCTCTAAAATTTCTGCCAGATGACATTTTTAACAGACCAGAAGACATCTGTGAATTCATTGTCAGTAACAGATAGGCAAATTTGATGGCGTGCCTTGATAGTATGCAAGTCAAATGCCAGCAAGGAACCAGGTTTCAATAATGAGGTTCTAATAAAATCTTTTCCATGAAGGAGTAAGCCAAGTACAGGTGTAAGCATTACAGCCACCCCGCTAAGCTCAACTCCCCTGCTCTGCTTTGACTTTTGGGACTGGTGAATGATACAGCTGGCAGTGTTGCAGAAAGTGAGAGGCATGGCTCTCATTCGGGCTCTCTTGTATTTTGAATTTTTGCGGGCTTAGGTCAGTTCACGGACTTCAGTGCCATTATGAATGTAATCACAGCTCCAAGGTGCTCAGGAACACGTGTCCTGTTTGGTGATTGAAACTGACGGCGTTGGGCTGAGCTGGAGTCTTAAAAATTGATAGACCTCAGCTAATCTCTGCAATAAAAAACAAAACAAAACACGGTCCTCAGTGAACATTGTGACAGGTTTGGCAACAAGGGAAGCCATCCCGAGCTCACTGGAAAAGATTAAGAGACAGTCCTGTTAAAAAATGTCTTGGCTTCATTTGTGCTTGCCTTGGGTGGTAGGCACTGTCTTAGTCATTGGTGCTTGCGCACCCATCTCTTTCATGTGTCTTGTTATAACAACGTCCAAAGCTATAAACAAAGAAAATAAGACATCACCTCAGATAAAAGAGCAACAGACTTAACACATGGAGAAGCACACACCCTGGAACAGTCTGGCCTCAGAGAACAAAGGGATCTCAATCTGTCTTACTTTCCATTGTTAGTGTGCTTTATGTTAAGTGTAGATTTTCCTCCTGATTATATTGTTACACATTCCACTGCTCTCCTGCCATCAGCCTCGAGGACTTTATTATTTATGTGATTCCAAGACCTGATGCTGAGAAAGTGCATCTGATCTCAATGAATGGCATAGGATTTTAAAATTATCAGTAGATTTCAGGGGGAGAAAGAGAGAGAGATCGTCTTAATTCTCCCACAAGACTATCGATTAATAACAGATGGAGCTTTTCTGATTGAATTATTTTTCTTCTTCGTTTTCTTCAAATGAAAATATAGATCTGTCAAAGTATCTTAAGTCATCTAGAGATAGAGGTTACTTAAACAAGATTCTTTTATTTCTCTTTCTGGGGAGTACTCCAGGTCAAGAGGGCCACCATTCGCGAAGTCACGTGCCTCAGCTAGCAGAGATGACAGTTTCATTAGGAAGGCTCTTAGCCCAAAGATGGGGCTGCTGTCTTCTCTCTTTTCCCAAGAGTTTTCAAATAAAATGAGCTTGGGGTAAAAAGCTCTTCATAGAAGCGTGAGCAAAGACTTCATTCTAAGCTAAACCAAGGATTCTGGAGCTCGTTCAACAGACAATCCAGTTGGTGAATGTTCTTCCCCTCACAGCCAAAACTCCCGTGGGCAAGAATTCTTCAACTCACTTCCCTAAGCCTCAGGGATGCTCTACTTGGGTAGAAGACTTCACCTTCAAAAGTCCAATAGGAAATCCAATTTTGAAATAAGGAGCGAACTCCCATGGGTATCCAAGGGAATTTGGAACTTGGCTTCTAAACAGTCAGTGAAAAGGTGTCCTCTCTACTCTGATCTACCCAATGGACAGGACATTCTCCATAGTTATGTGAAGAGCGGGCACTGACTCTGACATGAACTCTGGTGCTCCATATTTGATCACCTCCCCTTGGTGGGGAGGCCTGATGGCAAAGAAAAAATAAGCAGGCTACCAAGATGAGACTTGATACCTTATGACCATATAGTGGGGGAGGAGGTCCCCCTCGTTCTTAGACCTAGGGGAGGGGAATAGGGTGAAAGCAGGAAGGAGGGAAAAATGAGAGGATACAAGTGATGGGATAACAATTGAGTTGTAATCTGAATAAATTAATAACATTAAAATTAAATAAAAATAAATAAAATAAAATTGAGCCTACATAATTTATACAATAAAATACTATGTATTTTATAATTAAAAAAAAAGAAAAAAGAAAACGTGTCCTCTACTTTTCTGATTCAAGGCCTTGTGTATCATATGAGCTTAAAGTTTCCGGCACAGAGAGAGGGTGTAGAGGAAGAAAACAGAGGGAAATAATGGGTTCCAAGTGAGTAATTTGAAAATAATCGTTGGAAAAAATGAAAATTTCACATTTTCTGTGTGGCTAAGACATAGAGTGAAAGATGGTAGTCCTCTGGGCACATTGGACTATCACAGGCTTTCAAACATTAGTTAGATATTAAAATTAATATTAAAATATTAAATTAAAAATTCACATTTCTTGGTTCTTTTAAGAAGTAAAACAGGGGCTGGAGAGATGGCTCAGTGGTTAAGAGCACCACCTGCTCCTCCAAAGGTCCTGAGTTCAATTCCCAGCAACCACATGCTGGCTCATTACCATCTGTAATGTGATATGGCGCCCTCTTCTGGCTTGCAGGAGTACATGCAAGCAGAGCACTATATACATAATAAATAAATAAATAAATATTTAAAAAAAAGAAGTAAAACAGTACATCTCAGTTCAGAGAGTGTTTAGATTACAGAGCATTTGTTAGACCCTAACTATCCTCTATTAGCTGTAGGGACCACTCCTTCTCCACAGGATCCTGCTCCACCCCTCCACACACTCCTTCCTCCAAGCTGCCTCCCTAAACAAATCACACATAGGTGTAAGTCTCTGTCTCTGTCTCTGTCCCTGTCTGTCTGTCTGTCTGTCTGTCTGTCTGTCTGTCTGTCTGTCTCTCCCTCAAAGTGAAACTTCTATGGAGTTTATTCAAAAGTAAGCTGCTTAAACATCAAATGTCAGGTTTCAGTTTATTTTTTAAGTTAGCTTTAAAAACATTTTTTCTTAAAACCTGGGCTTTCTTAAAGATGTCCTGGAGGCCTAGAGTGAATGGCTAGATATGTAGCGTGTCTGAGTGTGGTTGGATGAATACAATGGATCCGTTTTACAAGGTCCTAGGGTATGTTGGTTAGTTTTGTTGTTGTTGCTTTGCTTTGTTTTTATCAACTGGAGTCATCTGAGAAGAGGGAACCTCAACTGAGAAAATGCCTCCTTCTGATTGGCTTATAGCTAAGTTTATGTAATATTTTATTGATTAATGATTGAAAGCAAGCTAAGCGATTCACAAGAACCAAGCCAGTAGACAGTATTTCTCCATGGCCTCTGCCTCAGTTCCTACCTTCTGGTTCCTGCCTTGGCCTCCCAAGTGATGCTCTGAACTTGTAAGATGAAATAACCCTGTTTCTCCCCCACATTGCTTTTGCTCATGGTGTCCATCATAGTAACTGTAAACTGAACTAGGCCATAGGACCATTTGCTTGTTGTTCTTGTAATTAGTTTCCATGGCTTGAATGATACGGTGCCTGCAGGTTTCTGAGTAGGGGCCCTTAATTCTGCATGAGTTTAAAGATTCTGGCATAGACAGAAAGTATAGAGGAAGAAACCCCTTAAGTAAAGGAGTAAATTATGGATAACTAATATGCATCCATATGCAATAGCTAAGAAAAGATGACTTTTCAATGAATGTGTATTGCTATATGAATTTCTATTATGTCTATGTGGGCAGCAGTAAAGAAGTGGATTTGGGTGAAGAAAGTGAGTGGATAAACAGTTAGATATTTCCTGGCTTCCACTTTATATTTTCCATTAATAAGAAGACAAGTTGACGTTTAAGTAGTATTTATAAATGGTGTAATGAAATTGAGACAATGCACCAAGTGGAAACCAACATTGGAACTGGAAAAGGGAGGCAACCCAACTCTTGTGCCCAGGAATGCCCCAGCCTGCCACACCTCTGAGACTTCTGTGTCCTCGTCGGATGCATGACCCTTCCTTGACTCGTGTCCAGTCTTCTCTCTAGGATTGTTCACCAACGCCTCTCCCATTTAAAGTAATAATTTAGTCAAGATGAGATAATGACTCATTTCTTAAAGGCCACATCAGGTCAGAAAACAGAAAAGAAAATACCTTATGTAAAATGTACCAGTACACATGAACTGCTGGAGCTGGTATGTGGGCTCTGTAGGCAAACAGCAATTTCTCAAGCTGACTCGGAGAAGCCCAAAGCTGTCCCTGGAGTCAGAATGGGCCATAGAGGGTGCTGTCTCTCAGATCATGGAGAGACACAGAGTGTAAAAAGAACACAAGACCTGACATCTAAACGTCTCAACTCCAAGTCAGCTCAAGCACCACAGAGAAATCACCTCTCAGAAAAGCTGTCAGGTGACTGGGCAACTTGGCCAGGTCTATGCTGATCTAGCTCAGGTTGATGTGGCCTTTGTGTTGATTGTCAAGGGATTCCTGGCACATCTCAGGCAATCAGGGCTCTTGTCAGTTATACTGACTGAAGATAACTAGGCATAATCCCTCAATAAAATGCTCTCAGTGTGGACTTACAGGCTGGAAATGATCCCCATGGCCACTCTTTTGGACTTAAGAGTACTGATATGTGGAGGCTCTCTCCTTCTTAAACTCATTCCTATGTATGATATAGTTTCAAGGTATTAGTTTTTCCTATGGAGTCTACCCAGAAACAAGAATAGCCTTGGTTTATATGGCTGAGAGTTTAAGGATGTGAAAATGTACATCTGTATATGTTGGTAGGCTCACCCAACACTGCTAAGGTCATGCTTTAATTTAACACAGGGCAAGAAAATGCTTCCTAAGTCTTACATACAACATGCATCCTGAGCATGTCAGACTATTCTTCTTTTAGTTGGGTCTTCATAAAAAAAGGCTGGGAACAGGGCAGAAATTATAGATGGCTACAAGCATTGAAGTACACAAGTCTAGAGGCTCGGCAAATTTCATCTCAGGTGCATAGACAGCAGGCCAAATGAACTCTGCCAGACTGTGGGCACATAGGACATGATCTGGAGTTCTGGACACATTTGCCTCAAAAACCACACTTCCTTGAAGTATTCTTTGAGTGGTGTGAGTCAGAGGTTTGACAGCTGACTGTGGTATTGACAGATGGTAGTGAGATGGAAGCTTCAGTCCCTGTATTTTGGAAGAAAGTGTAGAGAGAGGGAGGGAGAGTGCAGCATGGTCTATGTAAACCCTACACTGCAGCTAATACCAATACAGTCTCAGCAGCGACCCCTCCATTCGCAGAGTCACAAACTGCTTAGGAGACTGAGTGTCAAAGAAAGCCCAGCCATGACTTGCTGGGCGTGCTGGCACATGCCTTTAATCCCAGCACTCGGGAAGCAGAGGTAGGTGGATCTCTGTGAGTTCGAGGCCAGCCTGGTCTACAAAGCGAGTCTAGGACAGCCAAGGCTACTCAGAGAAACCCTGTCTTGATAAACCAAAAAAAAAAAAAAAAAAAAAAAAAATTAACTAATGAGTTTAAAGGCTACTTCAAACGTTCAAAGTGACTTCCAGCAAAATGTGCTACTGTGGAAAGAAGAGTAATTTGTATTGGATAATGCCATCAGAGGTCTGGTTTCGGTCTTTACTGGGTGGGCGTGGCCAGAACAGTACATTTGCTCTCCATGTAGCTGTCATTTCTACTTCAAAATATAGAAGCTGCCCATGAAAAAAATTCAGAGCACACAGAAAATATAAAGCATTGTAATAACTTATAATCATTTTAATCACAAGTCCATAGAACATGTTTTCTCTGATGTTGCTTTTCATCAGCTAAGAAGACAGAGGGTGACACACATCTGTTTAGGCATAAGCTGCAGAGTACATGAGTGACAGGTGCCCCTAATTACTTCCATCTCTTTTCAACACACACACACACACACACAAACACACACACACACACACACACACACACACAGAGAGAGAGAGAGAGAGAGAGAGAGAGAGAGAGAGAGAGAGAGAGAGAGAGAGAGAGAGAGAGAGACACGGAGGGAGGCTGGGGGAGAAAAGAGTAAACTGATATCCATCTTATGGAAATAAAGTGAAGGGCCACAGCTCCAGACAAGTGAAGAAGTATGGGAAGGCTGACAGAGATTGGGGTCCTGGTTAAGTTGGTCCATGTGGTAGAATCAGCTGAGCTTCACCTACCTGTCATCCCAGGGTACTTCATAAACCCCAGGTTATGAGAAACAACTTACTGATCCTGTAAGTTGTGACATCTTAATTTTCAGACTTAAATATCCAGCCCTTACTTATTTTTCAAGGACATTTGCACATCTGTTATTTTGAATGATTGATGTGTTTGTCAAATGTATTAATCCATATTTTTAATTAAAGATTATCCCTCTATGTTTAATTGCTCAATTTCACCCGCTGAAAATATGACAATGATATGCCCCTTGGCACTCACCTAAGTTTTGCCTTATATTTTCAGTCAATGTTTTCATGTATCATTTGCATTTTGATCTTCTGCACTAAACTGGGAGCTCCCCGAAAGGAGAAAATATATTTTTCTAAAGTCGTTGGTAAGTAGGATGGTGTTATACGTAACAACTATTGATGAATGAGGGAACAATGCTGTCATCTATAATCAGACGTCATGTCTCCTTGTGCTTAGTCACCCAAGGAGAATACCGTAACTCCCCAAACGTCAAACTTCTTAAAGTTCTGTGGGGGTCTGTCAAGATAAGGTATCTCTGTGTAACCCTGGCTGTCATGGAACTCACTCTATAGACCAGGCTGGCCTCAAACTTACCTGCCTCTGCCTCCCCAGTGCTGGGATTACCTGCATGCGCCACCACTGTCCGGCTCCTGTGGTTGCTTTTAGGGAGTTTTAAACACTTTCTTTAATCTCTACCTGTACTTAGGATTTCTCAGCTGGAAAGCTGTGGCTAGGAGGATGCTTGGTTTCCTCCAGAACATTCTTGATGTTGTAGAACAGATGGAAGATCACGTTCCCTGCCACTAGTGGCTGTTTGTGTCACTGTCTCAGACATACATGTGGGAGAGAAGGCTGGCCAGGATGAAATAGGGCTGAAGACATCAGGGATGTTTTTCTTTTGGTTCTGTGTGATGACTCCACACATGGTTTCCCTATTGAGTCTTTCCTGCTGGATCTTCCTAGGTCTGATAAAGGTATAAATAAAGGAGATATTTGATATGTGATTTTTTTTTGAGTTTTTTAAATTAGAATTTTATTAAGTTGCAAACAATATCAAAACCAGATACTCAGCATAAGGCCAATCCACGTTCTTATTCAGATGCCACCTTGTGCACATTCTTGTGGCTTCTTTATAATGTTATCTCATGTGTAGATACAAGCAGCATCCAGATGAAGCTAAAGAACTCTGTCACCATGGTGATCTCTGATGCTGGGAGCTGGCTCAGAGGTCAAAAACTCCTGTTGCTGGACCTGAGTTCAGTTCCCAGCATCCATGTCAGATGGCTCCCAACTACCTGTAACTCCAGTCTCAGGGGGTGTGACACTTCTGGACCCTATGTGTGTCTTCGCTCATATAAATACCCCCCCCCCACACATAATTAAAACTTTATCTTTGTAAAAACAAAATGCCTCATTGCTACTCCTCCATTCCTGAGTCCCTTCAACTCACCCAGAACCATAAAGCCAATGTGTTGTTCCTGTTAACAATTATGTAATCTGAACAATCTTACATAAATAAGATCATATAACATTAATCACTAGGGATTGATTATTCACTCTGTATACTGTCTTTGAAGCCTATCCAGATTAGTGGGTCAATAATCCTTCCTTTTTTATTGCTGAGTAGTATATTGTGTATTGGACCACAGTTGAAACAGTCATTTAAGCCGGGCGTGGTGGCGCACGCCTTTAATCCCAGCACTCGGGAGGCAGAGGCAGGCGGATCGCTGTGAGTTCGAGGCCAGCCCTGGTCTACAAAGTGAGTCCAGGATGGCCAAGGCTACACAGAGAGACCCTGTCTCGAAAAACCAAAAAAAAAAAAAAAAAAAAAAAGAAACAGTCATTTAGTCAGTGGTATTTTTCTTGGTTTTAGGTATTAGGAATAAAGTTGCTAAGAACATGGTTAAGTGGAGAGGTTTTTTTTGGGGGTGTGGAGGGGGTATATATTTTTAATTTTTACATGTCCATACGTGTGGTGTTTACATGTGTGCACAGCCCACATTGGCATGTCTGAAGGTCACAGCATAACATGAGGCTGTTTCCTCAATCTCTTCTCCACTTTATTTGGGGAAGGGGGATAAAGTCTTTCATTGGACAGGTAGCCTGCTATGTCATTTAAAATATATTTTGTGTCTATATTTGCCCATTGGTCTTCTCAAGGACTTTATGTGAGAACACACACACACACACACACACACACACACACACACACACACACACACACACACACACACTCCACAGTCAAAAAGCTGAAAGCTTAGAAGTGTCTAATTTGAAAGTTTTTAAACCTTGATGCAACACAACTCATGAAACATTTTATGCGCAATCTCCTAGAAGAACATGTGGCTGTTAAAAGGGAAGATACACCAAAGACATTGCATGGAATTACCTTCATGTTATGTCTATAAATTCAACACACATAAACTGTGTGTAGATTTTAGCTATGTCCCTAGTACACGCCATTGCATATCAGCAAATATTCCAAGTCCTAAAATCTAAAGCACTTTGGTCTCAAGCAGCCTAGATACGGGACCTCAATTGTAGACCTAAGTATCAAACTATCTCAGGTGTATTTTTTGAGTCCACAAAGAATTAAAACCCTTGCCAGTGCCTAGAGTCAAGATGAATGTCCTTGCCAATGTAGCTTTGAAGTGGCCTAACTCGAGGTTTCAGCGAAGTTACATTTTCTTGCATTTTCCCACCATGAATAAGCCTGATCACCCTGGTACCCACAGAATCCAACTTATATCCATCATCAAGGGATGCCGGCCACAGACAAGGAGAAAAATAGGAAACATTAGAAATGCAATGAGAAGAAGGAAGTCACAAAGTCCAGAAGCCATCTGTACCTCAGCTCCTTGCAGAGTTATTTTTCCAACACTTCACACACTACAACACTTTACCTTGGAGTAGAGAAAAAGGAAAATAGCAAAATTTAGTATTTTATGAAGCACATGATCTATAAGAAATTGGATAGTGTTTTAAAAACATAAATATGACTGTTTCTGGAAGTTTCTACTTCTCTTCATGCAGTGTCCTTCACATGCTACTCTCTCTCCCAGACTGAGAGGGGACCTGCACAGAGCCTCAGGTAGAGTCCATGGCGTGTCATGGGCTGTCTCTGTTGACCCTGGGCAGTGTAGAAAACACAAAGGAGGAACCTATTTACCAATCAAACTGCTTTCTCACGGTTCGGGAGGCTGGCCTTCCAAGATCGAAGCAGTTTGGTGTGTGGTAAGGCCTCACTTTCTGGCTTACAGGCTTACTCTGTCCTAATGTGGTAAAAAAAAAAAAAAAAAAAAAAGAATGTGTCTTAGGCCTTTGCCATAAGGACCCCAGTCCCATTTGCAGAGTCTCCAAATAATCAGGCTGTGATGCCTGAGGCTAAACAGAAAAGGGGTAAAGAATGAACAGAAACAAGGTCCCCAGAGGGCACAGGGAAAATGATAACTTCACAGGGCAAACCAGGTCCCCAGAGGGCACAGGGAAAATGATAACTTCACAGGGCACACCAGTTAGAGTGCTGCTAGAACTGAGTCCACATGCTGACTGCCTTTGCTTCTCTCTTATAACTTCTGCAAAAAATTGTAAATTCATTTCTTGCCTATATGTTCATCAACTGAAAACATCTTCAGAACTACTTTTCCCTAGGTCACAGAGTCTGCGGCCGACTGAGGGTCCCTGCAAGCAGGAATCACCAGCTGCTGCATTTTAAGCAAAGCCCTCACTTACAAGGTGAACACAGGGACACCCAAAAGCTTCATAGCTCTCAGTTTATCTCACAGAGTTGGAAGTTCTGCAAAACTCTCACATGGTGTTTGAAATATTTCCAGTCCATTAGAGTTAGTTTTTCCTAGGACATTTTATTTGAAAACATGGTTCTAAGTAGATGCTTACGAGGCACAAACAGTTATGATCTTTATTCAACAGCAGTCCTTGTATACATCTTCTTGCATCTGTGACCACATGCCATGCACTGATATGAAAACAAAGGCAACAAAGGGACCACATGCATCAGGTTTAGTCCTGCGATCTTAGCATCCTGATGCTTGAGGTTGTGTTCTTTCGTTGCCGAGGGAGTGACAGTTCTGGCTACAAGAACTTTCCTAAAGATCATGGATAAACAGTACTACCAGATGTCTGAGGTCAGTGTTTTCCCTCCTTCATCCAAAGAAAGGCACCGTACACTCCATCTCTGCACTGTACAATCTTTCTCGTAGGATCCCGGAAATGTCTATAGCCAATGTGATCCAAAGACACCAGTGTTGGTGTCTCGGTTTCCGTTTCCCATGAGCTGTTTGAAGCCCTGGGTCCCGGAGAACTATTCTGTCTCCCACTGAAGTGCCTGTATTTGTTAACTCCTGGACAAACTGCATCCTTTCATGCCCTGGTTTTAACCTGTAGCTTTCATGTGTATTCAAGGTTATTTTCTTTCTTTATATGGGTTGTCACCTAATTCAATTTCTAGAAAGAACAGCTTCTAGACTTGCTGACTGTAGAGCTACAAAGTCCATGGGTCCACAGTGTTTGAATACTACTGTGTCCTGCTGCCTTGCCATGAATGTTGGCACCTCTGTCTCTCCAGATCTGCAGTTACTACGGACAAATCTGTGTGATTCATAAGACAGATGCCATCTGCAATTTCAGTCATGTCTTCGCTTTCTGCGCATATTTCATTTCCTCGTTCTGAGAAACGCTGCGAATAACATCACCAAATACTTCATATTCCTCAAAGGACAGAATGCGTCCCATCCCTCCTTCAAGTCTTGAGTGCTAGATACCGAGAGTTAAAATCGAACTAGCCTTGTAATCTGACCTCTGTGAGAAAAAACTAGAGAAAGAACAACATGAAGGCTAGTGAGGTAGAGGCAAGAGGGTTTTGAGTTCTCGGCCAGCCTGGGCTACAGAGTGGCACACCTAAGAGCAGAGGAGGAGAGGATGTGGGAAGAGAAGAGACTGAGGAGTCATAACACTTATTTCTCAGAACATCGGCCTTGCATTTGGTACCTTCTCTGCTGCCGAAGTAAGTCATAGCTTGAACTTATATCTCACTCTCAGGTGTTACTGATTTTAATGGTTATTTGGCATGCAAAGGTCATTGTCATATGAGTAACAGAAACTCCCCAGTGCCACTATGCATGTGGAAGGAGGAGGCCCAGAGCAGATAGAGTAAGAGTTCAAGAGGCATTGGCTGTGACAGGATGCTGGACGCTTTGCCGAGTGTGGAATCCCCTTAAGCAGACAGAGGTTCAAATACCATTAAGTCTTGGCAGAACTCTCTTTCCTAATTCAGAGAACAAAGGATTGTGAAGGCCCATAAAGAAAGACTTCTCAAATTTCAAATGGCTTTTTAAAGCACTTAATGAGTTAAGAGTAATCGAATCAGAAACATATGGAATAAATTTTCCTTGAAATTCATAGGGGTTTAATATTAAGGGAAAAGTCATTCAGCAAAAACCCCAAAGACTAGTCAACTCAAAACTTTTAAGACAACTAGTACTACCCTAACCGTTCATCATCCAGCTGCCTAGGCCTGTGAGGTTTGGATGGGAGTGCAGTCACTAAGATTCTGCCTGTAGACAACAGATGTGCCCTCAGAGGAGTTCTCGACTCAGCGATTTCTGCATGTGTGCAACCTGCCTACCTGCTTACCCGGGTCTAATCTAACTGTGTGATGGGCTCCCCCATGGAGAACTGTATTTTGCACCCATAAGAACTTATTTTAGGGCTTGCAGTAAACTTCGAACCCCTACCCAGATCTAGCCAATGGACAGAACATTCTCCACAGTTGAGTGGAGAGTGGGGTCTGAATTTCACACCAACTCTGTTGCCCCATATTTGACCACGTCCCCTCGACAGGGAGGCCTGGTGACACTCAGAGGAAGTATAGCAGGCTACCAAAAAGAGACTTGATACCCTATGAGCATATACAGGGGGAGGAGGTCCCCCTCAGTCACAGTCATAGGGGAAGGGAGTAAGGGGAAAACGAGAGGGAGGGAGGAATGGGAGGATACAAGGGATGGGATAACAATTGAGATGTAATATGAATAAGTTAATAAAATATATTTAAAAAAAGAACTTGTTTTAGAGTATCAATTCCCTTTATTATAAGCATTTATTGTATTGTATTGTATTATTATTTATTGTAGTATGTGTGTATATGTGTGTGTATGTATGTATGTAGGTAGGTAGGTAGGTAGGTAGGTAGGTAGGTACATGCATGTAGAAGTCAAATGACAATTTTTAGGGATTGGTTTTTTTTTGTCCACCATGCAGATCCATAACACAGCTGTTTGGTTGCAGAATTTCTCTGTTCTCAGTTCTCACTACTGTGGCTCTTAAGCACCTCTGTGGTACTATAAAGCATAAGTTATGGCCCTGTGATGCAGCAGCTAGCCAGCAAGGAGGGAGTCTATGTAAACCAAAGGGAGAAGGTGGCTTCTCAGAAGGAAAATGGACACAACAGAGTCCAAAGCTGATGGGAAAGACCTTGAGTGGATGCTTCATATGTGTTCACTTTACCTAATCTGCTTTGACATTTGGTTTTTATGTCCCCAGAAGATTGGCGATGTTAAACTGAGAGACTACAACTGTGGGAAAGACAGATGGTGAGAGAATGGATGACATATAAACTCTGGATAAGCTGTGTGCTTAGGCGTAGGGGAACGAGCAGTTGACGTCTACACTTCAGAAGACCACTGTATCAAATGTCATATGGCAAATGATGTGTGTGACGGAGGTCTTGTCCCCATTCGTAAACATTCCAGAATAGAAAATGATGGTCTTGCTGTTGTCCCTTTGCTCAGTATCCAGTGTTTAAAATGTACCATAGCTTAGCTATGGGCTACCAAGCAGCAGCAGCAGCAGCAGCAG
Organism: Acomys russatus; assembly: GCF_903995435.1. Lineage (NCBI taxonomy): Eukaryota > Metazoa > Chordata > Mammalia > Rodentia > Muridae > Acomys > Acomys russatus. The sequence continues at coordinate 2,025,452 of NC_067154.1, read as the reverse complement.
CAGCAGCAGCAGCAGCAGCAGCAGCCATGCACGGATACAGTCTGTGAGAGGCTGTGGGCTATTTATTAATGTGGAATAGCTGATAGATGAGTCTCTATGGGAGAGACATCTGAGGTCTGTGCACTGCATGGTATGGACTCTGGTAAGAGCTGGTACAACTGCAAAGCACCCACATCCCATCCACAGTGGGCAGGGAACCCACCATGCCTGTGCTCCCAGGCACACACAGTTCTGTTTTGAAATGTGGCGGCAATGTGTTAGGCGTAGTCCCAGCTGGAGGCAGATGTGAGAGGCAGAGTAACAGAAAATCCTGCTGCAAACAGAAATGCCCAACTCCCTGTGTGTGTGTGTGGGGGGGGGAGGGGAATGAAGGCTAGGTGGAGTCTTCAAGAGACCTGTGGAAATCACTAACAGTAACAATTTAAACGTCTGTAGATCAAACCTCAGAATATAATAATGTAGTTCATAGCTCCCTTTAAAGTTCCCTAAGATGGGATTCCTTTTGCCAAATCACCACAAAAATGATGTCTAGTATTTCTTCATTAAGATGGGTGGAAATGCATTTCCCAGAGTTGAAATGATTGTGGTGTGTGTGTGTGTGTGTGTGTGTGTGTGTGTGTGTGTGTGTGTGTGTGTGTTAGACAGATGTCACTAAGTAAGATTCTCCGAATTCCAGAGACTGTCTAATGTACCAAGAGTCCAAAAATGATCCACCTGGGGTTAGACATTCTAGAATGCCTTAAAAGCTAAACCTGCTCAAAGTGTGGGGAAATAAGTTAATACAAGGGAGCAATAAGAAAGCAAGGCCACCCGAAATTAATGCACTCCTTGTCCACAAATCATCTTGCATCAGACATAGGGCCATGTCTATGGGTCTGAAGATTTTGCCAAGTAGCTGTTGGAAATGTAATGCCACTGTCTCCTTCCCTTACAACCCCAACACCTGTCAAAGAACACTGCCAGGTTCTATCCGAACACAACAAAGACCACTCCTTGAAGCTAAGCCAAAGGCCACTCTTCTAAGTTGACTGCCTGCATGGGCAAGACTGCCCAAAGTCCCCAGCCCTGGAACAGCCCCCCCGTGGGGAGCAGAGTTGCTGGTGGGTGGGGCGGCATTCCAGGTCCATATTGTTCCTCAGATCCCAGGACCACAAACCCCAAAGGCAGATGGGTGCAGAAAACATGTTACTGTGTTCACATGTAACTTCAGTCTAGTGCGTGGAAAACTGCTATTCTGAGAGTATAAAGGAAAGGGCTGGCATGTGACTCATTCAACACAAAAGAAAGATGCTTACAGAGGATGGTTTTGAAGACACGGTGTTCTGATGTTGTCAACTACCATGGGGAGGGTGAGTGAGAGGCTCTGTGGAGTAAAAAGAAAAATTCATTTTCTTTCTCTGTGGTTTTCAATATTAATACTCCTGGAGAAAAACATGAAATACTTAGAATAGGATGCTTTTTCCACCAGGGCATAGGTCATTCTCCCCCAGTCTAGTATGGATATTGACAAAGGTATGAGTTGTTAAAGTTAATTGATGAGTCAGTTTACTGTATTTGAGCTGAAATACATACAAACACACACACACACACACACACACACACACACGCACACAGCAGTTGGATCATAAGAGAGTACGGAGCTGGTGGAATGGCTCCTTTTCATTTAAATTAAATAATAATCTTTTGATGTGATGGTCTAAGTTACCCGAGAGGTAGTGGGAAGGAAAGATGACGAGCATGCAATTGTTCCTCAGCTTCCATCCCCTCATTTTCTTCCCATTAGGAGCTATGATCTTTAGCAAGGCATGGATCTCCCCACAGTCACTGCTGTCCCCAAGCCTCAGCAGGAGGGTGAAGTGTTTACTTCTCAGTGTACAGCATAATGTGATTGGATTAGTGCAAGGTCTTCTGATGAGATACATGCAGCCTAGAACAGATGACCTCCGCTTCCTCTGTGCTTATCACAGAATAGGCTGCTGTACCAGGTTGGAATGTCAACAGCCTGCTGAAAGTGAACTATAAAGACCTGAAAGGACAAGGCCAGCAGGTGCTATCTAATGCCATAGAGGCAAGAGCCTGAGGTCAGTGCTAGGACTTGTAAGATGTTTAGGTGAGTTCAATCCTACCTGCAAATAAAACAAAGTCAAGAGGTGATGGGTAACGTTTACTACCAAAACTGTGGGATCAAAGCTGTGATTTTATTGAAATGGAGGTGACTGCCAGTCAAAGGTGTCAACATGGTGACTAACCACAGGTGACTTGGGGCCATGGTGTGTGGGGATACAGGAGGTGAAGCACTCTTTATTTCAACTTTACACACCCAGGGTCAGGTTCTTATTAACTATGAATACTCAATGTGTCTGTGGAAGTGTGCATGTGTGCATGTCTGCACACCACATACAGTTCTGGCTAGTGTTCTGAGTGATGCCGAGTGATTTTCCAAGGGTAGAGAGAGTGCCCGCAAAGCCTACAGATGTGCACCCATTTAGAACTGGGTGATGTCCACACTTCTGCTGAAAATCCCTGTTACCTTTGGCTGTCCCTTCTCAAATGGTCCTGGAAGGTCAGGCTCCCCATTTCTGCCTCCCTCTCCCTCTTTCTCTCCCCAGATTTGGACTCAAGAGTTTTGTTTCAGCAAACTACTCTCCAGTTTCGTCTTTATAAGTCATGGGTTCTTTCAAAATATCAAGAGAGGGCACAAGAAACAGTAGCCCACTGGTTCACACCCAGGACCGCCATACAAACATTAAACTTGAAGCCATAACGTACGTGCAGAGGACCTGGGGCAGACCCATGCCAGCCCTGCACATGCAGCCTCAGTCTCTGAGTTCATGTGAGCTTTGATCATGTTGATTTTGAGGGTTTTGTTTTCTATGGGGCATCCTCCATCCCCTCTGAATTTTACAGTCATTTGACCTCCGCTTCTGCAGGGAAGAGGAGCCCAGAGAGGAAGGATATGATGGAGACTACCCCTTTAGGGCTAAGTATTCCGAGGTTTCTCACTCTCTGGATAATGCCTGGCTGAGATGAAGCTTCTCTGATGATGGCTGAGCAGGGAACTAATCCATGAGTATAGAAAAATGGCACCAGGAGTCATTTTATTGCTTTAGTTTTTGTTGGGTTTGCTTGTTTGTTCATTAAAAAAAAAAAAGTGTTAGGTTTTCTCCTAGGTCTCTGGACTTTTTACTCTCAGGTTTTTGGATACCCAAGCAGACGGGTATGGGTTCCATCTCCAGGAGCAGGCCTTAAGTCAAATCAGGTATTGGTTGGTCACTCCCTCATCAATAGTCTAGTTTTAGCCAGCATTCTTCTCTACCAGTCTCTGGAAGGAACTGTTCTTCCATTTCTGAACTAATGAGTGTAGCCAGATCAGGAGAGCCCACTGATCATTAACTCAGGCTTGAATCAACCACTGACCCCTGCAGTTAGCTTCTCCAGAAAAAAGGTTCCTTTATTTTACACATCAAAGTTATATTTCTAATGTCCTTTAAGGCAGTGATGCCTATATGCCTAGGATTCTGCTTACATCAGTGTTGTTCGTGGAGAGTACACACACACACACACACACACACACACACACACACACACACACACACACACACACACACCAGCCATGACAATGTGCAGATGTATGCATTCCAAAGAGATAAGCTGGGTGACTGGTGGATCACTCACTCCGTGGGATGCTCTGTAGAGTTAGCCAACTATCCAGGCACGGGTTGGTCTCTTAGATGAAGCATCAAGTAAAACAGAGAGTGGAGCACACACAGAGGTGCAGAACGTGCTTGCTGTCATCTGTGCAGACACTGCAGTGCCCAGGAGGACAACCATGGAAGATTCATAATGACTTGGGAGAAGTAGTTATCGCCTGGGAAGAAAATGCAATGACTGAGCAAGGGAGGGGGGGTGACCAACTTTTCATCACACACTCTGTATATTATGCTCGCTACTTCCGTGGAGATAGAGTTATTTTGAAAAGATAAAAATGCCAAGTGTTCCTCTAATTGATTCCTTTAAGTGCTTCAGCATATTTCTGTAGACCGCACGCTGATGTATTTCTAATGCTACCCTGCTCAGTTTGAATTTTAAACACTTCCCTGCCCCACCCAGGGCTTATATACTGGGATCTTGAGGTACAGCCTGTGGTACTTGTTGGCAAGTTGGCATTGAGGTACAGATCCTGAGGTACTTGCCGGCAAGTTGGCGTTGAGGTACAGACCCTGAGGTACTTGTTGGCGAGTTGGCATTGAGGTACAGATCCTGAGATACTTGCTGGCAAGTTGGCGTTGAGGTACAGCCTGTGGTACTTGTTGGCAAGGTGGCGTTGAGGTACAGATCCTGAGGTACTTGTTGGCGAGGTGGCATTGAGGTACAGATCCTGAGGTATTTGCCGACAAGTTGGCGTTGAGGTACAGCCTGCGGTACTTGTTGGCGAGTTGGTGTTGAGGTACAGCCTGCGGTACTTGCCAACAAGTTGGCATTGAGGTACAGACCCTGTGGTACTTGTTGGCGAGTTGGCATTGAGGTACAGACCCTGAGGTACTTGTTGGCGAGTTGGCTTTGAGGTACAGCCTGTGGTACTTGTTGGCGAGGTGGCGTTGAGGTACAGCCTGCGGTACTTGTTGGCGAACTGGCAGAACCTTTTGAGAATGGGGCCTACTGGGAGGAGCCAAGTCATTGTGATCATTCTGTATAGGGGACTCAGGGACACTGGCCCTGCTTTTCCTCTTTGATTCTTGGCTGCCATCAGGTCAGCAAGCCCTCCCTGCCATATGGTTCCTAGCATGGTACACTGTGCTGAGAAAGCTGAAAGTGACAGGCCAAGTGGCCATGGTCTGAAACCGCTGAGACAATCATCCAAAACCAACCATTTCCATTATGAAGTAGGTTTCTCAGGTATGCTGGTACAGTAAGACAGCCTGACCAATTCTGCCAAACACAGAATGGGCAGTCTGTGTGAATGAACAGTTCATTCTCTTATGACTGTCCTTTTCCGGAATCTTCATTCAAAACTGTCTACTTTATATACACATTTTTATGTCTTGTCATTGCTTAAAATTCTCTTCCTGAGTATGTACTTGGATATAGATAAAGTGAATGCTGGCTTATAGAGTTAACATGCTAAAAATATTAAGTTTTTCCATCAAATATGTGGAAATTTTCTCCAAAGATGATTTATTTTTTACTTTGGCCTGGTTATGACTCTACAATTTTTCTTTATGTTTGTACCTAAAGATCTTAACTTCTGTCAGTATGGAGCATGGATCTCTTTGAAGCACACCTTTGAGCTTGTGTGGCAGGCCCACTGATCTGGGTACCATTGTAACCCTGTTGGCTGCTGCTGAGTTCTAACATCCATATGGCTTTGTCTCAACTCCTGGGCATTTCTTAATTAGCAGGCAACCAACAAAGACAGGTTCCTAGTTCTTTCTTGCCTATTAATTTGTTCACTTCTCTATTTTATTAGCTATATATTTCTAGAGTGATTTAAAGGGTCGCTTGGAACGTAAGTGCATTCTCAGTATCTTTTCCATAAGTCACACATATCCGTCCATGTACCTATACTCAGTGTAGTTTTATGACAGACACGTATTAAGATTCAGTCAAGCAAGTTAAATGGATGCAGTGTATGGCTTAACAACATAAGAAATGTGGGCCCTGTCACATACAGGACACAGTTCAGCTGAGCGAGAAGGACATATGCAAACAGATAAAGTAACAGCATATGCCAAGCTGGCCTAGCAATGTGACATTAAGGGACATTCTTAGGTGTAGAGTCATGAGGGTGATGCCTGGAGCCTGTTGGGGTTTCAGGAAGAACTGCATATGAGAAACTAGGCCATATGCAGGGCCTAGGCAAATCCCTCAGGCAGGAAAGGTTATGCCAGAGTTGGAATCAAGTATGATCATTTTAATCATGAAAAGCCTGACTGTGTCCTACGTGTTAGCTTTGAACGGGGACAGAGGGTGGATCAAGAAAGAACAGATTATGTGGCTCAGATTCCAACACAATCACTTGCTGCCTTTGGGAAGCTACGGTGTCCAGGCTTTCTGTTAAGTGTGTGTGCAAGCTGAAAGGGTGAGCGACGGTTACGGGGTAACCACACTGGGGGTGGGGGGAGTATACCGGGGAGCAGGGGACAGGAGGTGTCTTCAGTATGTCAGACTAGGATTGCTCAGAGAAGAAAAATCTGGACTGAACTCATCAATGGGTATTCTGGGCCTGCGGAGGATATTTCAGCCATAGAAAAAAAGTGCAGCCATCAGCTAGGACCTGGCCAGTGAAAGTAAAGTAGATACAGAGGACCATTCAGAATCTGTTGTGCAGAGAAAAACCCTGAGATGAGGGTAATAGGGCTCAGAAGGTGCCACTAGGAGTGAGTGGGGTTGGTGGTCAGTCCCTACGGTAAGAAAGGATATGACCTCATGTTATTCTCCATGCAATTGTCTGCTGCAACACAATCATAAGCACACACATATGCGTGCACATATACCTACACACATGCAAATAAGCACACATGTACTGGTGTGTACAGACTGCGTCCTGACAGGAGTCAGGCCTAGGGCTTGATACCAGAAAGCAGACACCTGGGTCAATCTCTCAGGACGAGTGGGCGGGAGCCTGGTGCAGCGAGAGTGGAACCGGGTGACTCATCCCCTGCAGCTGCTGTTTGACCTTGGTTAGCCTCTGGAGTGGCTCAATGGGCAGCGACCCTGACGCGGGGAGCTTCCATGACCAGCTTTATTTAGCCTCCGGTGACCACAGCTTCTGCAGATGGCAGTGCTAGCACCTGACGGAGTCAACTTGAAATTTCCCAAATGGTCATTGTTGGTTTGTGGACAAAAGACGACATGCCTACTCTTCTGCTGTATTTTTTTTTGGCTGTCCATGTGACATCCCCCTGAGTACCTACAAGCAGCCAAAGATGATCTAAAAAACAGGCCTCACTTTAGAGTAACCCTCTGTTCTATTTTGTTTTGGGTGGACCATAATTTAGCATAATCTGTCAAGGGGCTGAGGCCTGGCTCCTGCCAAGATCCCTCCTCTGCCCCTTGGGCAGCCTCCCATGCCTGTTCAGCACATCCAAACCAGATGCTCCCCCCAGGGATAAAGTGCCCTCACACACCAGGGCCTGGAAACAGCAGCTGACTTTTGGCAGCTAAAGGATGACGTGGAAGAGACTTTACTCTTGCCTGCCTCACCTGGCCTGCTCCTTCCAGCTTCTTGAGGGAGGGGAGGACAGAAGTCCTGGGAAGGCAATTGTAATCCTGCTTCCTTTAAAAATAGCATGTTTAGGATCATTAAGGACCTACAACAAAAATTCCCAAGGAAATAAAAAGAGCGCTCGTAATCCTGTCCAGCCTGAGTGAGGGGTCCTCGGCTTCCTGGAGGGCAGAGAGATTGAATGAAAGCGAAAATATTCTCCGTAATACACAGGCTTGTATATCTTAAGCTTAGGGTTCTGATCCATACACTCTCTGGTTTTAGGTTATTCAAATGGATCCTGGTTTGTCCATCAGAGCTGCTTACACCGGCTCCTGGGCTTGCCTTGGTAGGAGTCCCGTGGGTGACAGGTGGGTCTCTTGACTCGCTTCTTTTAAGTACATCCCTCCTTGCCTGCACAAGTCTCCTCAACACTTCCGTTCTCTCTCAGCCTCAGAGTCACCAGATTCTGCAGGAGGCATGGACTGTGGTCACTGCAGAGTGAGGTTAGACCCCAGCACCTGGGCACAGACAGGGTGTGTTTATTCCTGCTGGGATGCTGTTGCCTCTAGGCACTCTCAGCCGAGAGAACAAAAAGATGATGCCTGGCTGTCTATGTGTATAAAATGTCTATGCATATGAAATGCAGGCGTGTATGCACATAATCATGCAATAATGCTCAGGTCAACCTGAAGTAACCCGTGGCTTACAATGAAATGTAATCATTGTCACCTCAGGGTGGCTGGATAGAAAGGTACAAACTGATCCTTCAGCCTCAGAGTTCACAGAGAGCCACATGAGAGCAGGCGGCACTGTGTGAGGCCGCATCAGCACTGTACGCTTGCAGAGAGAGAGAGAGAGAGGGAACTCTGGCTTCTCATCCATCTTTATTCCTCCCACTAACTGCCTGGGCCACAGGCATGAACCGCGCTACTGCTTTCTATCACAATGTCTTGTGCCCTTGCTGGTGTCAGTATGCACATGATATTTGATATAAGACCCCCAAGGGCCTTTGGCTTTACTGGAGAGACGACTGCTCTGCAGTACTGCAGTAAAAAGATTCAGCTTGGGGCACATCTATATGATGACACATCGATGAGGGTGTGAAAAAAAAAATATATATATATATTCATCATATTTATCAATGCCGAGGATCAAATCAAGGCCTTTACCCCTGCTAGGCAGGCACTTTGCTGCCAAATTATACATGCCCCCCAGAGGGCCTGCCGACAGGGCTCCAAGCTGAGGCAATTCAGCATGTTAAACCAGTGTCCCCTCAGAGCCGAGGTGGGCATTCACATCTTAGCAGGAAGCTGAGAGTATCTTCTGAGGAGGACACAGAGGTGACAGGCCCTTGTATGAACTCAAGACACCAGCGGTCAGCTTTGTGTTTTAAGCTCTCAACTTCGTCTTGTCTTTCTCTTGTCCCACCAGTAGCCATGAAATGCATTGTTTTGTTTCCAAGTCCAATGTTTTGTCTAAGTCCAAGTCGTGGAGGATACAGTTGTGTGACCTGTGTGACCCGTGTGACCCGTGTGACCTGTGTGCTCTGAGGCTGTGTGTGGAGGACTGTGGTTGTCTAAAATTGGCCCTGCTCACCTGCAGCTCTTTCTGGAGATTGGGCTGCAGTGTCTGGCTCATCACCATTCTCTGTCCTGCAGGTGCACAGCCAGTTGTGGGGCCTGGTGGCAGCTCCACACAGCCCTTGCCCACAGTGCCCACCCTCAAAATAGGCCTCTGTGTCGTGACTAAGACATTTAGATCTTTTTTCAGTAGTTTGATTGACTGATGGGTCTGTGAGTTATATTTGAATCTGGGTTATTTCTATTTCTGATGTAAGTACTTGCAGGCTGCATAATTTCTCGAGCCACTCTTTTCATTTGACAACCTGTGCCAAGAAAGGAAATTGTTCTATTGTAATGTCTTTTTTTTTTTTTTCAGAAATATTGATGCTTAGAACTTGGGACTGAATGTTCACCGTAAATATTGAATTATACTGCTTGGAGTCATAACATGGTAGTATGTTAATGTCTATGGTTCTTAGGGACTCTTCTTTAGATTCTGTTTTCTAGAAGAAAGTGCATGTATACACACACACACACACACACACACACACACACACACACACACACAGACATGCAAATGCACACAGTCCTTTGTTTGGTCAATCATTGAAGTTTTTCACAGAAAATGAAGGGCCATAAAGAGATGGTGAGGAATTGTAAAATGAATGCCAAGTTGAACACATTGAGTTGATTTTCCCAGTGACTAGTGTTAAGTCAATTCTGTTATTCTCATGGCATGGGAATTGCATGAGGTGCCATCTTAATGTAAGCTACAAAGGCACCAAGTGGTGTGAGAGTCTAGAGATTCCTGAGTGTGTCCAGACACCTAGCAACAGAAATGAATTTGTTTAAGTTGTCTTTCAGTTTGCACACACAAATAACATTATCGATCTTTGTTTTTAGTTATAAAACAAAGCATGTCTTAATTTTAAGTGGTCATATAGCTTTTCTTATAATCGTGTTTTATAATTATGGAACATACAAACCTAATTGGAGAATGTTGTGTCTGAAACATTATGAAAATAACAACAACAAAAACAAGTGGCCAGACTGTTGACAATGCTGCTGAAGTTTCTACTTATGAGCCTGTTGTCTCAGCAGTCATAGGGGGGACTTGATTAAGAGCAATTTGTTTTATTTATTGAATAAAAGCCTTGCTATGCAGCCAAGATGTGAGAACTAGGTTGCAGTGATCAGGTGCAGTCATCAGAGGTGAGCTTAGAATTTCTCAGGGTCACAGACAAGCAGGGGGGCTCCATCCTTCCCAGCTGATGGCTGGTGCCCGTTTGTCCCAGAATTCCAAGAGCTGGAGAGTGACAGGTCCTCTGCTGCATCACTGAGGCCTTAGTCAGAAAGGGGGAAGGCTCAAGGCCTGAGCTATTCATTAGGCAAAGCTTTGTGTCCTAAACCTCCAACATGGAGAATGGAAGGAGACAAATCCTGGCCTAGTAGAGAAGAAAATAGACATTTCTCTATATTAGGATTTGTATTCATTTTTTTGTTTGGTTGTTTTTCAAGACAGGATTTCTCTTGTAGTCCTGGCTGTCCTGGACTTGTTTTGCAGACCAGGCTGACCTTGAACTCACAGAGATCTTCCTGCCTCTGTCTCCTGAGTGCTGGGATTAAAGACATGCACACCACACCTGGCTCTATTAGGATTTTTAAAAATCATTGTTTTGTGCTGATTTTTGCCTTTTATTTTGTGCTGGTGTCCACTTGTACAGAACAGTAGTCATAAATTCTAGCCATTTCTCCTGCCTCAATCTTCCTCTGTGATTACAGGAATGTACCAACACACCTGTCTGCTGCAATGGAGTTTTAAGAAGCAGATGTGGAACCACAGTGTTAAATTTTGCTATCAGAATACACAAACATCTGCACAGACAAGATAGATGGATTTTAAATAATTATGCAGCTGTTTTGTACAAGAAGAGTCATACGAAAAAATGACAATTAAGTCATCTTGTGGTAACATATAGCTCCAACTATTCACAAATTTCTGCAAATGTACCATTTTAATTTAAATTTTATTTATGTGTTGTACAAGCATGTGTGTGGGGGGGTATGTACATGGGAGTGCATGTGTCTAGAGGCCCAGGACAGGGCAGCTATAGAGGTAGCTGTAAGCTGCCTGACAAGGAACTGAACCCAGCTGCTCTGAAAAAGTAGCATGCACTTAATCTCTAAACAATCAATCCAGTCCCCATATTTTAATAAATTCTAATTAGTTATAAATTATCAATAAATTATTGGTAAGGCCTTATCAATTTTCTAACATACCAAAATGACATGGAGGACAGTCAATGAAATAGTAAGTTCAGTGTACAGATATAGATTCTCTGGTTTGGTATTATCTCAGTTATATACATGCAATTTATTCAGACTTGCTGATCAGCAGTAAAGTTCCAGGTCAACTTGTCATGAGACACTCATCGTAGCCTACACAGTTCTGTGCTTCTGACAACGTGTGCCAGAACTAAAAAAAAAAAAAAAAAAAAAAATGGACATTGTCTTTTCCAGTTTCCCTCCAAAGGGAGGAGAAACCATATTTTTAAAATGCAAAATTTTCTTTAATGTAGAGTCACCTTCCTTTACAGAAAAGTCGTGAAGGCATTAACAGCAAATTCTTACGCAGGTTATTCCTGTTTTCTCACAGTGAGACATCACATGTCGTACTTTATAATAGAATGCTGATGAGCAGTACTCACAGGCTACTATTTTAAAAGTCACACATTATTGACAGCCTCTTTGTTTCTGCCCCAGGATCTGCCCCAAGATGCCATAGTATATGTAATTGATACTTCTTTTCATACAGTAGTAGAAGGTGAGCCTTTCTCTGGTGCCTCCTATCTTTGGGGACTATCTTCACATTTTGAGGAGCACTGTCCAGGTCTGTGCACTGATTCGTCTCCTGGGATGCAGCTGATGCTTGTTTCACAATCCCAGAGTCTTGCCTTTGGGAGAGAAAGGCCCCGAGTGAGGCGCCATTCTCACGCCATGGTGTCAATGGTGTCCGCCATGTTGGGCTGGTCCACTGTGTGATGCCTCCCTTTTCTTTCACCACTATTCTGTTTGCTGCCTATCACTCTGTGTTGTGTCACTGGAAATACTCTCTCTAGGACACATGAAACAGGAAGCAAACAAACATCACAGTGTGAGACAGGGGAAATGTACAACATTCCTAAGCCAATCCCCGACATTACATGAATAGTAGGCATCTGCCGAAGATAGAGACTCTCACCTGTACAGCTGTCCCCAAGTCCTGCAGAGAGCTTGGGGGTTGCAGCATTCATGAGTCATTGCCCATGGTGACTGATACAGCTGGATGCCTTGGAGTGGTCCCTGCTCCTGTAAAGGACTCTTCACCGGGAGTGATTCCAATATACTCACTGGTTCACTAAGCTGGACTTAGGAGTAATTGACACTTGAATCTGTTTTTAATTCCCCAACTGAGGTGAATAGGTGTACCCCACAGGCATGTCCACAGACCAAGCTGATGGAGGAAATTCAACCTAGTTTCCCTCTTCTTGGGTAACTCTAGCTTGTGTCAAATTGACAAAAACTAACAAGCAAGTGGAGGAGAGGGAGGCACCACAAAGAGTGAAGCCACAAGTTTTTACTTGTGATGTTTATAGACAGTAAAACAGAATCTCTTTCAGGAGTAGGGAAGGTAGAGGCTCTTACAAATCCATTATACAAGGCAAGCTTACGCTTAAGGTGAAATAGAAAAGAGAGAGATAAGAATAAATTGCAATGCAACCTCTCATGAAAACCCTAAGTAAAGCCACTCTGAAAATAAGTTCAGGAACATTGAAAATAAGGTATAGGGGTCAGGGGTGGGCTCAGCAGTCAAGAGGATGAACTGCTTTTGTAGACGACCAGGTACTGTTTCTAACACTCGGTCATGGTGGCTCCTCCCAATTGCCTGTGACTCTAGCTATGGCAATCCAATGCCTTCCTCTGGTCTTCAAGTGCCCCTGAATCATGGGAACACACACACACACACACCACACACACACGCACACACATGCACACACACACACACACCAGAAGATTGGCAAGCACCTTGGGCTTGTCAGTTAGGGTACTTTGTTGTGTTTGAGGAGAGCAGAGTAACACATCTTATATGATACAGTTGAAAACTTTTTAAAGCTTTTGGCAAAGTAAGATTGAAGGGAATTTCCTTAATTTAATGAAGTATGCCTAAAAGGTGGCTCCTGTGCCCATAGATGAATAGTTGAAAACATTCTCCCTGGATGGAAGAAGATACAGATGTTCTGTCACCATGTGTATTCATCATATAGCAAAGAAAGGACATGCAAGAAGTGGAAATGCTTTAAAAGGGAGTATAGAAAAGGTCAATATTTAGAGATATTTTGGAGACAGAAAATCTCAAAAACCTGTAGACAAAACATGAACATTAACAATTAAATTTGGCAAAAAACTGAATAAAAGATTACCATAAAAAATCTGTGTTCTTTCTATACCAATAACCTAAAATTTTAAATATTGTACACTGTGCTGTGGTGTGAGACTCATGGTTAGAAAAACATAGCACAGCACACACATGACCTCTGCATTAAACAAGATGTGTGAATGAGAGCAGGTTTATAATCCTTGCAAGTCAGCCTCAGACACAGGTCCACCCTGTCCACACTGGCCCACACACTCAAGAATTTCCAGCCTACAGTGTGGCAGACTGAGTCAAAGTTTGCAGTTTCATAGGAAACTTATGTGAAGATGCACAAGCCATGAACAGAAATGGAAGTTTTGAAGAAGACACACAGAGCTGAAAGACATAAACAGTTGCTATGGAAAGGAGCAAATGCCAACTTGCTGGCAAGAGGCGTCCATAAAAGGGACACCTTCTCTGCTGGTGGGAATCTGCACAGCCTTGCCAGGTGATTTGACAGTATCCATTATGCCTAAACACAGACACACACAAACTCACATACACACATGTGCACATACTTAACACATTCACATACACTACACATGTATGGTCTCAGTAACTCCAGTCCTAGAAAATTCTCTAGACTTTGAATAAAGATAACAGATATGTTTCTTGGTGCATAAAGACTTAGTGACATTCCACACAATAGGCCTAAACTTGAATCCTAATGCCTATCAGTAGTATGCCAGATAGAGAAATCATGATGAGCCTACACAATGGAACACCATCGAACAATAAACATGAACTATTTCTACAAGTAAAAGTATGTTTGAATTTCAAGCCATAAATCTAAAATCTATCACATACAACCATGTAGGTCGATGAAGTTACTAAGTAGAAAAAAATGTATGTACGGTGCTTTGATCACAATAGAGGTCATGGTGCAGAGCAACAAAGGTGACTAATGTTGACCTCTTAACCCTGTCACAGGTACCTGGACTTGGCTTTGTTGATGTTGACTGAACACTACAGCTCTCAGGATCAACATTGCTAAGATCAGTGTGAAGACCAGACTCACTCTTGGAGGAAACAAATTGCTTCCAGCTGAAGTGAGAGAAACAGCAGGATCAAGGGCACGTGGACTTGGCATCATCCTCTTCAGCAGCCAAGTCGGCCTCCATGCTACTTTGGCAAATGCCTCGGTTGCAGAAGGCGGTCAACTTTCCTATGCTTGCAGGCTCAGAGCCAAGCTCAGCTAAGCCTTAGCATGGCCCAAGACTCTTTCTTAACTCAGAGGTGCAGTGTTTTCGAGGCTAATATTCCCCAGGCAGTAAAGACTCTATAGCCAGGGTACTCTTTCCACTTTGCTCAGTCCTGGCTAATCCTCGAAAACAATTAAAAGCAATTTCACAGAAGTGTGACATGAGTTTCCCCCTGCTGTCTGTGTGAGTGGCTTCAGAACTCTGAACAGAGTAGATGGTTAGTAGCCCCCAGTATTTTGTTCAACCTATGAGCTAAGCTCACATGCTGTTCCTGAAACACTGTTAAAATTAAATTCCTAATTACATAGGTGTAATTATACCCTCTTCTACCCACTGTCAGTTACACATATCCCTGTAACACTGAAACACCCTTTATTTTCTTGATTATGATATCATTCGTTTTTTATTAATTTATTCAGCTTACATCTCAATTGCTATCCCATCACTTGTATCCTCCCATTCCTCCCTCCCTCCTGCTTTCACCCTATTCCCATCCCCTAGGTCTAAGACCAAGGGGAACCTCCTCCCCCACTATATGGTCATAGGCTATCAAGCCTCATCTTGGTAGCCTGCATACTCTTTCTATGAGTGCCACTAGGCCTCCCCACCAAGGGGAGGTGGTTAAATATGGGGCACCAGAGTTCATGTCAGAGTCAGTCCCTGCTCTCCACACAACTGTGGAGAATGTCCTGTCTATTGGGTAGATCAAAGTAGGGGTTCGATGTTTACTGCTTGTATTTTCCTTGCTTGGTGCAGTAGTTTGAGCAGATACCCCTGGGCCCAGATTCAACTGTCATGATATTCTTCTTGTAGGTTTCTAAGACCCTCTGGATTCTTCTATTTCCCCATTCTCCTGTCTTATCTAGAGTCCCAATAGGATATCCTTACATCTCTCCCAATCTCCTGGTAAGTGAAGACTTTGATGGGATTTTACGAAATTTTATCTTTTATTTATTAGATGAACATAAACTCCATACCGTATACATACGTATTCTCAGTACATGTCTGGACTGCCCTTCCTCCAGCCCTGACTGCCAATTCCCTGCCCATTGGTCTTTGTGTGGCCTCACTGACAACCGTGTTCTTTCTGACCTGGCCAATTGTCAAATTCTTGAAGCTTCAAATTCCATGGGTGCCATTTGACCAGCCCATTTTCTATATCTTTTTCTGTGTGTTCATGTGTGTTTACTCTCATGTGCGTGTTCAGGAACAATTTTGTATGTAAGTGGAGGTGAGGGGACAGCCTTGGGTTGATTTTCAGGCACCATCCATTAAGTTTTTTTATTATTATTATTTTGAGGCAAAGTCTCTCACTGGTGTGAGGCTTGCCACACAAGGTGGACTGGCAGACTGGCCAGCAAGTCCTAGGGATATTCTGTGCCCATTTATAACAATGGAGCCAATCCTTTATGGACTGGAATCTTTAAATTTGAGCCAAAATAAGCCTTGCCAATTATCTGTTGGTTACCGTGGGTATTTTGATATAGTGATTAAAAACAGGACTATTGCAAAGCTGCTTATGTGTCAATCGTGTTGAGCGGAAAATTAAATAACAACAACAAGCTTACTGTTGTGGGGTTTGTGTATGTCTAGTCTTATTCACTTCACAGCAGCTCTGTAAGTTAGAAGTGGCTGCAGTTTTACATTAGTAAGGACTGAAACACAAATCCTGCCTTAGCACTGTTAGTAGGTCCAGGAAGTGGCAGGGGGAGGGGGAGGGGCTCTTCCTAGTCTTACATTATGGATGAAAGCACAGCTCACAAATGTCAGAGACATGGTTTCGAATATGGGTATTGTACAAAGGCACTGAAACATGTAAGAACACCAGGAGAAAAGCATGCTTCAAGGGCGGTATGGCACATACTTGCAGTCCCACCTGTTCAGAGGTCCAGGCAAGGAGATTCCCATGAACTTCGGGCCTCAGTAGTGTGTCCTCATGAAGCTTGGCATTAACATGATGACTCCTGAGCAGGGAGCAGGGACCACCAGGATGCCTCAAGAGAAATGAACTGGCTTAGATAAGAAATGGAAGAGGTTAAAAAAATGTGTTTCATGTAAGCTTAATGTGTTCTGGAGGGCACACAGCTAGGTGACTAGAAATATCAGTGGGGGTACCAAGGCTCAAAATTCTGCTAATAGGGCACAAGTTGAATTTGTACCATATGCACATACACAGGGCATGATCTACTGATAAGCTAGGTTACTTACAGAGATGTAAGAAAAGTTAATGAGACTATGAAACTTATGGGAACATTGCAGCCAGGACTACCTTCTCCTGTGGCTGTTCCCAAGAATACTTTCAAAATTGTCATAGACATTAAGAATTGTTTTTTCACTATTCCCTTGCATCCAAAAGATTGCCATCGCTTTGCTTTCAGTGTGCCTTCTGTGAATTTTAGAGAACCAATGAAGAGATATCATTGGCAGGTTTTGCCTCACGGAATGGCTAACAGTCCTACCCTATGTCAGAGATTTGTGGCTACAGCGTTACAAAAGGTTATAGAAAAAAATATACTGATTTATATATCATTCATTACATGGGTGATATACTTATTGCTGGAAAGGATGGACAACAAGTGCGTCTGTGTTATGCTTTTATGGAGACCCAATTATCTCAGTCTGGTCTGCAAATAGCTCCTGAAAAAGTCCAAAAGGTTGATCCATATTCGTATTTGGGATTTCAGCTTTTTCCTTCTCAGATAAAACACCAAAGTGTCACATTGAGAGTGGATTATTTAAAGACTTTACATGACTTTCAAGAGTTGCTTGGTGATATAAATTAGTTTAGACTTTATTTAAAATTTACACCTGGAGATTTGCAGCCCTTATTCAAAATCTTACAAGGAGATTCCTCTCCAAATTTACTCCATGAGCTTACAGCTGAAGCTAGGAAAGCCTTGGCTTTAGTGAAAGAGGCTATCCCATCAATTCATAACCTATATAGATTATGACAAGCCTCTAGGGTAGATTATCTTGGCCACTCATATTATGCTTACCATGGTATTCTGGCAAGGTGCTCCTATTTTATGGGAATATTTGCCATCTTCTCCCAATAAGCTAATATTTGGCTATTGCAAAGTTGATTCATATAGGTCAATTGCAAGGAAGAAAGTATTTTGATAAAGAAACTAATTTTATTATTCAGCTATACTCTAATGAACAGCAAAATTGGCTGTTTGCTAATACAGACAATTGGCCGTTGGCTTGTGCACAATGTTGTGGATATACAGATAACCATTTTCCCTCTAATAGGCTTCTCCACTTTTTAAATAAACATCCAGCTATTTTTCCCAAGTTAACTCAATTTCAGCCTGTGATAGATGGTTGGCTGATTTTTACTGATGGGTCTTCTAATGGAAAAGCTAGTTACATAGTAGAAGGAGAGACATATGTTATTCCTACTGCTGCTAAGTTTGCTCAAGTTGCTGAACTGTAAGTGGTAGCTACTGTTTTCCAACATTATGCCTTTTGTTCCTTTAATTTATATTCAGATAATGGCTCAGGATATGTTAGCAAAGCTTTTCAAAAATTTTGTGACTTTTTCCATAAAGCATATTACAGGTAATCCTTATAATCTTCAAGGACAAGGTATGGTGGAACAAGCTCATTCTACCATAAAAACCTATTTACAAAGAGTAAAGAAGAGGGAACTTTACCCCCAATCACCTAAAAATACTTTGAGTCATGTTCTCTTTATTTTAAATTTTTTACTGCTTGATGCCAAAGGAAATTCTGCAGCCGATTGAGTCTAGCACACTAATACTCAGTCATCCTTCGCTACAGTGAAATGGAAGGATCCTTTAACTGGACAGTGGAATGGACCCAACCCTGTATTAATATGCGGTGGAGGCTCTGTTTGTGTTTTCTCACAGGAACATGATGCTGCACGCTGGCTACCTGAGAGGCTTGTGTGTCAAATGAATGCTGGCATGAATGAGTCTGCTGATGATCCCGAGGTTGGAGGTGATGCTTCATTGGGTACCTATTCCTGATCCCCGCCTTCTTCAGCATGTTTCTTGGGATAACGTATGTTAACAATACTCACTGCTTGATGTCCCTGTTTATGAGGAGGAAAGGAGAACTCATGTCCCAGTACCTATGAGACATCCTCCTTACGGACCTGACTGAACTTTGGAGATGGTGCTTTGCAGAGACTCCTTAAATATTTTCCTTCCAGAAGCTCAGACTTTAAGCTTTATAAGTACTTTTCCACCCTAATTGTTAGGGTCAGTTTTATCTGAAGGACTATGGAGAACTGAAAAGGGACTTGTAGTGTTGTGTTGAGTGGTAAAATCTCTCTTATTATTCTTGTATCTGCTATTGTTTTTGCCATTGCTTAACTAATTCTTTATGCCTTAACTAAGAGGTTAGTGATTTGAGATGACTGAGCAAGTTACACTGTCATGCTAGCCTTCCCTAGACTCCTTGTGAGTAGGATGCAGCTAGATTCACATCCAATACAATCTCTTTAGAATTAGCAGTAATCTACAGCATGGATTATCCTTGGCGGGGATGGCAGAGCTCGAGATTATAGCCTGTGCCTTCCTTCATTTCTAACACAGCTCACGTCTCAGCAATTGCAGCTGATGCAAGCACAAGCACGTGGCATAGAGCTCAGACACACTGCCCTTCTTCATGTGCTGGTATGAAGGCAAGCCAGAGACAGGTAAGAGTGAGTCTGATCCTTATCTAACCTAAGACAGGCTACGAATGTGCCAATGATGGGAAAAGATAAGCATTCTACTCACTGACCTAAGACAGGCTCTTCATAATTTTATTTTAGAACGGACAGATGTGGAGAGCCATGCCAAATTCCGTGGAGAGCCATGCCAAATTCTGTCATGTCAGAAATCCCATGCTTAGGCTGCATGCTGTGACCTTCAAGTTGCTGACCTTTGCCAGAAGAGGTCCTGTGTTTAGGCTATCCTTGGACTACTTACCTTTGAAAGAAGTAGGGAAGTCCCAACTGGGAATCATCAAGAGGATCAAGGAAGTTCTTACAGGGAGCTACTCAGAGAAATAGGAAGTTCTTACAGGGAACGATTCAGGCCATTGTATTCTTGCCTGGGGCCTAGGGAGAGTGGGATTAGAATAGAGCCTATTGACCTTGCTGTGTATATATCCTTACTTGTCCGCATTAAAGAGAGTCTTGATCAGAAATTTCTAGATGTGACTCATTATTTCTCGCCTCTCTGTCACCCACTTTCAATCCCCACTCCCTCTTTCAGGTGAACCCTGGTTTGATTTGTCCCACAGGCCAGGACACATCAAGTAGCACAAAAAATGATACCATGATGCAATGGATAATTTAAATAAGAGGTCTTAGAAGCAAATGTGCTTCATCTATATGAATCAAATCCCCGAAGTTAAAATTATTGGTAATGCCTCATTTCCATTCACTTTTTATTCTTCTTACATAAAATAACATAGTCAAAAGGAATACGTTTTTCTCAATCAAATGGTCACTACCTATGCTGAAGTCATTTGGGAAGAGGTAAAGTCAACTGAGAAGTTTATCCATCAAACAGGTGCATTAAAAAGCCAGTGGAGCATCTTCTCGTTGATGATTTAGATATGGGAGGGCATAGCCAGCTCACTTTGGGCAGCGCCACCACCAGGAAGATGGCCCTGGGTTGTATCAGAAAGCTGTGCCTGCCGTAGTGAACAAACCTGTAAGTGCCATTCCTCCACAGTCTCTGCTACAGTTTCTGCTTCCAGGTTCCTGCCTTGAGTCCCTGACTGTGGCTTTCCGCAGTGATGGAGTGCAAGCTGAGAGCTGTGAGATGAAACATGCCCTTTCCTCTCCGAATTGCTTTTATACAGCAACAGTGAAACAAACTAGAATCTTGTCCAAATCAATCTAGGTCCGCACTTCTCAACCTGTGGGTTGTAAGCCCTTTGAGGGTCGCATATCAGATATTCCGACATATCAGATATTTACATTATGATTTATAACAGTAATAAAATTGCAGTTATGAAGTAGCAATGAAATGATTTTATGGTTGGGAGTCACGGCAACGTGAGGAAGTTAGGAAGGCTGAGAACCAATGATCTAGGTTGTTTCCTAGTTTTTGTATATGATACATAACTACATAAAAGCCAAAGTAGGATCATCTGGCTAGATGGCTTAGGATTTAAGAGTACTTATTGCTCTTTCAGAGGACTGGGCTTGGTTCTCAGGACCAAGCCTGGGTGTGGGGTGGGGACTCACTACCTCCTGAAATGCCAGTTCCACCATGCCCTGCGCCTTCCTCTGTTACATGAAGGTCTTTAGTCACACACATACACATACACATGCAGTTTTAAAATAAGACTTAAAACAATCAAAGCAAGAATTCGTTTTGTTTTCTTTCTCTACTCCTCCCAGAATGCATTCCTTCTTAGGGCCCCACTTCCTGTACTTGCTCAAATGCTATTTTTGCAGGCATCACACCCACTTGTTATTTCCTTTCTGCCTTTGGAAATGGTCCCGCTGGTCATGGCCATGGTGAGCTGCAGGCCTCCTAAAGTGCTCTGCACTGTGTAGGTCACAGGATCCATTTTGCCACTCCTCCCCAGGAGCAGTAGAGCCACAGTATTTATTGGACAGTTCTGCATGTGCTATGCTTGCTCGGTTGTCTTTTCAGGTTTTCATCCTCTGGAGATGAAAGAAGAATTTATGTAAACATGTTTTAAAAGTTCCATTCCATTTGAAAGAACTTATTTATGCAGTAAATGGGAACAGAATCATTTATTTGACATTTATATGTACTTAGCTACTTACACATATAAGCCCATAATGTTTTTCTGAAGATCCTGTCGATTATTCAGAGCTGAGTTAAAAAAAAAATTCAGCCATAATCATTGTAGATTTCTTCTTTCTCCTCTCCTCTCCCATACTCTCATCCTCTCCTCTTATTTTACTCTCCTCTTTTCTCCCTCACCCCTTCCCTCTCTTTCTCTCACTATCCTTTCTCCACTTCCATATCTCCTCTCTTCCTTTAGCCAAGTTCATTAATCATAATTTTTGTTTGAAGGTTCTAGAATAAATGAGAAAAGTCCATTTTGAAATGTAGAGTAGGCACCAGGCACCATGCACCTCACAGTGCAGGCTGAGGCACCTTGTGATCAATGCATCGCCATCCTCCTGTAAAGCTCAATGCATCGCCATCCTCCTGTAAAGCTCAATGCATCGCCATCCTCTGGTAAAGCTCAATGCATCGCCATCCTCCCATAAAGCTCAATGCATCACCATCCTCTGGTAAAGCCTCCTCCAATCCACTGAGTGGGATAAAAATGGTCATGTCAGGCTGGTGCAGGCCATGGCAGCAAACTTGACAGCTGTCCAGTGTCCAAAGCTTGGTCTGTGTCTTCATCATGGGCGGGTTGTTTTGCATTTAGGTATGCTGTGGTCTGTCCTAGGAGCCATTTGACCCTCTACAAGTGAATCAGTTGTGGTTGCACACCATCCACTTCAGCTCAAGGGATGTCTGTCTTGGCCAAGTCTCGTTAGCTGACTAGGGTGCATCTCTCAGCAGAGTGGATTGTCAGTGACTCTAACACACATCAACACTTGATAGAATAGTCTATGGACTTGACAGTCAATGACCCCCAACACTTCATTGGGTGTTTGTAACTTTCTGCATATCTTAGTCTATGTTGTCATGTGTTTCACATATTTTATTTATTTATTTTTGTCTTTTTTGTTCCAATACCAAGCTGTTTTTATTTTTGATTAATTAAATTATTTATTTACTTTACATCCCGATCTCAGCTTCTCCTCCATCCTCTCCTTCCAGTTTCCTACTCCTCACCACCCCTCAACCAGCCTTAGCATATCAAGTTGCAGTAAGACTAGGCACATCTTCTTCTATTTGGGGCTACACAAGGCAGCCCAGTTAGGGGAAGGGATCCAGAGGCAGCAGCAGAGTCAGAGACAGGTCTGTGCCTGTTTTGGGAGTCCCACATGAAGGCTGAGCTGTACAACTGTTCCATATGTGTGGAGGGCCTAGGTCCATCCAATGTATGCTCTCTGGTTGGCTTTGGAGTCTCTATGAGCCCCTATGAGCCCACGTTAGTTGATTCTGTAGGTTTTCTTGTGGTGTTCTTGATCCCTCTGCCTCCTTCAATCCTTCCTCTCCCTCTTCCACAGGATTCCCCATCTCTGCATCAGTTTCCATCAGTTGTTGGGTGAAACCTCTCTGATGACAGTTATGCTAGGATGCTGTCTGCAAGTATAGCAGGATGTCATTAATAGTGTCAGGGGGGTCCTCCCTCTCATGGCACGTGTCTTAACCTGGGCCAGTAGTTGGTTGACCCCTCCTTCAAATTCTGCTCCATCTTTTACTTCCGAGTGTCTTGGTGGCAGGGCAAACTATGGGTCTAAGATTTTATGGCTGAGTTGGTGTCCCAATTCTGCCATTGGAAATCTTGCCTGGTTACAGGAGATGGCAGGCTCAGCGCTCCATATCCTCCATTGTTAGGAGTCTTAGCTAGGGTCACCCTCATAGATTCCTGGGAGTTTACATTGACCTAGGTTTCTCACTTGACCCAGAGATGCCACATATTTTAAATATATTACTTTATAAACAGGTTGCCTGTAAGAACAGCATAGGCTCTTAGCCATCTTTACAGGCCCAAAACCTAGACAATTTTAGGGCAAAAGCAAAAAGTTTGTCAAAAGTGTTGTTTGTTTGCAGTCTAGCAGTTAAAAGTTTGTCAAAGGCATTGTTTGTTTGCAGTCTAGCAATTAAAAGATTGACGTCTTTGTCACTTGGCCCCAGCTGTCCTCGCTTGCTCCAGAACTGGCTCTTGTCTAGTTCTTGTGCCTGGTTATAAATGACGTTGTCTTGTACCTCATTCTTGTAAACGCCCTTGCTGGGAATTCGTGGAATGTATTTAAAAGGAAAAATGTGTCCTACAGCTAAGCTCTACTTTTATTTTGGAAGACACTTGGAAAAGAACCATGTGGATGTCTCTAAACTGAAGCCAAGGCCTGAGTGCACTCGGTCTACACAGGAATGTGAGCTAGGCTACAGTTTCCCTGGGTGCCAGTCATCCCTCCGCTCTCACAAACACAGCCTCTGCTGCTGTCCCTTGGGAGTGGGGACTGGGAAGTGCTTGTCCTTGGTGCAGCCTTTCCTGGAGTTCTAGGGCTAGGAGAATCTCATGGTAGATGATCCAGATTTCCTGTAAGATTAAACTTGAAGAAAGGCTCTGGACTTTGGCCTGTTTCTGCCTCACTCCAAGAGACCCTCAAACAAAGAATTAGGTTCACTTACATTAGCAAATGGTCTTGGATTAATTAAGGCTGCATCAGCACTCAGCTTCCTTCTTCTTTTTGCTTACGTGATACACATGTTTGTACTAAAACAATGCCATCTGCTCTGCAGGATCCTAAAACATTTTCTCTTAATTCTAGGAACATTTTGAATAAAACTATTCAAGTAATTTTAATCATATATTTTATTATTATATATGCATGTATATATTCATTCATTTATTAACAAAGTTCACCTGGGCATGGTGGTTCATGCCTCTCGTCCCAGCACTCAGCAGGCAGAGGCAGTCTACCTAGTGCTTTCCAGGTTAGCCAATGTTACAAAAGGAGACCCTTTCTCAAAACCACAAAACAAAACGAAACAATTTTTTTTTTTATGAGTCTCTACTTGTAAAAGGTTGATATCTTTCCATTTACCGACATAAGACAATTCAACGTCTCTGGAAATGCTGGGGCATCATCTGGCTAGTTCACAAATAAGTTTCAAACATCGTTCTGAGTGTGCCGTAGCCAAAATGCAGGGGATCTGTTTGCGTCTTTCTGCAAAGCTGGAGGGTTTTGAGTAACAGTGAGTCCACAGGGGCAGGTGTTTTAGAGGCAAATACTCTCTCACCATCCTTGACAGCCTCAGCAGTGTCAACACAGAGTCCACTATTCCATTCTTAATCACCGGTATTAGCTCTTACATCATTTACTGCATACCACGTGGCCGATTTATGTGTAAAGATTTATTTATTTTATGTGTATCATTGTGTGCCTGCTTGTCTGTCTGTGCATCATAGGCATTCAGGAGTCCATGAAGGCCAGAAAAATGCCTTAGGTTCCCTGGATCAGAAATTACAGGTGGTTGTGAGACTCATGATGTGGGTGCTGGGAACTGAACCCAAGCCCCCTGCATAGCAGCGGATACTCTTAGCCTCTAGTACATTTAAATGTGCATACAGGTGGGACACAGAGAACACACAGAAGAAGCTGGGAAACTGATTGTGGAGCAAAAGTCTCTGCTCTGATAGGGAATCCAACAAGCTGCAAAACCCAGAGAATTGATGGAGCTGCTGGCTGCTGAGAGTTGACAAGTCAGGTACAGTAGAGGGTCAGAGATGCGTTGTAGACTTTACTTTAGCTGCAGAGGCTTAAAGGGAAGGGACAGGACCAGATGAAGAGAGGGATGGATAGGTTCACAGGTCTATACAGGTAAACAAGAGGACAGACAGAGAGCAATTCGAGCAGGCCACATTAGCCACAAGGATCAGGCTAAGCTAAAATTCCAGGATAGTCATGGGCTCTCTGCCTGTCAGTCCTTGACTCACACACTGCGCGGTCACATGACAGATTGACAGGGTTGTCACTACTGCCAAAAGAGAGCTAAGTGTCCAGGTGAAGGAGTTACACCCTTTTCTTAGCCCTCAGCACTCCCCCTCTTCTAATTGTTCTGTGATTGTACAGTAAAAATGTGTTAAGCATCTTTCCACGACTGTGACAGAAAATATGGGGTCATCAATGAGAGGAGAAACGTTCTGTTTGGGCACTCAGTTTCAGAGCTGCCGGTCCACGGCAATATGACTCCCCTGTACCTGGGCCTATCATGGGCAGAACGTTATCATGGTGAATGCATCAGGGAACAAAGCTACTCACATCCTGGCACTCAAGTAACACAAAGAGCAAACAGGAGAGCAGGGAACTGAGGTCAAGACCCATCAAGAAGCATGTTCCGGCTGTGCACTTCCTTCAAGGAGGTGCAAAGCTGTAAGCTTTTTGTTGGAGCTTGGTCTGATGCTATGTATTTTGATGCTAAGAAAGATCTAGTTGCTGCCTTGCACCTTGCCTCCCTGATTGGCTGAATAAAAGGCCTACACCTGGGCAGGGCAGGAGGGAGGGGCGGAGGGAATCTTGGGAGAGAGAAGCAGACAGGAAGAAGGAAAAAGGAGGAGAAGAATTACCATGGGATAGGAAAGAGCCATGTGGGCCCAGAGGAGGAACTCTGAAGTCCCTCGTGAAAGAAATGGCCCAAGTGAACAACTTCAGCAAGTATTCTGGGATTGTGGATGAGAGGTAAATCAAATAGAAATTTTTAGCAGGAGACGGCATGGCATAGAGGCTGGGAGATAAATGAAGGTGGCTTAGGAGGTAATATATCTGCCTTGCCCCAGGTGGAAATAGGCTACCCTAAAATGCATCAGGTGTCTGCGATTGCAAAAGCAGGTTAGATAATACCGTTGTAAGAATTATAAGCCTCATAATAAACATTGTCTAGGCCATACTTCTAAACTAACAGCAACAGTTTTCATCAATTCTCAAAAGCCCATGGGCTTACAAAGAGACTAATGGATTAACACACCGGAGACAGCAGGCCCTTTATCATGTAGTCACTTTCCACAAGCTCCACCTTTAAAGAGGTTTGCACAGGGAAGCCAGTCCTCCACGTGAGCCTTTGAAGATTGTCTTTGATCCAAACCGGAACGGTCATAGTGAAAATAAGACAATGAAGGTTTCTTTCCCTTGGCGTTGGGGACTTTGGGCATCCATCGTGAAGTTGGCTGAGCTGGCCTGGACCTCAGACTCTTCTGCCATTGGTCATAGTCTCCCAGGTCTTTTGTTGCCCTAAAATCTGAGCTCTATTTGTGCCAATGATGACCCTAATATCTGGGATGCAGAAGATGTAAGGTTGGCTCACAACAGAGACAAGGCCAGACTGTACTCACTTTATAAGAAAAGCATAAGTCAGAGGTGGAAAACCCTATAAGTTCTAGAAATAATCACCCCCACTAAAGTCCAAGGAAAGGCTATTTCCCAGAGAATTCCTCCAGGTCTGCCTCCTTCTAAAATAAGGTATGTCAAAAGCATAATTACCACAATTTCTCCACAGCCATACCCTACTGCTCTTGAATATATCCTTTACAATACAAGCTGCCCACCCCTAACCCCAAATCCTAAACACACTGGGATCCAAAACTTTGGGTGCTAGCGTGACATCACAAGTGAAGAATTCCGTTCTGATCTCATGTGACATACCACAGTCAAAACACAGACACACTCGGAATAGTGTACCAAATCACTCCAAGCTGTGTAGAGAGTGTCTGTGAAGGAATCCTGTGTCAGTACACGGGTCCCATCCTCAAGACAGCTCTCTATGTATATGCAAATATAGTTTGCATTCTAGAGAGCTTCAGTCTCAAATGTTAGAACAATTTGAGTTTAAAGCACTCTGGGCAAGAGGTTCTGAGGGCCCCACCAGCATTTGAGGCAGCGTGGGTACACAAACTATGGAAATAAAATGCAGGGACTGCCTGATTGGTTCCAGCAGGCATTTGCCTTTTTAGATGTGGTCTGCTCCAGTGGTTGCCTGGAACTGATTGAAACTTGGCTGAGTCATAACTGTTTATTATCCCTGAGTCAGGTGTTAGATAGCTCAGGATCAGTCGTGTAGGAACCAAGTTCCAAGACAATCTTAGGTCCTGTTTAGGTAATTAAACACTATTGACCATTCTATTCTTAAAAACAAACAAACAAACAAACAAACAAACAACAACAACAAAACCAAAAAACCAGAACTGGTATGGCAGAATAATTTTATGTGAAGATTCACCCTTTGAATTGTCTATTTCAATCCAAGGAGAAGACTGGTATACACAAAATGTGAGTTATTGGCACCCCACACCATAGAAAATATTCACTCTATCACCAGCGTGCCTGTCCAGTACATTTACAAAAATAGTTATATGGATGTATCCTATTTTTTATTGAAAAATTATTTGCATATAATATATTGTGCTCACACATTCTCTTCTCCCAGTTCCTCCCAGGTCTTCCCCAATGCCCCACCCACCCAACTCCATGCCATTCATTCCTTTCTCACTATGTTTAAAAAACAAAGATAAAATCTTCCCCCTTCTCTTACACACACACACACACACACACACACACACGATACCCCCTCAAAAAGACGAAATCAGAAATGAAAATAAGTAGACAAAATACCAATAAGACAAAGAATACGGAAACAAACAAATGAGACAAAAACTATCTATAAAAATAGTAGTAGGTTCATTTTGTGTTGGCCAACTACTCCTGGGCATGGGTCCTATCTTAAAGTATGGCTATTATACCAAGTGTGACTCCATTGGAAAAGACGAAAATTTCCTTTGCAAGTGGGTACCAACTGCAGGTTGGGTAGGGGTGGGAGACCCTGTCTGTAGTCTCTTCTCAGTGCTCAGACCCTGTCTGGCTGAACCTGTGCAGGCCCTGTGCATCCGCCATAGTCTCTGTGAGCTCATATATATACTATTCGTGTTGTGTCTACTGTCTCCCTGGAATCATCCATCACCTCTGGCTTTTACAATCTTTCCACCCCCTCTTCTTCATAGCTCCCTGAGCCCTAAAGGGAGAGTTTGATGAAGTCATCCCATTTAGCACTGAGTACACTAACATCTCTCACTCTCTGCGCACTGGACAGGTGTGGGTCTTGTGTTAGTTTCTGTCTATTGCAAGAAGACGCTTCTCTGATGATGACTGAGTGAGGTAATGAACTATGGGTACAGCGGATGTCACTGGGGGGTCGTCTTACTGCTGTGTTTCTTTAGCAGAACAATAGTCTTTTGTTTCCCTGAGGGCCACCCATTTTCCAGCCCCAGATTCTTAGTTACTCCTAGTGGTGTTAGACATGGGCTCCATCTCATGGAGTGGACCTTAAATGTAAGCACCAAGCGGTTGGTTACTCAAGCAATGTTTATGCTACTACTGCAACAATGTATCTCACAGTCAGGGCACGTTTATAGGTTTCAGGGTTTGTAGATAGGTTGATTATCTTTGTCCTCTGGTAGTGCACTGAGTGTTTTGGACGCTTAGGTTCCTCAGTGTCCAAGGGCAACTAGCCAGGTATCCGAGCATCAGCTTTCTGTGCCTAAGCTCCCTTCCTAAGCCCTGGAACTGCTGTTAACTGCTCTCTGTCATACCGTCTGCTTTCCTTTTTTTTTTTTTTTTAAATGCCTTTTTAATTTATTCTCTGAGGGTTTCATGCAATATACTGTGATTGTATAATTCTCCTTCCCTGACTTTTCAGTCTCTCCCCGATCTTCCTAGTCATCCAACTTTCTGCTCTTTCTCTCTCTTAAAAGATGAACAAACCCCATGGTGACTTTCTTACTGTTGATTTAAGGCCTCTCCTTTGTAAAGATTGTAACTGGAGATGACGGCTGAATCCTGTCCATCTCACCGCAAATTCAGACCCTATCCTCAGTACTTCAGAATGGTATGTGTTCCAAACAAAATGTTTGTGGAGTAATTATGTTAAAATTAGGTCTTTAGGATATCCTGGAACATTTCTAAATTATAGGTGTACAGATCTTGATATATCATGCCTTAAGCATTGTATCTTAATCCAACATATTAGAGAATTTTTAGAACTTCTCAGAAATAATTGGAATCATCACATTTGATAAACCCCAGTAAGAAAAAAGGAAGATCAAGTCTCTTCTTGGTAACTTGCTATCCTTCCTCTGAGTGCCACCAGGTCTCCCCATCCAGGGGACGTGGTCAGAAAAGGGGCACCAGAGTTCATGTGAGAGTCAGATCTCACTCTCCACTCAAAGGTGGAGAATATCATGTTTGTCGGCTAGGTCTTGGTAGGGGTTCGAAGTTTAATGCCTATATTCTCCTTGGCTGGTGCCTTAGTTTGAGGAGGACCCCAGGACCCAGATCTGCCTGTCATAAAGTTCTTCTTGTAGGTTTCCATGACCCTGTGGGTCCTACTATTTCCTCTTTCTTCCATGCTACTCTTGCCTAAAGTCTCAATCGGATGTCCTCTCCTCTGACCCACTTTCTTGGTAAGTAAAGATTTTCATGGTACGTATCCCTTGGACTAGTGTTTTGATATAAGTGAGTATATACCGTTTGTCTCTTTTTGCTTCTGGGTGAACTCACTCATTATGATAATTTCTAGATCAATCCATTTGTCCACAAATTTTGGGAATTCCTTGTTTTTAATAGCTGAGTAGTATTCCATCGTGTAAATATACCACAGTTTCTTGGTCCATTCTTCTACTGAGGGACACTTAGGCTGTTTCCATGTTCTGGCTATTATGTATAAAGCAGCTATGAACATGGTTGAGCATATGTCCCTATTATGTGGTAGGGCATTTTCTGGGTATATTCCAAGGAGTGGGATGGCTGGGTCTTGTGGAAGCCCTATTCACATTTTTCTGAGAAAGCGCCAGATAGCTTTCCAAAGTGGTTGTACTAGTTTGCATTCCCACCAGCAATGAAGGAGTGTTCCTCTCTCTCCACATCCTCGCCAACATGTGGTGTCATTTGAGTTTTTGATTTTAGCCATTCTGATGGGTGTAAGATGGAATCTCAGTGTCGTTTTGATTTGCATTTCTCTGATGACTAACGAGGACGAGCATTTCTTTAAGTGTTTCTCAGCCATTTGATATTCCTCTGTTGAGAATTCTCTGTTAAGTTCCAAGTCCCATTTCTCAATTGGGTTGTTTGGTTTTGTGGTGTTTAGTTTCTTGAGTTCTTTATATATTTTGGATATTAAACCTTTGTCAGATGAAGGGTTGGTGAAGATCTTTTCCCATTCTGTAGGCTGTCGCTCGGGGAGGAGGTCTCCCTCAATCACAGACATAGTGGGAGGGAGGGAAGAATGGGAGGAAACAGGGGAAGGGCTAACAATCGAGATGTAATATGAATAAATTAATAAAATTTAAAAAAAGAAAATAAGAAGAGTTCTTCTTAATGATGTATTTTCTGTGTGTATGAGTATTCACTTGCTTATCTGTGCACTCTGTTCACAAGTACCCTTGGAAGCCAGAGAGGATGCCAGATTCCCTGGAACGAAAATTACAGATCACTGTGAAATCCCATGTGGGTGGAGGAAATCAAACCTGGGTCTTCTGGAAGAGAAGCGAGTGCTCTTAATCTCTGAGCATCTCCCCAGATCATAAAAAAAGAACTCAAATTTAAATGAACTTATTCTGTCTCATTATTTTAAATTATGTGCTTCCTCTTATAACACAAATCTCCGGATGATATTAAGCATGATGCATGTTTAATTTGATAAAAAAAAATTAAGTTTTGAAATAGAAACAGAGACCTAAGTTTTTCTCATTTTTTAATTGAAAAATAAAATCATTCATATTACATCTCAATTGCTATCCCATCTCGTGCATCCTCCCATTCCTCCCTCTCTCCCGCTTTCACCCTATTCCCCTTCTCTATGACTGTGAGTGAGGGGGACCTCCTCCCCTTGAATATGATGCTAGGGTATCAAGTCTCTTCTTGGTAGTCTGCTATCCTTCCTCTGAGTGCTATCATACCCCCCCATCAAGGGGACATGGCCAAATATGGGGCACCAGAGTTTGTGAGAAAATCAGCCTCCACTCTCCACTTAACTGTGGAGGATGTCCTGTCCCTTGGAGAGATCTGGGTAGGGATTTGATGCTGACTGCACGTATTGTCCTTGGTTGGTGCTATAGTTTGAGCAGAACCCCTGGGCCCAGATCCGCCCATCATAGTGTTCTTCTTTTACGTTTCTAGGATCTATTTCCCCATCTCCTATATTTCTCTCACCTAGAATCCCAATAGGATGTTCTCACCTCTATCCCACTTTTCTGGTAAGTGAAGACTTTCATGGGACATGCCCCTATGGCTAGTGTCCAGTTATAAGTGAGTATATACCATTTGATTCTCTCTGCTTCTGGGTTAACTCACTCATTATGACCATTTCTAGTTCAATCCAATGCAGACTAGTGCAACCACTTTGGAAATCTGTCTGGTACTATCTCAGAAAACTGGGAATAGGGCTTCCTCAAGACCCAGCTATTCCACTCCTTGGAATATACCCAGAAGATGCTCCATCATACAACAGGGACATATGCTCAACCATGTTCATAGCAGCCTTATTCATAATAGACAGAACATGGAAACAGCCTAAGTGTCCCTCAGTAGAAGAATGGATACAGAAACTGTGGTACATTTACACTATGGAATACTACTCAGCTATTAAAAACAAGGAATTTCAGACCTAAGCTTTTACACTGCTCTGGCAAGGCTTTTCCAAGAAGTCCCATCTTAAGCCAAAAATTCAACAGTGGATGCTGAAGGCAGGCATCTCACCAGAATCTGCAATGAATATGTCAATTTGGTTCAGAACAGTCTTTGGAGAATATCACATCACACCTTTTACCTGTGCAAGCAAAGTCTGGCTCTTACAATAAGCAGCCTTCGGCAGTTTCCTTTTATTTGCGTGATACTGCTATTGACTAAATTAAAGACCACAGCAAAATCCTGATGGTTCTTTCTTTCTTAAAGAAAAAAAAAAAAACAAAAACAAAAAAAAACAAAACTAAACAGCTTTTTGGCCTTTGAGTGTTCATAAGAATAACCTTTCATAGCATAAACACCGCCAGGCTTGACACCTGACCAATCCCCATCACATGTATAAGGTCTAAAATGGGGGAGAAGATGGAAAGTCAAGGCCAGCCCCTCCCTGATCTCTCCCAACTTACTCATTTTCAGCGAAGGCCTCCTTCCTGTCTGGCTGCTCAGCTAGTGAAGTTGGGTGAACCGCCATGACTGTGGCTGGAAACAGTTAAACATTTTACTCTCTGTTGTTCCAAACCAGTAGATCTTCTTTGCTGTAAACATGGCCTAAACATGAAGGTGTAGGTGGACTTGACCTTAAGCTGGGCTCAAAGGGAGAGGCGATATTCCAACATGTCTACAACTGTGCATGTCGCATTCAGTCAGAAATAACATAGGGACAGCTGTTCAAAAGCCATGTGGTCCTTTCCAGTTGGAAGCTCTTAAAACTAGCCAGTGAGGGGGAAGGCTGTGGTGTCTGTTTCTGATGTTGACAACATCAGTAGAGCGTGGAGCAGTGCTGTAGACTGGGAGGTTGCTCTGGTAATAGCCCTTACAGCATAGAGCCTGCCAGCTGAGAAAATAGCCCAATGACTCGCCTGAGACCAGGAGCTCTGAGACTGAAGAATTTGATATGTACTAAACCCACCGTCCAGCACAGTGTAGGAAAACCGCTGCCCACTCCCAATGATACCTGGAAAGCATTTGCTAGTTTCTTTGCTACTGTGAAGCTGTGATGGGTGTGTCCCTTTTGAGATTAGTACAGACTTTCTTATAAGGTGTTGTGCTGGCTGGCACTTGTTTGAAAGAGCTAAAACAAGGTCACAGGACAGATACTGAAGCCAGGAGTGGAGGGTCACAGTTTCTCCCAGCTGTCTTTGCGGCTAGTGTATCACCAAATTTGTTTTACTCAACCCCATTGGGAAATAAAACTCACAATCATTTTTTACCCTGAGAAGGTTTGATTCTATTATTATTTAAAAACTTACCATTTCTAAATCTGTGGAGGTAAAAATAAGAAATAAGAGATTTCTCTAACTGTTGCTAAGTAAAGCCATAAAGTAACTGAAGTCTATGTTTGAACTCATTATGACTGTCTATTATGATCCTTTTTAAAATATATTTTATTAATTTATTCATATTATATCTCAATTGTTATCTCATCCCTTGTATCCTCCCATTCCTCCCTCCCTCCCATTTTCCCCTTACTTACCTCTCTTATGTCTGTGACTGAGGGAGACCTCCTCCCCTGTATATGCTCATAGGGTATCAAGTCTCTTCTTGGTAGCCTGCTATCCTTCCTCTGAGTGCCACCAGACCTCCCCATCCAGGGGACGTGGTCAAATATGGGGCACCAGAGTTCATATGAAAGTCAGACCCCACTCTCTACTCAACTGTGGAGAATGTCCTGTCTATTGGCTAGATCTGGGTATGGGTTCGAAGTTTACTGCACGTATTGTCCTTGGCTGGTGCCATAGTTTGAGCAGGTCCCTCTGATTCTTTGCCTACCATCAACAAAGGGCAACATTCGGTGCACACTGGTACTTCTCCCTTGTTCCCCATTTCCAGCACCATCACCCTGACTCAGGGCTGCACTACTATATGACATCACTCCAGCTGTCTAATTCATGCCAACTATCAAATCAAGATCAATTTCTCAAAAGCCTGTACCATTGACCTAACAAAGAAGAAAGAACCATTTGTGATAGGTAGCTGTTGCCTAATGGATTTGGAGAAAGCACCTCAGCTGATTATTTAAGACTTCCATAGCCAGAACCTGGAAACAGCCTAAATGTCTCTCAGTTGAAGAATGAATAAAGAAACTGCGGTACATTTACACCATGGAATACTACTCAGCTATTAAAAGGAAGGAAATTCAGAAATTTGTGGACAAATGGATGGATCTAGAAATGATCATACTGAGTGAGTTAACCCTGAAGCAGAAAGACGCACATGGTATATACTCACTTATAATTGGGCACTAGCCCAAAAGGGATGTCCCATGAAACTCTTCACTTACCAAGAGACTGGGATAGATGTGAGGACATCCCACTGGGACTCTAGGTAAGACAAATATAGGAGATGGGGAAATAGAAGGACTCAGAGGGTCCTAGAAATCTACAAGAAGAACATTGTGATGGGTGTATATAGGCCCCGGGGTGTCTGCTGAAACTATTGTACTAACCAAGGACTATACAAGTAACAAGCATTGAAGTCCTACTCTGATCTAGCCAGTGGACAGGACACTATCCACAGTTATGTGGAGAGAGGGGACTGACTCTTACATGAACTCTGGTGCCCCATATTTGACCACCTTCTCTTGGTGGGGAGTCCTGGTGGCACTCAGAGAAAGAATAACAGGCTACCAAGATGAGACTTGATAGCCTATGACCATATAGTGGGTGAGGAGGTTCCCCTCGGTCATAGACCTAGGGGAGGGGAATAGGGTGAAAGCGGGAAGGAGGGAGGAACTGGAGGATACAAGTGATGGGATGCCAATTTAGTTGTAATCTGAATAAATTAATAAAATAAAATAAAAATATATAAATATTAATAAAGGAAAAAAAAAAGAAGACTTCCATGCATCACACTTTTAGCCCTAGCTTCTTGATTTTCTTCTAAAACTAAAGCAAAACAAATGAACAAGAAACTACAAACATCCTTGCTCTTATGTATATTAATATGGTGTAGACATTAAATAATACTAAAACACCCTGATTTGACATAATTTTAAATACAAGAAAGGAAAAAGAACAATTTAGGTTATAAAAACTCCTCCCCAGGAAATTCAGATTATCTAAGTGGGTCAGTGCAACAAATGTATCTATTGACCGTTGGTGCAGTAGGAATGCCTAGTTGCTGGCTAGGCCTGGCTTTTCCATAACCATTATGCCTTTCCTATACTTAATCCTGACATTCAGTTTTTAGATGTTGTTCTGGTCTAGTTTCAATCCAGCCATTGGATTGCAGACTGCTGGGGACTCCTGAGCAGGAGGACAGTGTGACTGGGCGTGGAGGTGCTGTGGTAATTCTGTAGTTAGAATTTGTAGGGTGACTGAGCAAGTGGAGAACAGAGCTTGTCTGGACCAGTGAAAGATGAGGGCTTAAGTCTGTGCAGCAGAAGTGGGGAAAAGAGACGAAATAGATGAACTCATCAGCTACAAGAAAAAGATTTCTAGAAATAACAATATTGAATAAAGATGAACAAGTAAAAAAAAAAAATAAGACTCGAGGTCCTACATTCAATATGAGCTATCTTTTAAGAACATTTATAGGACAGAACTTTCAAATAAATTAAGAAATGACATCTTCTTATTCCTTTTGGCTATGTGCATTATTTCAGTTTGTCACTCAAGCAAACATTTCATTTTTATATTAATCCTCCACTCCCGTTCCTTTAAACATAGAATTAGCATGACTGATTGTATTATTTAATCAAAAATACTTTTCATTTCTTGAGTCAGTATAATTGAAATAATCACTATTATGGATCATAGTTAGTCTCGTAAGGACTCACCTTCTTTTTAAAATAAATTTATTTATTCACCTTACATCCCTATTGAAGTCTTTTCCCTCCTCTCCTCCTGGTCCCACTCTCCCTCCCTCTTCCCCTGTCCCCCATGCCCTGTTCTTCAGAGAAGGGGAGCTTCTACCACACCAACCCACCCCAGCTCATCAAGTCACAGCAGGACTGAGAGCTCCCGACTTAGTTTCTAACTGTGGAAAACAATGGCAGTCTCTGGGATGCTGTGGGGAGCAATGCTGAGACTACACAATCCCATCTGTGTGTTTCAGTGCCCCAGAATGTTCTTCAAGAACACTGAACATGGGATAGCTTTGCTACACAGCAGCTACATAGTAAGTAATAGACCAATTAAGATGCTACTCCAAGTTCTGAAAGCAAAGGACCAGTGAGATAGGTTAAAGACTCTTGCCGTCAACCTTAATGACCTATGTTTGATTCCTAGGAGTCACGTGGTGAAAGGAGAGACTTGACTCCTGCAAATTGATGTCTGATCTACATGTGTACACTGTGCACACATGCACCCACCAAGTGCAAAATAAATAAATGAATGCAATACAACAGAAATTGGTATAGGCATGTCACAGACAGACAGGTGTAATTGATATCAGAAAGTGCAGTGGATAAAACAACTTAAAGTTTATTAGGGTCATGGCTTTAATTTTGAGAAATTGTGTGTGTGTGTGTGTGTGTGTGTGTGCACATGCGCATTCATATGTGAGCAATTTGTTGTTAAATCCTTTGAATTTCTTATCTGGGAATGAAAAGGATGTATGAACATCTACTTGTGAATACCAGGACTGAGAAAATGTTAGGCTGCGACTTGTTCCCTGAGTGAATGTGGTTCTCATTATCACAGAAGAATGAGAAAATGAAAAACACTAACGGCCAGAGATTCTACAGTGAAAATTCTAAATATCTGATGAAATGCGTCTTACGAAGTGAGCCCCCAGATCCTTTTCAGGGCACTTAATATTCTCTCAAGGGTAGAGTGTGTTTGCTTTTAGCAAAGTAGATTAGCTTACATCTTGTGATGGGAAAAGTCGATGTAATGTGTCGTGTTCTTTAAGCTTAGCCTTGGTGCAGTTGGTTCGGGTTGTATCTTTTGGCCATAGCTGCAGATCTCAGTTTTCTCCTCTGTCTGAGTGTTAAATCACTTTCTGTCTGCTGTCAAGCTGTCTCTCTGAGTTCCCAGGCCCCCTCCTCTTCTTATGAGCTACTTGCCTATTTCCCAAGTCATGTTGAATCCATCGTCACTTCTCCAACTTCATCATGCGTGTGCACTTCGCTTCAAAATCTAGCACTGGTTCATGGACCAGATAGTCGAATGTGTCTAGTTTAGGCAGAAGATGAATTATTAGACTATAAGCAATTGGCATCAAATTCTCTACAAAACCAAATGCTCACTAGGCTGGCCTGGGTCTTCAGAGTCAAAATAAAATAAAGTAAAATTGGAACAGGTAATACATAGCAGATAGCATTGAACAGTAAGTGCTCCCAGTCCCTGAGAGATCTGGAAGACAGGTTGACGTGAGCCAGTGCATTGTATGTGTCATCTCTTCTGCCTCCACTGTCCCTTGAAAACTTTGGAAGATATTTCCCAAACTGGCAGGCTGCCTCTCCTCATCCTGAGACCCACCTCTTCCCAGGCCCCAGGCTCACTCTCACTCCTTCTCACAGCGAGTGGTTCAGCAGATGTTTAGCGGGTTGTGGGGGGTTAGAGGATTGCTTGGCTGGCTTACTGGGGTGTTAACATCATTTATTGAGGATTATGTCATGTGGATTAGAGTGCTCATTCTTGTCTCAAAGAAACTTTACCCTCATTTGGAAAATGATCGGTGACTACAGGGAATGACTTTGGCAATGACATTTATCCCAGTTTCCAAGTCAAGGACAGCTTCAAATTCTAGAAGACAGGCTTCCATGTG
This sequence comes from Acomys russatus, assembly GCF_903995435.1. Lineage (NCBI taxonomy): Eukaryota > Metazoa > Chordata > Mammalia > Rodentia > Muridae > Acomys > Acomys russatus. Next base: position 1,987,957 of record NC_067154.1, on the reverse strand, counting down.
ACTCAGAGTGTGGGACCACCAACCCAAAGCTATGCCACTCGGCTCATCACAGCTATGTGTCAGAATGGATTCCCGTAAGACAGCTATTATCTCCTGGTGAACGGTAGCAGTTTACCAAGACAACCTTAGATTCTAGTCCTGTCCTCCAATCAACTTGCACACTGGAACCAGACAGTCCTAAAACACTTATGCGAGTTAACCAATTCATTTCTCACAACAACTCGATGAGATGTAAACCCATGTCAAAGGTGGAGATCTGATGCGCAGAGAGATGACGGGGCTGGGTCTAAATTCAATGGCTAGTGAGTAGTTGACTCCAAGTTGGAACACTAGCTTACGTTCATGACCTCATAACTTCATCCGAGCCACACACTTTCTTCACTCTAATTTACATGTTTATACACCATCAGTGTAAGATATTTTAAAAACAAAGGCTATCGTATTTGTTCCAACGACACCATAACCGTGTGCTCTCAGACTACAAAAAGTAGACCTTGTAGTTTGTGTTTTCTTTTTGTTCCCCCACAGATCAAGTTATGGAATGCCAACTAGAATAAGAATCTGAAAACTGCGTGATGAGTGGGAGGTGGGCCACTTTAGGGACCACTGCAACTGCGATGAGAGTTGGCAAGGACCCAAAATAAGAGAATGCTATCGTACAGGAAGAGCCACGCTATGTTTGGAAGTTACCAGCAGTATTTGATTAGTGGTTGTCATATTTAGCAGCAGTGTGTCCTTGGGAGGCTGTTTTAATGTTCAGGGCTTTAATATGCTCATTTGAAAAAATGGTATTAAGGCTGGGGGGATGGCTTCAGCGGTTATGAACATCACTTGTTCTAGCCAAGAACCAGAGAACCCGAGCTCGATTCCCAGTGTCCACATGGCTCCTCAGAAGTATCTGTAACCCCAGTTTCAGTAGATGCAATCTCTCAGAAATCCAGGCCAAAAAAAAAAAAAAAAAAAACAAAACAAAACAAAACAAAAAAACCCAATGTACAGAAAAATGGTATTAAGAGTAATAGTGGATGAGTTTGTATTAATTTGAGAATTAAATGAAAACAACATTTGTGAAGAATTGCGGGTGATTGTCACGCCATGCCTTAATATCCTCACCACGGTGTTTTAAGCAGAAAGAGTGTGAAAGGTAAAACATGAACAAGAACTGGTCCCAACCATGTCCCCTGGAGGGGGAGACCTGGTGGCACTCAGAGGAAGGACAGCAGGTTACCAAGAAGAGACTTGATACCCTATGAGCATATACAGGGGGAGGTAATCCCCCTCAGGAACAGTCATAGGGGAGGGGAATAAGGGGAAAATGGGAGGGAGGGAAGAACGGGAGGATACAAGGGATGGGATAACCATTGAGATGTAACAAGAATAAATAAATTAAAAAAAAAAAAAAAAAGAACTGGTCCCAATCTCTAACATAGACGAGACTGAGAGCAGTATAATCATTCACTGAAAATAAGAATAGAGAAAAAGAGTCAACAGGGAAAGGGACAGTAATCACATAGCAGAATACTTCTAACTGATGAGGCAAGATTTCAAAGGAAGTCACGGAGACTAAGGAAGGGGGACACGAAAGCAGGAGTGGGTCCAGCATTGACAGCAGCAAGGGGCAAGTGCTTCAAGACAGCGGTTCTCAACCTGTGGGTCATGACCCCCTTTGGAGTCATGTGTCAGATATTTATGTTATGACTCATGACAGTAGCAAAATTACAGTCATGAAGTGGAAACAAAATACTCTTATTAGTCTGGGGGGAGGGTCACCACAACATGAGGAACTGTATTAAAGGGTCCCAGGTTGAGAACCACTGCTCTAAGTAGACCAAGAAACTCCCATTTCAGAGACTCCTCGAAAGGGAACACTTTCAAGGCAGAACCAGAATTGAAGAGTTGGAGGGAACATTCTGTGAAAGGCCGGCGTTGGACTGGAATTTTCCCTGAATGAGCTTTCAGTGGGGCACAGGGAGAAGGGGAAATGTCGGGAGAGGTGGGGAGAGGAGAGAATGAGAGGAGAGGAAAGGGGTGGGGCAGTAAGAGGGCTCACTAGGATGGAGAATGGAGAAATGAGGCATCCCAAGCTCAGGGTGTGAGAAGCGCCTTTAAGACGTCGTGCCCGGCCTCAGTCTATCAGGTAGAGTGAGGGACACAGGAGAAGTGATTCAATTCCATCTGGACACCCAGTCTGTGTGCAGCCAGGAGATGACCAGAGAGAACGAGAAAAGTCACACACAGGTGACTCTTCCCTGTGGTCTGGTTGTATAACCCACCAAACCCCAAAGAGGAGCCCAGGCCCTCTTAGCATGTACACTCAAGTGCAATATGGCCGCTGTCACAGATCAGTTAGGCCAACTTTGCAGGTCATGGCTAAAACATGGTATCTGCATTTTAATGTAGTATCCAGACATCTTAGGATTAGTGATAAATCGATTGAGGCCTCTGGAGTTCCAGCCTGACCTGAACAAATTAGCTATAGATAATGGAAACTGATGATAAAAACTTGGTGGAGAGAGAAGAAGAAACACACTTACTTTGCTTTTACAAATACTTTGTGCAGAAACTACCTATTTTTCCCTAATTTGGGAAATTAATCTGTTATTAATTATTATTTTAATTAGAAAGAATCTTAGACTTTTAAACATTAAAAAAAATAAACACTCATGGTTTTTGATGGTGTCTTAATGTTAAACTTCTAAGACGGTCTTCTAATTTTTCCAACCAAGAAATGGGTCTAAACTGGTGCCTTCTTCCCAGAATGCTTTTCTCACAGCTCAAAACCTCTTGTTGAATGTGTGCAAAAGGTCCTTTGAATTGGGTGTGCAGTAAAGCCTTGTCATTCAGGTTCCACACACGCTTGCACACTTTTATTTAGGCATACAGACTTGTTATTAGCCTCCCCGTGATTGCAGAGCGGGCAGCGATATCCTTATGAAGACACTCTCCACGGTGTAGCATCCGCCAGACCGTGAGACCATAGGGGAAGGGACACAAGGCGGGAGCTGGGGTTTAAATGCAACAGCTTTGCATAGGATTAAACTGTTACATCTTGGGGCAATGACCAAAGATGGGACACACACGAAAGGAATCAGGGAAGTCACAGCTGGCTGCCGCCTTTGGAAAAGGAGTCTAGTCACATTTTTGTCCTTGCTTTTACTAGGAAAGCCCCCCAAGAAAAGTATTTGAGACCTTGAATTTGTAGACATGATCTCAACGTGAAGCTATTACAGAGCCAACTGCAGTAACCGCGGCCCTGCAGGGCCGGGTGTCCGCACGTGCCTCCAGCGGCAAGAGGCACTATCTCCGGATTATTGTAGGATTGGGAAATGAGACTATTTTTCCCCACTGCTACACTGTATATTATGGGATGAATGAAAATATGCGGTGGTGTTTTTTTTTTTCTTCGATGTCTCAAAATTATCAATCCCTCTGTTTAATCTGTGAAAGGAAAAGAGTAGCAACATTACCAGCTACACACACCTTAGCAAAACAAATCTATTCAAGTTCACAGTTGAGGGGCTGCAGAGATGGCTCAGTGATTAAGAGCCCTTGGTGCTCTTACAGAGGATCCAGGTTTGACCCTCATCACCCACATTTCCTTTACGACCATCTGTAATTTCAGTTCCAGAGGATCTGATGGCTTCTTCTGAGCTCCTCGGGCACCAGGCACACATGTGGTGTACATGCATGCCAGGTACACACGTGGTGTATATACATGTCAGGCACACATGTGGTGTACATACATGCCAGGCACACATGTGGTGTACATACATGCCAGGCACACATGTGGTGTACATACATGCCAGGCACACATGTGGTGTACATACATGCCAGGCACACATGTGGTGTACATACATGCCAGGCACACATGTGGTGTACATACATGCCAGGCACACACGTGGTATACATACATGCATGCGAGCAAAACACTCATGCATAAAAAAATTAAAATAAATATTTCAAAATAACTTTACAAAGTCCATCATTTAAACGTGATAACATTCAGAGGAAACTGTACTATGAATTAAGAAAACAGTAGTACTTCGTCTTCTCTCTGGGAATCAACAGGATAAACATTGTCAACAACACGGCTTCCCACCTGAACTTAGCCTGGGGAGCCACAGTTCGCTAATTTGAAAGTAGGGTAACTTGGGAAATTTCATTACAGGGTTGAGCTAGATCATCTTATTACATGTGAAGAATGTGCATGGCCCTAGAAATCATTGCATTGGATGCACAGCTTAAAGTCTGGACATTATGAAGACTGTGCATTTCTCTCTGCAAGGAAGGCGTGATTCCAGTCACAGTCATAGGGGAAAGGAGTGGGGGTAAAGTGGCAGGGAAGGAGGAAAGAGAGGATACAGAGGATGGGATAACAATTGAGATGTAATATGAATACATTAATAAAATAAAAAAAGAGAAAAAGGCATGATTCATAAATGAAAGGAAGCTTACCGGCTGGCATCACCGTCTCCATATGGCCTGAGTCAAATCACTCCACTTCTGAGTCCCAAACGTTTTGGTTTGCTGACTTGGCTCCAGCATATCTGGGCTTTGAAGCTCCATCCTCCTGTCTTCTCGTGCCTCCATGCCAGGCCTTCCTCCCGACACATCTACAACGACTTGTTTATTTTGGAGGCATCCTCCTATTTCTCTCAGGCCTCCATTTCTCCCTACCAGCATTTTCACAATTCAACTCCTATTAATCTCACCAGGCCCATGTTTCTAAGAGTACCAATATCCTAGCAACAGGAAAAACACTTCTGAGAAGTCTATACATTTTAAAGGAATAGTTTAGGCTTAAATATGTTTAAAATGTTTCTGTGATTGAAGTCACTCCACTAGCCACACATTCTTAAAATGCAGAGCTTCTTATACTCATTAGCTTGCCGTCACCTCAATCCAGATGAGGATTCTGGAGTTGTTCCAATCCAGACCAAGAAACTCCCAACTGTAGATATTGGGGTTCTTGTCAACCTCATGGCAAATGAGCAAAGTCCCTGGTCGCTATTGTGCATTAGGAATGCCTACCGGTCACTACTGAGCGTCCACAGGAACACAGGGCAGAGAATCAACTAACCAGGGCTCAGAGGGGTCACAGGGACTGAACTGACAGTCAGGGAGCCTGTATGGGTCTGACATAGGTCCTGTGCATGTATGGTATGGTTGTGTCTCTTGGTGACCTTGTGGGACTCCTAACAGTGGCAGTGGGGGCTGTCTCTGACCTTTGGGGGGTGGACCCTTTTCTGCTTAGTGGTTGCTTTGTCCAGCCTTGATCTGAGGGGAGGTGCCTAGTTTTATTGTAACTTGATATGCCATGTTCGGTTGATATCCCTGGTGGGGGGTGGGGGGTGGTTGGGGGTGTGGGTGGGGTGGGCTGCCCTTTCCTGAGGGGAAATGGTGGAGGAGGGGTTTTGGAAGAGAGGGAGTAAAGAAAAGAGACCATTGGGACAAAAGCCAGGGGAGTACTCATGGCTTCCTGTGTCAGCTGCACAGTGTTAATGAGAACCTTCACGTCCATCCCACACTGACTTCCTACTCAGCCGAAGTGCAGCTTGGGGGACAGTTTCCAGAACCAGTTGTCCCGCCTCTGCTCATACCATCTTCTCAGAGCTTCCCTTGACTGTGCCTTAACTGAACTCGGTTTCCCTCCGCAGGAACTATTTCCTGACTTTCGTAAGCTCATCACTTCACTCGCTTACAGCCCTGGATTCTAGAAGCAGAAGGCTGAGGGTTTTCTTTGCCTTCTCCGGTCTTCTCGCATTACCACCGTCCTTAAGAACTTTTAGCCCCTGACTTTACTTCCCTTTGTCTCTCCTCATGAGTGTTACCCCCCGAGCCTGACCCTTTATCTTCCTTTGCCAAAGACTCTGCAACAGGCCCCAGACTTCCGGTGCAGGCTCAGCCCGCTGACTATGTAGGCGGTATCACGGCCTCCTGCACGAGCTCTCCTTGAATACAGCACAGAATGGCACTGGAGTAGATGGGAAAAGTCCAGAAATTTAGTTGGAATTATTCATTTCGAAGTCAGATTTGGAATCTAGACGGACGCTACTGTAAAAGTGTGGGTTCGTTTGAACAAATTGCCTGAAATCTCCTAGGCGTCATGTGTCTCACTTCTAAACTGGAGACAACGTCACATACCTAAAGGTGGTTAGGGCATCGAATGATATAACGGATAAAAGCTGTGTGAGATGTCACTCCCTCTTCACTTTGTCAACACTTCAAAACATATCCAATACTTAGTATATGTTACATTGTGTGGGATATGGGGGGTAACAGGCATTGTATAAGAGACAGTCCCTAAAACATATACTGAGCAGTATATTAATTAACTTACCAAATTGTCACTCTGGTGAATGCACAGTGAAAGCTTATTAAACACAGTAAAGACAAGCAAAGATGCCGGTGGCAAAGGCATTTCATGTGGAGTGGTTTGTACATGGACCGTTCTAGACAGGAGATGTTTGAGGCAGTATCTGCTGGGAAGAAAGGAAAATCGATAACCACATTGCTCTTTTTCTTTTTCTTTTTTCTTTTTTTGTATTGGTTTTTTTCTGAAGGACTTTATTTGTAAGAGTAAATCAGGTTCGGCAGAGAGGGGCATACTCAGAGGATTCCCGAGCACCCAGAACTTTCTCCCTTATCAAGCTTTCCCACCACCATGGTGTGCTTGACACAGCATAGGAGCCTATACTGATGCATTGTAATTCCCAAAGTACAAATTTTATGTTAAAATTCAGCGCTTGCTGTTTTACTTCTATGGGTTTAGAAAACCCATGACTTTCATCCATCATTGCAAGCAGTGCAATGTTTCAGGAGTATTTTCACCACTTTAAAGATTTATTCCTCCATCTACCTCCATGTATGCTCCGTAAAACCAATGTTTTATTAGTTTCGTAGTTTGGTCTTTTCCACAATATTTCACATGATACACAGCCATTTTAAACTGACCTCTTTCACTTATTGCACATGAATTTTTTTTTATGATTTGGTACATTCTTCAGGCATCATTTATTCCTTGTTTATTTTCAGTGCTGAGTGATAACACACTGCTTGGATGAACACATTTATCCATTCTCCCACCAAAGGACATCTTAGTTGCTCCCACGCTTTGAAAACTATTAGCAAACTGTCTGAAAAAAAAATCGCGGTACAAGTTTTCATGTGGATATATAATCCTTTTGGGCTAGCAAACACCAGAAGTTCAAAAAGTAGTAAAATATTGGATGTACACCACACTTCCTTGGCAATTACATTAAACGTAAACGTATTACATTCCACAACAACAAGCAGATACTGAAAAAAAAAAAAAAAAAAAAGAATCTACAAGAAATCAACATGAGATCTAAAGGCACAACTGTTAATGTAAAAGGGTGGCCCGAAATGCTTGTGTAACTAGTAACCA